>NC_092004.1:17109567-17439479 GCF_044704955.1 Pristiophorus japonicus
ATTCCCGGATTGTGCACGTTGCTAACTTGAAAATGTGCATTTTTCCGCTCTGGCAATGAATTGACTGATAGCCGGGCTGTGATCAGCTCGGTTTGTTCGGGTGATGCCGCGCAAGAACGTACATGGAAGAATAATGATCATTGTGATTGTTCTCACACTGCACTTAAATGTTGGCAAACCGTACAGTCTCAATCAGCAATTGTAGTTCCATATGTTCATTTAATGTTCTGCTGAAGTGTTCACAAAGACACAAAGATTGCATACCAGGCCAGATCTCACAGTGTTGAAGACACAGTGAAATATACTGGAGAGTTTATAACTGATTCAGAACATAACATGTCAGTAAAATTCCCCGTTCTGTTCTCGGCACTGATGGGTTGTCAAAAGGAGACGGGCCGCAGTCCGATTGAGCCGCACTGACCTCGAGCCAAGGTGAAATTAAAGCAGGTTCAGTCCTTAGCAGTGATATGATGAAGAGAGCTAAGAGTCGCGAATCAAGGAGAGGTTTAACGTTAGTGATGGTGAATCTCGGTTTGATGAAAAACTCCATGAATTCTCTGCCGGGAAATTCAGATCTTGCAAATCGCCTGTGAACGCTAAACATTGACACGCAGTGAGCCAATGTGCAATATAGAAGGGGCCCAGGCCAAATGAATGCTCAAGGATAAGTTATCGGTCCCCATGGTCCAGGCATTCCCTGATTCCAGTCTTGCACACTTTGCGAAGTTTAAAATGCTGAATATTTCCACAGTGGCAATGCTTTGATTGATGATAAGCTCGAGTGATGTGGCGCAAATAGGTACCTGGAAGACTAAAGAAAGCCATGATTGGCAAAATTTACGTTGTCTTTCAGCAATTGTAGTTCCACTTGTTGAGCGAGATCTTGTCATTTAGTGCAGACTTTAAAACAGAAGTGTCTGTTGTATCACGACGCGCTGCTGATGATTGGGGCAACAACAGCAAGGTGAGCTGCAAGCTTGTTCAGGAGCAGCATTGCATTTCGAAGCAACGCAAATACAATGTTCCCTAACCGGGAATCGAACCCAGGCCACGGCAGTGAGAGCGCCGAATCCTAACCACTAGACCACCAGGGAAGCTGCTGCAGACGTCTGTGCCAGCAAACAGACCAACCCAGTCTTTCCTCCTTGCTTTTTCGAAATTTTCATCACATTCGCGCCAGGGAAAACTGTTCGCAGCAAAAAGCAGTTTTTGTGGAGAACACCAAAGACATGTCCGCGCAATCACAGCGTTAAGTGCGGGTAGGCATCCACTGAAATCCATTTCATTCTCTCCTTTTTCCGGGAATTTTCACTCTCGGTACCGTGTGAACATTTCATTTGGTGTTTTTGTCCTGAACTGAAGCCTTTTGCCCATGAAGGGCGACAGAACCGTTCTGTCTGTCTGTTCTGCTTTTAACCATTGCCGGGAACTGGTCTCCAGTTCATCGGTTATCAGCAAAGCAAGAAACACGTTATGAACAGAAAGTTGTGCTCTGCACACCATCGGCAAAGAAGCAATGGCTGTTATTCCAAATAATTCCCATCCCTTGGGATTGCGTGTGGATTTGTTTCGTTATGAAGATTTGATTGTAAATGTTACTAAAAACCGAATAAAAATTATGAAAAATTGCGATGGCCCATACGGGGATCGGCCCCGCGCTCTTGGCTTTATTAATACCACGCCCTAAACGACCGATTTAAACGGCAACAAAATGCCCTAGGGCTGCGTGAAAGCCCAGCCTGAGATGATTTTGTATCCGGCGCACACTGGGTGATAGAGTTACTTCATAAGAATTGAACACATCGCATCGCTTAAACATTGTTCACTCTTCATATACAAAACTGGGCAGAGTATAAATAGAAAGTAACAGAAAAAGAGCGCTGAATCTAAAAAAATGTCATGTCCAAAATTAGTATCACGCCACCGCTGAACAGCCCATCCCTCAAGCACTGTCTCGATATCAAACCAGCTTCTCCCCTGAAAATGAAGGAAACGCAAAATCACCAGATATTGCCGAAACCCGGGATTGAACCAGGGACCTTTAGATCTTCAGTCTAACGCTCTCCCAACTGAGCTATTTCGGCCCGACAGAAAACGAAGCAAAACTTTCTCGCACCTTTTTGAAAGAAAACTTAAACCCCGGTAGGAATAGTACCGCACACTCAGTCCTCATTTCGGGGCAATGGCTCGCAAACACATCTCGGAGCTCGGGATGTGTTCATGTAATGTATAATGATATTGAAAATCTTTATGCTCATGTTAATTTATCACTGCCCACGATCCAGGCACTCTCTGATTCCGGGATTGTGCACGTTGCTAACTTGAAAATGTGCATTTTTCCGCTCTGGCAATGAATTGACTGATAGCCGGGCTGTGATCAGCTCGGTTTGTTCGGGTGATGCCGCGCAAGAACGTACATGGAAGAATAATGATCATTCTGATTGTTCTCACACTGCACTTAAATGTTGGCAAACCGTACAGTCTCAATCAGCAATTGTAGTTCCATATGTTCATTTAATGTTCTGCTGAAGTGTTCATAAAGACACAAAGATTGCATACCAGGCCAGATCTCACAGTGTTGAAGATACAGTGAAATATACTGGAGAGTTTATAACTGATTCAGAACATAACATGTCAGTAAAATTCCCCGTTCTGTTCTCGGCACTGATGGGTTGTCAAAAGGAGACGGGCCGAAGTCCTATTGAGCCGCACTGACCTCGAGCCAAGGTGAAATTAAAGCAGGTTCAGTCCTTAGCAGTGATATGATGAAGAGAGCTAAGAGTCGCGAATCAAGGAGAGATTTAACGTTAGTGATGGTGAATCTCGGTTTGATGAAAAACTCCATGAATTCTCTGCCGGGAAATTCAGATCTTGCAAATCGCCTGTGAACGCTAAACATTGACACGCAGTGAGCCAATGTGCAATATAGAAGGGGCCCAGGCCAAATGAATGCTCAAGGATAAGTTATCGGTCCCCATGGTCCAGGCATTCCCTGATTCCAGTCTTGCACACTTTGCGAAGTTTAAAATGCTGAATATTTCCACAGTGGCAATGCTTTGATTGATGATAAGCTCGAGTGATGTGGCGCAAATAGGTACCTGGAAGACTAAAGAAAGCCATGATTGGCAAAATTTACGTTGTCTTTCAGCAATTGTAGTTCCACTTGTTGAGCGAGATCTTGTCATTTAGTGCAGACTTTAAAACAGAACTGTCTGTTGTATCACGACGCGCTGCTGATGATTGGGGCAACAACAGCAAGGTGAGCTGCAAGCTTGTTCATGAGCAGCATTGCATTTCGAAGCAACGCAAATACAATGTTCCCTGACCGGGAATCGAACCCGGGCCGCGGCGGTGAGAGCGCCGAATCCTAACCACTAGACCACCAGGGAAGCTGCTGCAAACGTCTGTGCCAGCAAACAGACCAACCCAGTCTTTCCTCCTTGCTTTTTCGAAATTTTCATCACATTCGCGCCAGGGAAAACTGTTCGCAGCAAAAAGCAGTTTTTTGTGGAGAACACCAAAGACATGTCCGCGCAATCACAGCGTTAAGTGCGGCTAGGCATCCACTGAAATCCATTTCATTCTCTCCTTTTTCCGGGAATTTTCACTCTCGGTACCGTGTGAACATTTCATTTGGTGTTTTTGTCCTGAACTGAAGCCTTTTGCCCATCAAGGGCGACAGAACCGTTCTGTCTGTCTGTTCTGCTTTTAACCATTGCCGGGAACTGGTCTCCTGTTCATCGGTTATCAGCAAAGCAAGAAACACGTTATGAACAGAAAGTTGTGCTCTGCACACCGTCGGCAAAGAAGCAATGGCTGTTATTCCAAATAATTCCCATCCCTTGGGATTGCGTGTGGATTTGTTTCGTTATGAAGATTTGATTGTAAATGTTACTAAAAACCGAATAAAAATTATGAAAAATTGCGATGGCCCATACGGGGATCGGCCCCGCGCTCTTGGCTTTATTAATACCACGCCCTAAACGACCGATTTAAACGGCAACAAAATGCCCTAGGGCTGCGTGAAAGCCCAGCCTGAGATGATTTTGTATCCGGCACACACTGGGTGATAGAGTTACTTCATAAGAATTGAACACATCGCATCGCTTAAACATTGTTCACTCTTCATATACAAAACTGGGCAGAGTATAAATAGAAAGTAACAGAAAAAGAGCGCCGAATCTAAAAAAATGTCATGTCCAAAATTAGTATCACGCCACCGCTGAACAGCCCATCCCTCAAGCACTGTCTCGATATCAAACCAGCTTCTCCCCTGAAAATGAAGGAAACGCAAAATCACCAGATATTGCCGAAACCCGGGATTGAACCAGGGACTTTTAGATCTTCAGTCTAACGCTCTCCCAACTGAGCTATTTCGGCCCGACAGAAAACGAAGCAAAACTTTCTCGCACCTTTTTGAAAGAAAACTTAAACCCCGGTAGGAATAGTACCGCACACTCAGTCCTCATTTCGGGGCAATGGCTCGCAAACACATCTCGGAGCTCGGGATGTGTTCATGTAATGTATAATGATATTGAAAATCTTTATGCTCATGTTAATTTATCACTGCCCACGATCCAGGCACTCTCTGATTCCGGGATTGTGCACGTTGCTAACTTGAAAATGTGCATTTTTCCGCTCTGGCAATGAATTGACTGATAGCCGGGCTGTGATCAGCTCGGTTTGTTCGGGTGATGCCGCGCAAGAACGTACATGGAAGAATAATGATCATTCTGATTGTTCTCACACTGCACTTAAATGTTGGCAAACCGTACAGTCTCAATCAGCAATTGTAGTTCCATATGTACATTTAATGTTCTGCTGAAGTCTTCATAAAGACACAAAGATTGCACACCAGGCTAGATCTCACAGTGTTGAAGACACAGTGAAATATACTGGAGAGTTTATAACTGATTCAGAACATAACATGTCAGTAAAATTCCCCGTTCTGTTCTCGGCACTGATGGGTTGTGAAAAGGAGACGGGCCGAAGTCCTATTGAGCCGCACTGACCCCGAGCCAAGGTGAAATTAAAGCAGGTTCAGTACTTAGCAG
This sequence comes from Pristiophorus japonicus, assembly GCF_044704955.1. Classification (NCBI taxonomy): domain Eukaryota; kingdom Metazoa; phylum Chordata; class Chondrichthyes; family Pristiophoridae; genus Pristiophorus; species Pristiophorus japonicus. The sequence goes on from NC_092004.1 coordinate 17,114,622, forward strand.
TGATATGATGAAGAGAGATAAGAGTCGCGAATCAAGGAGAGATTTAACGTTAGTGATGGTGAATCTCGGTTTGATGAAAAACTCCATGAATTCTCTGCCGGGAAATTCAGATCTTGCAAATCGCCTGTGAACGCGAAACATTGACACGCAGTGAGCCAATGTGCAATATAGAAGGGGCCCAGGCCAAATGAATGCTCAAGGATACGTTATCGGTCCCCATGGTCCAGGCATTCCCTGATTCCAGTCTTGCACACTTTGCGAAGTTTAAAATGCTGAATATTTCCACAGTGGCAATGCTTTGATTGATGATAAGCTCGAGTGATGTGGCGCAAATAGGTACCTGGAAGACTAAAGAAAGCCATGATTGGCAAAATTTACGTTGTCTTTCAGCAATTGTAGTTCCACTTGTTGAGCGAGATCTTGTCATTTAGTGCAGACTTTAAAACAGAAGTGTCTGTTGTATCACGACGCGCTGCTGATGATTGGGGCAACAACAGCAAGGTGAGCTGCAAGCTTGTTCAGGAGCAGCATTGCATTTCGAAGCAACGCAAATACAATGTTCCCTGAACGAGAATCGAACCCGGGCAGCGGCGGTGAGAGCGCCGAATCCTAACCACTAGACCACCAGGGAAGCTGCAGCAAACGTCTGTGCCAGCAAACAGACCAACCCAGTCTTTCCTCCTTGCTTTTTCGAAATTTTCATCACATTCGCGCCAGGGAAAACTGTTCGCAGCAAAAAGCAGTTTTTGTGGAGAACACCAAAGACATGTCCGCGCAATCACAGCGTTAAGTGCGGCTAGGCATCCACTGTAATCCATTTCATTCTCTCCTTTTTCCGGGAATTTTCACTCTCGGTACCGTGTGCACATTTCATTTGGTGTTTTTGTCCTGAACTGAAGCCTTTTGCCCATCAAGGGCGACAGAACCGTTCTGTCTGTCTGTTCTGCTTTTGACCATTGCCGGGAACTGGTCTCCAGTTCATCGGTTATCAGCAAAGCAAGAAACACGTTATGAACAGAAAGTTGTGCTCTGCACACCGTCGGCAAAGAAGCAATGGCTGTTATTCCAAATAATTCCCATCCCTTGGGATTGCGTGTGGATTTGTTTCGTTATGAAGATTTGATTGTAAATGTTACTAAAAACCGAAAAAATATTATGAAAAATTGCGATGGCCCATACGGGGAACGGGTCCGCGCTCTTGGCTTTATTAATACCACGCCCTAAACGACCGATTTAAACGGTAACAAAATGCCCTCGGGCTCCGTGAAAGCCCAGCCTGAGATGATTTTGTATCCGGCACACACTGGGTGATAGATTTACTGCATAAGAATTGAACACATCGCATCGCTTAAACATTGTTCACTCTTCATATACAAAACTGGGCAGAGTATAACTAGAAAGTAACAGAAAAAGAGCGCTGAATCTAAAAAAAGTCATGTCGAAAATTAGTATCACGCAACCGCTGAACAGCCCATCCCTCAAGCACTGTCTCGATATCAAACCAGCTTCTCCCCTGAAAATGAAGGAAACGCAAAATCACCAGATATTGCCGAAACCCGGGATTGAACCAGGGACCTTTAGATCTTCAGTCTAACGCTCTCCCAACTGAGCTATTTCGGCCCGACAGAAAACGCAGCAAACCTTTCTCGCACCTTTTTGAAAGAAAACTTAAACCCCGGTAGGAATAGCCCCGCACACTCAGTCCTCATTTCGGGGCAATGGCTCTCAAACACATCTCGGAGCTCGGGATGTGTTCATGTAATGTATAATGATATTGAAAATCTTTATGCTCATGTTAATTTATCACTGCCCACGATCCAGGCACTCTCTGATTCCGGGATTGTGCACGTTGCTAACTTGAAAATGTGCATTTTTCCGCACTGGCAATGAATTGACTGATAGCCGGGCTGTGATCAGCTCGGTTTGTTAGGGTGATGCCGCGCAAGAACGTACATGGAAGAATAATGATAATTGTGATTGTTCTCACACTGCACTTAAATGTTGGCAAACCGTACAGTGTCAATCAGCAATTGTAGTTCCATATGTACATTTAATGTTCTGCTGAAGTCTTCATAAAGACACAAAGATTGCACACCAGGCTAGATCTCACAGTGTTGAAGATACATTGAAATATACTGGAGAGTTTATAACTGATTCAGAACATAACATGTCAGTAAAATTCCCCGTTCTGTTCTCGGCACTGATGGGTTGTGAAAAGGAGACGGGCCGAAGTCCTATTGAGCCGCACTGACCCCGAGCCAAGGTGAAATTAAAGCAGGTTCAGTACTTAGCAGTGATATGATGAAGAGAGATAAGAGTCGCGAATCAAGGAGAGATTTAACGTTAGTGATGGTGAATCTCGGTTTGATGAAAAACTCCATGAATTCTCTGCCGGGAAATTCAGATCTTGCAAATCGCCTGTGAACGCGAAACATTGACACGCAGTGAGCCAATGTGCAATATAGAAGGGGCCCAGGCCAAATGAATGCTCAAGGATACGTTATCGGTCCCCATGGTCCAGGCATTCCCTGATTCCAGTCTTGCACACTTTGCGAAGTTTAAAATGCTGAATATTTCCACAGTGGCAATGCTTTGATTGATGATAAGCTCGAGTGATGTGGCGCAAATAGGTACCTGGAAGACTAAAGAAAGCCATGATTGGCAAAATTTACGTTGTCTTTCAGCAATTGTAGTTCCACTTGTTGAGCGAGATCTTGTCATTTAGTGCAGACTTTAAAACAGAAGTGTCTGTTGTATCACGACGCGCTGCTGATGATTGGGGCAACAACAGCAAGGTGAGCTGCAAGCTTGTTCAGGAGCAGCATTGCATTTCGAAGCAACGCAAATACAATGTTCCCTGAACGAGAATCGAACCCGGGCCGCGGCAGTGAGAGCGCCGAATCCTAACCACTGGACCACCAGGGAAGCTGCAGCAAACGTCTGTGCCAGCAAACAGACCAACCTAGTCTTTCCTCCTTGCTTTTTCGAAATTTTCATCACATTCGCGCCAGGGAAAACTGTTCGCAGCAAAAAGCAGTTTTTGTGGAGAACACCAAAGACATGTCCGCGCAATCACAGCGTTAAGTGCGGCTAGGCATCCACTGAAATCCATTTCATTCTCTCCTTTTTCCGGGAATTTTCACTCTCGGTACCGTGTGCACATTTCATTTGGTGTTTTTGTCCTGAACTGAAGCCTTTTGCCCATCAAGGGCGACAGAACCGTTCTGTCTGTCTGTTCTGCTTTTGACCATTGCCGGGAACTGGTCTCCAGTTCATCGGTTATCAGCAAAGCAAGAAACACGTTATGAACAGAAAGTTGTGCTCTGCACACCGTCGGCAAAGAAGCAATGGCTGTTATTCCAAATAATTCCCATCCCTTGGGATTGCGTGTGGATTTGTTTCGTTATGAAGATTTGATTGTAAATGTTACTAAAAACCGAATAAATATTATGAAAAATTGCGATGGCCCATACGGGGATCGGGCCCGCGCTCTTGGCTTTATTAATACCACGCCCTAAACGACCGATTTAAACGGCAACAAAATGCCCTAGGGCTCCGTGAAAGCCCAGCCTGAGATGATTTTGTATCCGGCACACACTGGGTGATAGATTTACTGCATAAGAATTGAAGACATCGCATCGCTTAAACATTGTTCACTCTTCATATACAAAACTGGGCAGAGTATAACTAGAAAGTAACAGAAAAAGAGCGCTGAATCTAAAAAAAGTCATGTCGAAAATTAGTATCACGCAACCGCTGAACAGCCCATCCCTCAAGCACTGTCTCGATATCAAACCAGCTTCTCCCCTGAAAATGAAGGAAACGCAAAATCACCAGATATTGCCGAAACCCGGGATTGAACCAGGGACCTTTAGATCTTCAGTCTAACGCTCTCCCAACTGAGCTATTTCGGCCCGACAGAAAACGCAGCAAACCTTTCTCGCACCTTTTTGAAAGAAAACTTAAACCCCGGTAGGAATAGCCCCGCACACTCAGTCCTCATTTCGGGGCAATGGCTCTCAAACACATCTCGGAGCTCGGGATGTGTTCATGTAATGTATAATGATATTGAAAATCTTTATGCTCATGTTAATTTATCACTGCCCACGATCCAGGCACTCTCTGATTCCGGGATTGTGCACGTTGCTAACTTGAAAATGTGCATTTTTCCGCACTGGCAATGAATTGACTGATAGCCGGGCTGTGATCAGCTCGGTTTGTTCGGGTGATGCCGCGCAAGAACGTACATGGAAGAATAATGATCATTGTGATTGTTCTCACACTGCACTTAAATGTTGGCAAACCGTACAGTCTCAATCAGCAATTGTAGTTCCATATGTTCATTTAATGTTCTGCTGAAGTGTTCATAAAGACACAAAGATTGCATACCAGGCCAGATCTCACAGTGTTGAAGACACAGTGAAATATACTGGAGAGTTTATAACTGATTCAGAACATAACATGTCAGTAAAATTCCCCGTTCTGTTCTCGGCACTGATGGGTTGTCAAAAGGAGACGGGCCGCAGTCCTATTGAGCCGCACTGACCTCGAGCCAAGGTGAAATTAAAGCAGGTTCAGTCCTTAGCAGTGATATGATGAAGAGAGATAAGAGTCGCGAATCAAGGAGAGGTTTAACGTTAGTGATGGTGAATCTCGGTTTGATGAAAAACTCCATGAATTCTCTGCCGGGAAATTCAGATCTTGCAAATCGCCTGTGAACGCTAAACATTGACACGCAGTGAGCCAATGTGCAATATAGAAGGGGCCCAGGCCAAATGAATGCTCAAGGATAAGTTATCGGTCCCCATGGTCCAGGCATTCCCTGATTCCAGTCTTGCACACTTTGCGAAGTTTAAAATGCTGAATATTTCCACAGTGGCAATGCTTTGATTGATGATAAGCTCGAGTGGTGTGGCGCAAATAGGTACCTGGAAGACTAAAGAAAGCCATGATTGGCAAAATTTACGTTGTCTTTCAGCAATTGTAGTTCCACTTGTTGTGCGAGATCTTGTCATTTAGTGCAGACTTTAAAACAGAAGTGTCTGTTGTATCACGACGCGCTGCTGATAATTGGGGCAACAACAGCAAGGTGAGCTGCAAGCTTGTTCAGGAGCAGCATTGCATTTCGAAGCAACGCAAATACAATGTTCCCTGACCGGGAATCGAACCCAAGCCGCGGCGGTGAGAGCGCCGAATCCTAACCACTAGACCACTAGGGAAGCTGCTGCAGACGTCTGTGCCAGCAAACAGACCAACCCAGTCTTTCCTCCTTGCTTTTTCGAAATTTTCATCACATTCGCGCCAGGGAAAACTGTTCGCAGCAAAAAGCAGTTTTTGTGGAGAACACCAAAGACATGTCCGCGCAATCACAGCGTTAAGTGCGGCTAGGCATCCACTGAAATCCATTTCATTCTCTCCTTTTTCCGGGAATTTTCACTCTCGGTACCGTGTGAACATTTCATTTGGTGTTTTTGTCCTGAACTGAAGCCTTTTGCCCATGAAGGGCGACAGAACCGTTCTGTCTGTCTGTTCTGCTTTTAACCATTGCCGGGAACTGGTCTCCAGTTCATCGGTTATCAGCAAAGCAAGAAACACGTTATGAACAGAAAGTTGTGCTCTGCACACCGTCGGCAAAGAAGCAATGGCTGTTATTCCAAATAATTCCCATCCCTTGGGATTGCGTGTGGATTTGTTTCGTTATGAAGATTTGATTGTAAATGTTACTAAAAACCGAATAAAAATTATGAAAAATTGCGATGGCCCATACGGGGATCGGCCCCGCGCTCTTGGCTTTATTAATACCACGCCCTAAACGACCGATTTAAACGGCAACAAAATGCCCTAGGGCTGCGTGAAAGCCCAGCCTGAGATGATTTTGTATCCGGCACACACTGGGTGATAGAGTTACTTCATAAGAATTGAACACATCGCATCGCTTAAACATTGTTCACTCTTCATATACAAAACTGGGCAGAGTATAAATAGAAAGTAACAGAAAAAGAGCGCTGAATCTAAAAAAATGTCATGTCCAAAATTAGTATCACGCCACCGCTGAACAGCCCATCCCTCAAGCACTGTCTCGATATCAAACCAGCTTCTCCCCTGAAAATGAAGGAAACGCAAAATCACCAGATATTGCCGAAACCCGGGATTGAACCAGGGACCTTTAGATCTTCAGTCTAACGCTCTCCCAACTGAGCTATTTCGGCCCGACAGAAAACGAAGCAAAACTTTCTCGCACCTTTTTGAAAGAAAACTTAAACCCCGGCAGGAATAGTACCGCACACTCAGTCCTCATTTCGGGGCAATGGCTCGCAAACACATCTCGGAGCTCGGGATGTTTTCATGTAATGTATAATGATATTGAAAATCTTTATGCTCATGTTAATTTATCACTGCCCACGATCCAGGCACTCTCTGATTCCCGGATTGTGCACGTTGCTAACTTGAAAATGTGCATTTTTCCGCTCTGGCAATGAATTGACTGATAGCCGGGCTGTGATCAGCTCGGTTTGTTCGGGTGATGCCGCGCAAGAACGTACATGGAAGAATAATGATCATTGTGATTGTTCTCACACTGCACTTAAATGTTGGCAAACCGTACAGTCTCAATCAGCAATTGTAGTTCCATATGTTCATTTAATGTTCTGCTGAAGTGTTCACAAAGACACAAAGATTGCATACCAGGCCAGATCTCACAGTGTTGAAGACACAGTGAAATATACTGGAGAGTTTATAACTGATTCAGAACATAACATGTCAGTAAAATTCCCCGTTCTGTTCTCGGCACTGATGGGTTGTCAAAAGGAGACGGGCCGCAGTCCGATTGAGCCGCACTGACCTCGAGCCAAGGTGAAATTAAAGCAGGTTCAGTCCTTAGCAGTGATATGATGAAGAGAGCTAAGAGTCGCGAATCAAGGAGAGGTTTAACGTTAGTGATGGTGAATCTCGGTTTGATGAAAAACTCCATGAATTCTCTGCCGGGAAATTCAGATCTTGCAAATCGCCTGTGAACGCTAAACATTGACACGCAGTGAGCCAATGTGCAATATAGAAGGGGCCCAGGCCAAATGAATGCTCAAGGATAAGTTATCGGTCCCCATGGTCCAGGCATTCCCTGATTCCAGTCTTGCACACTTTGCGAAGTTTAAAATGCTGAATATTTCCACAGTGGCAATGCTTTGATTGATGATAAGCTCGAGTGATGTGGCGCAAATAGGTACCTGGAAGACTAAAGAAAGCCATGATTGGCAAAATTTACGTTGTCTTTCAGCAATTGTAGTTCCACTTGTTGAGCGAGATCTTGTCATTTAGTGCAGACTTTAAAACAGAAGTGTCTGTTGTATCACGACGCGCTGCTGATGATTGGGGCAACAACAGCAAGGTGAGCTGCAAGCTTGTTCAGGAGCAGCATTGCATTTCGAAGCAACGCAAATACAATGTTCCCTAACCGGGAATCGAACCCAGGCCACGGCAGTGAGAGCGCCGAATCCTAACCACTAGACCACCAGGGAAGCTGCTGCAGACGTCTGTGCCAGCAAACAGACCAACCCAGTCTTTCCTCCTTGCTTTTTCGAAATTTTCATCACATTCGCGCCAGGGAAAACTGTTCGCAGCAAAAAGCAGTTTTTGTGGAGAACACCAAAGACATGTCCGCGCAATCACAGCGTTAAGTGCGGGTAGGCATCCACTGAAATCCATTTCATTCTCTCCTTTTTCCGGGAATTTTCACTCTCGGTACCGTGTGAACATTTCATTTGGTGTTTTTGTCCTGAACTGAAGCCTTTTGCCCATGAAGGGCGACAGAACCGTTCTGTCTGTCTGTTCTGCTTTTAACCATTGCCGGGAACTGGTCTCCAGTTCATCGGTTATCAGCAAAGCAAGAAACACGTTATGAACAGAAAGTTGTGCTCTGCACACCGTCGGCAAAGAAGCAATGGCTGTTATTCCAAATAATTCCCATCCCTTGGGATTGCGTGTGGATTTGTTTCGTTATGAAGATTTGATTGTAAATGTTACTAAAAACCGAATAAAAATTATGAAAAATTGCGATGGCCCATACGGGGATCGGCCCCGCGCTCTTGGCTTTATTAATACCACGCCCTAAACGACCGATTTAAACGGCAACAAAATGCCCTAGGGCTGCGTGAAAGCCCAGCCTGAGATGATTTTGTATCCGGCGCACACTGGGTGATAGAGTTACTTCATAAGAATTGAACACATCGCATCGCTTAAACATTGTTCACTCTTCATATACAAAACTGGGCAGAGTATAAATAGAAAGTAACAGAAAAAGAGCGCTGAATCTAAAAAAATGTCATGTCCAAAATTAGTATCACGCCACCGCTGAACAGCCCATCCCTCAAGCACTGTCTCGATATCAAACCAGCTTCTCCCCTGAAAATGAAGGAAACGCAAAATCACCAGATATTGCCGAAACCCGGGATTGAACCAGGGACCTTTAGATCTTCAGTCTAACGCTCTCCCAACTGAGCTATTTCGGCCCGACAGAAAACGAAGCAAAACTTTCTCGCACCTTTTTGAAAGAAAACTTAAACCCCGGTAGGAATAGTACCGCACACTCAGTCCTCATTTCGGGGCAATGGCTCGCAAACACATCTCGGAGCTCGGGATGTGTTCATGTAATGTATAATGATATTGAAAATCTTTATGCTCATGTTAATTTATCACTGCCCACGATCCAGGCACTCTCTGATTCCGGGATTGTGCACGTTGCTAACTTGAAAATGTGCATTTTTCCGCTCTGGCAATGAATTGACTGATAGCCGGGCTGTGATCAGCTCGGTTTGTTCGGGTGATGCCGCGCAAGAACGTACATGGAAGAATAATGATCATTCTGATTGTTCTCACACTGCACTTAAATGTTGGCAAACCGTACAGTCTCAATCAGCAATTGTAGTTCCATATGTTCATTTAATGTTCTGCTGAAGTGTTCATAAAGACACAAAGATTGCATACCAGGCCAGATCTCACAGTGTTGAAGATACAGTGAAATATACTGGAGAGTTTATAACTGATTCAGAACATAACATGTCAGTAAAATTCCCCGTTCTGTTCTCGGCACTGATGGGTTGTCAAAAGGAGACGGGCCGAAGTCCTATTGAGCCGCACTGACCTCGAGCCAAGGTGAAATTAAAGCAGGTTCAGTCCTTAGCAGTGATATGATGAAGAGAGCTAAGAGTCGCGAATCAAGGAGAGATTTAACGTTAGTGATGGTGAATCTCGGTTTGATGAAAAACTCCATGAATTCTCTGCCGGGAAATTCAGATCTTGCAAATCGCCTGTGAACGCTAAACATTGACACGCAGTGAGCCAATGTGCAATATAGAAGGGGCCCAGGCCAAATGAATGCTCAAGGATAAGTTATCGGTCCCCATGGTCCAGGCATTCCCTGATTCCAGTCTTGCACACTTTGCGAAGTTTAAAATGCTGAATATTTCCACAGTGGCAATGCTTTGATTGATGATAAGCTCGAGTGATGTGGCGCAAATAGGTACCTGGAAGACTAAAGAAAGCCATGATTGGCAAAATTTACGTTGTCTTTCAGCAATTGTAGTTCCACTTGTTGAGCGAGATCTTGTCATTTAGTGCAGACTTTAAAACAGAACTGTCTGTTGTATCACGACGCGCTGCTGATGATTGGGGCAACAACAGCAAGGTGAGCTGCAAGCTTGTTCATGAGCAGCATTGCATTTCGAAGCAACGCAAATACAATGTTCCCTGACCGGGAATCGAACCCGGGCCGCGGCGGTGAGAGCGCCGAATCCTAACCACTAGACCACCAGGGAAGCTGCTGCAAACGTCTGTGCCAGCAAACAGACCAACCCAGTCTTTCCTCCTTGCTTTTTCGAAATTTTCATCACATTCGCGCCAGGGAAAACTGTTCGCAGCAAAAAGCAGTTTTTTGTGGAGAACACCAAAGACATGTCCGCGCAATCACAGCGTTAAGTGCGGCTAGGCATCCACTGAAATCCATTTCATTCTCTCCTTTTTCCGGGAATTTTCACTCTCGGTACCGTGTGAACATTTCATTTGGTGTTTTTGTCCTGAACTGAAGCCTTTTGCCCATCAAGGGCGACAGAACCGTTCTGTCTGTCTGTTCTGCTTTTAACCATTGCCGGGAACTGGTCTCCTGTTCATCGGTTATCAGCAAAGCAAGAAACACGTTATGAACAGAAAGTTGTGCTCTGCACACCGTCGGCAAAGAAGCAATGGCTGTTATTCCAAATAATTCCCATCCCTTGGGATTGCGTGTGGATTTGTTTCGTTATGAAGATTTGATTGTAAATGTTACTAAAAACCGAATAAAAATTATGAAAAATTGCGATGGCCCATACGGGGATCGGCCCCGCGCTCTTGGCTTTATTAATACCACGCCCTAAACGACCGATTTAAACGGCAACAAAATGCCCTAGGGCTGCGTGAAAGCCCAGCCTGAGATGATTTTGTATCCGGCACACACTGGGTGATAGAGTTACTTCATAAGAATTGAACACATCGCATCGCTTAAACATTGTTCACTCTTCATATACAAAACTGGGCAGAGTATAAATAGAAAGTAACAGAAAAAGAGCGCTGAATCTAAAAAAATGTCATGTCCAAAATTAGTATCACGCCACCGCTGAACAGCCCATCCCTCAAGCACTGTCTCGATATCAAACCAGCTTCTCCCCTGAAAATGAAGGAAACGCAAAATCACCAGATATTGCCGAAACCCGGGATTGAACCAGGGACCTTTAGATCTTCAGTCTAACGCTCTCCCAACTGAGCTATTTCGGCCCGACAGAAAACGAAGCAAAACTTTCTCGCACCTTTTTGAAAGAAAACTTAAACCCCGGTAGGAATAGTACCGCACACTCAGTCCTCATTTCGGGGCAATGGCTCGCAAACACATCTCGGAGCTCGGGATGTGTTCATGTAATGTATAATGATATTGAAAATCTTTATGCTCATGTTAATTTATCACTGCCCACGATCCAGGCACTCTCTGATTCCGGGATTGTGCACGTTGCTAACTTGAAAATGTGCATTTTTCCGCTCTGGCAATGAATTGACTGATAGCCGGGCTGTGATCAGCTCGGTTTGTTCGGGTGATGCCGCGCAAGAACGTACATGGAAGAATAATGATCATTCTGATTGTTCTCACACTGCACTTAAATGTTGGCAAACCGTACAGTCTCAATCAGCAATTGTAGTTCCATATGTTCATTTAATGTTCTGCTGAAGTGTTCATAAAGACACAAAGATTGCATACCAGGCCAGATCTCACAGTGTTGAAGATACAGTGAAATATACTGGAGAGTTTATAACTGATTCAGAACATAACATGTCAGTAAAATTCCCCGTTCTGTTCTCGGCACTGATGGGTTGTCAAAAGGAGACGGGCCGAAGTCCTATTGAGCCGCACTGACCTCGAGCCAAGGTGAAATTAAAGCAGGTTCAGTCCTTAGCAGTGATATGATGAAGAGAGCTAAGAGTCGCGAATCAAGGAGAGATTTAACGTTAGTGATGGTGAATCTCGGTTTGATGAAAAACTCCATGAATTCTCTGCCGGGAAATTCAGATCTTGCAAATCGCCTGTGAACGCTAAACATTGACACGCAGTGAGCCAATGTGCAATATAGAAGGGGCCCAGGCCAAATGAATGCTCAAGGATAAGTTATCGGTCCCCATGGTCCAGGCATTCCCTGATTCCAGTCTTGCACACTTTGCGAAGTTTAAAATGCTGAATATTTCCACAGTGGCAATGCTTTGATTGATGATAAGCTCGAGTGATGTGGCGCAAATAGGTACCTGGAAGACTAAAGAAAGCCATGATTGGCAAAATTTACGTTGTCTTTCAGCAATTGTAGTTCCACTTGTTGAGCGAGATCTTGTCATTTAGTGCAGACTTTAAAACAGAACTGTCTGTTGTATCACGACGCGCTGCTGATGATTGGGGCAACAACAGCAAGGTGAGCTGCAAGCTTGTTCATGAGCAGCATTGCATTTCGAAGCAACGCAAATACAATGTTCCCTGACCGGGAATCGAACCCGGGCCGCGGCGGTGAGAGCGCCGAATCCTAACCACTAGACCACCAGGGAAGCTGCTGCAAACGTCTGTGCCAGCAAACAGACCAACCCAGTCTTTCCTCCTTGCTTTTTCGAAATTTTCATCACATTCGCGCCAGGGAAAACTGTTCGCAGCAAAAAGCAGTTTTTTGTGGAGAACACCAAAGACATGTCCGCGCAATCACAGCGTTAAGTGCGGCTAGGCATCCACTGAAATCCATTTCATTCTCTCCTTTTTCCGGGAATTTTCACTCTCGGTACCGTGTGAACATTTCATTTGGTGTTTTTGTCCTGAACTGAAGCCTTTTGCCCATCAAGGGCGACAGAACCGTTCTGTCTGTCTGTTCTGCTTTTAACCATTGCCGGGAACTGGTCTCCTGTTCATCGGTTATCAGCAAAGCAAGAAACACGTTATGAACAGAAAGTTGTGCTCTGCACACCGTCGGCAAAGAAGCAATGGCTGTTATTCCAAATAATTCCCATCCCTTGGGATTGCGTGTGGATTTGTTTCGTTATGAAGATTTGATTGTAAATGTTACTAAAAACCGAATAAAAATTATGAAAAATTGCGATGGCCCATACTGGGATCGGCCCCGCGCTCTTGGCTTTATTAATACCACGCCCTAAACGACCGATTTAAACGGCAACAAAATGCCCTAGGGCTGCGTGAAAGCCCAGCCTGAGATGATTTTGTATCCGGCACACAGTGGGTGATAGAGTTACTTCATAAGAATTGAACACATCGCATCGCTTAAACATTGTTCACTCTTCATATACAAAACTGGGCAGAGAATAAATAGAAAGTAACAGAAAAAGAGCGCTGACTCTAAAAAAATGTCATGTCCAAAATTAGTATCACGCCACCGCTGAACAGCCCATCCCTCAAGCACTGTCTCGATATCAAACCAGCTTCTCCCCTGAAAATGAAGGAAACGCAAAATCACCAGATATTGCCGAAACCCGGGATTGAACCAGGGACCTTTAGATCTTCAGTCTAACGCTCTCCCAACTCAGCTATTTCGGCCCGACAGAAAACGAAGCAAAACTTTCTCGCACCTTTTTGAAAGAAAACTTAAACCCCGGTAGGAATAGTACCGCACACTCAGTCCTCATTTCGGGGCAATGGCTCGCAAACACATCTCGGAGCTCGGGATGTGTTCATGTAATGTATAATGATATTGAAAATCTTTATGCTCATGTTAATTTATCACTGCCCACGATCCAGGCACTCTCTGATTCCGGGATTGTGCACGTTGCTAACTTGAAAATGTGCATTTTTCCGCTCTGGCAATGAATTGACTGATAGCCGGGCTGTGATCAGCTCGGTTTGTTCGGGTGATGCCGCGCAAGAACGTACATGGAAGAATAATGATCATTCTGATTGTTCTCACACTGCACTTAAATGTTGGCAAACCGTACAGTCTCAATCAGCAATTGTAGTTCCATATGTTCATTTAATGTTCTGCTGAAGTGTTCATAAAGACACAAAGATTGCATACCAGGCCAGATCTCACAGTGTTGAAGATACAGTGAAATATACTGGAGAGTTTATAACTGATTCAGAACATAACATGTCAGTAAAATTCCCCGTTCTGTTCTCGGCACTGATGGGTTGTCAAAAGGAGACGGGCCGAAGTCCTATTGAGCCGCACTGACCTCGAGCCAAGGAGAAATTAAAGCAGGTTCAGTCCTTAGCAGTGATATGATGAAGAGAGCTAAGAGTCGCGAATCAAGGAGAGATTTAACGTTAGTGATGGTGAATCTCGGTTTGATGAAAAACTCCATGAATTCTCTGCCGGGAAATTCAGATCTTGCAAATCGCCTGTGAACGCTAAACATTGACACGCAGTGAGCCAATGTGCAATATAGAAGGGGCCCAGGCCAAATGAATGCTCAAGGATAAGTTATCGGTCCCCATGGTCCAGGCATTCCCTGATTCCAGTCTTGCACACTTTGCGAAGTTTAAAATGCTGAATATTTCCACAGTGGCAATGCTTTGATTGATGATAAGCTCGAGTGATGTGGCGCAAATAGGTACCTGGAAGACTAAAGAAAGCCATGATTGGCAAAATTTACGTTGTCTTTCAGCAATTGTAGTTCCACTTGTTGAGCGAGATCTTGTCATTTAGTGCAGACTTTAAAACAGAACTGTCTGTTGTATCACGACGCGCTGCTGATGATTGGGGCAACAACAGCAAGGTGAGCTGCAAGCTTGTTCATGAGCAGCATTGCATTTCGAAGCAACGCAAATACAATGTTCCCTGACCGGGAATCGAACCCGGGCCGCGGCGGTGAGAGCGCCGAATCCTAACCACTAGACCACCAGGGAAGCTGCTGCAAACGTCTGTGCCAGCAAACAGACCAACCCAGTCTTTCCTCCTTGCTTTTTCGAAATTTTCATCACATTCGCGCCAGGGAAAACTGTTCGCAGCAAAAAGCAGTTTTTTGTGGAGAACACCAAAGACATGTCCGCGCAATCACAGCGTTAAGTGCGGCTAGGCATCCACTGAAATCCATTTCATTCTCTCCTTTTTCCGGGAATTTTCACTCTCGGTACCGTGTGAACATTTCATTTGGTGTTTTTGTCCTGAACTGAAGCCTTTTGCCCATCAAGGGCGACAGAACCGTTCTGTCTGTCTGTTCTGCTTTTAACCATTGCCGGGAACTGGTCTCCTGTTCATCGGTTATCAGCAAAGCAAGAAACACGTTATGAACAGAAAGTTGTGCTCTGCACACCGTCGGCAAAGAAGCAATGGCTGTTATTCCAAATAATTCCCATCCCTTGGGATTGCGTGTGGATTTGTTTCGTTATGAAGATTTGATTGTAAATGTTACTAAAAACCGAATAAAAATTATGAAAAATTGCGATGGCCCATACTGGGATCGGCCCCGCGCTCTTGGCTTTATTAATACCACGCCCTAAACGACCGATTTAAACGGCAACAAAATGCCCTAGGGCTGCGTGAAAGCCCAGCCTGAGATGATTTTGTATCCGGCACACAGTGGGTGATAGAGTTACTTCATAAGAATTGAACACATCGCATCGCTTAAACATTGTTCACTCTTCATATACAAAACTGGGCAGAGTATAAATAGAAAGTAACAGAAAAAGAGCGCTGACTCTAAAAAAATGTCATGTCCAAAATTAGTATCACGCCACCGCTGAATAGCCCATCCCTCAAGCACTGTCTCGATATCAAACCAGCTTCTCCCCTGAAAATGAAGGAAACGCAAAATCACCAGATATTGCCGAAACCCGGGATTGAACCAGGGACCTTTAGATCTTCAGTCTAACGCTCTCCCAACTGAGCTATTTCGGCCCGACAGAAAACGAAGCAAAACTTTCTCGCACCTTTTTGAAAGAAAACTTAAACCCCGGTAGGAATAGTACCGCACACTCAGTCCTCATTTCGGGGCAATGGCTCGCAAACACATCTCGGAGCTCGGGATGTGTTCATGTAATGTATAATGATATTGAAAATCTTTATGCTCATGTTAATTTATCACTGCCCACGATCCAGGCACTCTCTGATTCCGGGATTGTGCACGTTGCCAACTTGAAAATGTGCATTTTTCCGCTCTGGCAATGAATTGACTGATAGCCGGGCTGTGATCAGCTCGGTTTGTTCGGGTGATGCCGCGCAAGAACGTACATGGAAGAATAATGATCATTCTGATTGTTCTCACACTGCACTTAAATGTTGGCAAACCGTACAGTCTCAATCAGCAATTGTAGTTCCATATGTTCATTTAATGTTCTGCTGAAGTGTTCATAAAGACACAAAGATTGCATACCAGGCCAGATCTCACAGTGTTGAAGATACAGTGAAATATACTGGAGAGTTTATAACTGATTCAGAACATAACATGTCAGTAAAATTCCCCGTTCTGTTCTCGGCACTGATGGGTTGTCAAAAGGAGACGGGCCGAAGTCCTATTGAGCCGCACTGACCTCGAGCCAAGGTGAAATTAAAGCAGGTTCAGTCCTTAGCAGTGATATGATGAAGAGAGATAAGAGTCGCGAATCAAGGAGAGATTTAACGTTAGTGATGGTGAATCTCGGTTTGATGAAAAACTCCATGAATTCTCTGCCGGGAAATTCAGATCTTGCAAATCGCCTGTGAACGCTAAACATTGACACGCAGTGAGCCAATGTGCAATATAGAAGGGGCCCAGGCCAAATGAATGCTCAAGGATAAGTTATCGGTCCCCATGGTCCAGGCATTCCCTGATTCCAGTCTTGCACACTTTGCGAAGTTTAAAATGCTGAATATTTCCACAGTGGCAATGCTTTGATTGATGATAAGCTCGAGTGATGTGGCGCAAATAGGTACCTGGAAGACTAAAGAAAGCCATGATTGGCAAAATTTACGTTGTCTTTCAGCAATTGTAGTTCCACTTGTTGAGCGAGATCTTGTCATTTAGTGCAGACTTTAAAACAGAACTGTCTGTTGTATCACGACGCGCTGCTGATGATTGGGGCAACAACAGCAAGGTGAGCTGCAAGCTTGTTCATGAGCAGCATTGCATTTCGAAGCAACGCAAATACAATGTTCCCTGAACGAGAATCGAACCCGGGCCGCGGCGGTGAGAGCGCCGAATCCTAACCACTAGACCACCAGGGAAGCTGCAGCAAACGTCTGTGCCAGCAAACAGACCAACCCAGTCCTTCCTCCTTGCTTTTTCGAAATTTTCATCACATTCGCGCCAGAGAAAACTGTTCGCAGCAAAAAGCAGTTTTTGTGGAGAACACCAAAGACATGTCCGCGCAATCACAGCGTTAAGTGCGGCTAGGCATCCACTGAAATCCATTTCATTCTCTCCTTTTTCCGGGAATTTTCACTCTCGGTACCGTGTGAACATTTCATTTGGTGTTTTTGTCCTGAACTGAAGCCTTTTCCCCATCAAGGGCGACAGAACCGTTCTGTCTGTCTGTTCTGCTTTTAACCATTGCCGGGAACTGGTCTCCTGTTCATCGGTTATCAGCAAAGCAAGAAACACGTTATGAACAGAAAGTTGTGCTCTGCACACCGTCGGCAAAGAAGCAATGGCTGTTATTCCAAATAATTCCCATCCCTTGGGATTGCGTGTGGATTTGTTTCGTTATGAAGATTTGATTGTAAATGTTACTAAAAACCGAATAAAAATTATGAAAAATTGCGATGGCCCATACGGGGATCGGCCCCGCGCTCTTGGCTTTATTAATACCACGCCCTAAACGACCGATTTAAACGGCAACAAAATGCCCTACGGCTGCGTGAAAGCCCAGCCTGAGATGATTTTGTATCCGGCACACACTGGGTGATAGAGTTACTCATAAGAATTGAACACATCGCATCGCTTAAACATTGTTCACTCTTCATATACAAAACTGGGCAGAGTATAAATAGAAAGTAACAGAAAAAGAGCGCTGAATCTAAAAAAATGTCATGTCCAAAATTAGTATCACGCCACCGCTGAACAGCCCATCCCTCAAGCACTGTCTCGATATCAAACCAGCTTCTCCCCTGAAAATGAAGGAAACGCAAAATCACCAGATATTGCCGAAACCCGGGATTGAACCAGGGACCTTTAGATCTTCAGTCTAACGCTCTCCCAACTGAGCTATTTCGGCCCGACAGAAAACGAAGCAAAACTTTCTCGCACCTTTTTGAAAGAAAACTTAAACCCCGGTAGGAATAGTACCGCACACTCAGTCCTCATTTCGGGGCAATGGCTCGCAAACACATCTCGGAGCTCGGGATGTGTTCATGTAATGTATAATGATATTGAAAATCTTTATGCTCATGTTAATTTATCACTGCCCACGATCCAGGCACTCTCTGATTCCGGGATTGTGCACGTTGCTAACTTGAAAATGTGCATTTTTCCGCTCTGGCAATGAATTGACTGATAGCCGGGCTGTGATCTGCTCGGTTTGTTCGGGTGATGCCGCGCAAGAACGTACATGGAAGAAAAATGATCATTGTGATTGTTCTCACACTGCACTTAAATGTTGGCAAACCGTGCAGTCTCAATCAGCAATTGTAGTTCCATATGTTCATTTAATGTTCTGCTGAAGTGTTCATAAAGACACAAAGATTGCATACCAGGCCAGATCTCACAATGTTGAAGACACAGTGAAATATACTGGAGAGTTTATAACTGATTCAGAACATAACAAGTCAGTAAAATTCCCCGTTCTGTTATCGGCACTGATGGGTTGTCAAAAGGAGACGGGCCGATGTCCTATTGAGCCGCACTGACCTCGAGCCAAGGTGAAATTAAAGCAGGTTCAGTCCTTAGCACTGATATGATGAAGAGAGCTAAGAGTCGCGAATCAAGGAGAGATTTAACGTTAGTGATGGTGAATCTCGGTTTGATGAAAAACTCCATGAATTCTCTGCCGGGAAATTCAGATCTTGCAAATCGCCTGTGAACGCTAAACATTGACACGCAGTGAGCCAATGTGCAATATAGAAGGGGCCCAGGCCAAATGAATGCTCAAGGATAAGTTATCGGTCCCCATGGTCCAGGCATTCCCTGATTCCAGTCTTGCACACTTTGCGAAGTTTAAAATGCTGAATATTTCCACAGTGGCAATGCTTTGATTGATGATAAGCTCGAGTGATGTGGCGCAAATAGGTACCTGGAAGACTAAAGAAAGCCATGATTGGCAAAATTTACGTTGTCTTTCAGCAATTGTAGTTCCACTTGTTGAGCGAGATCTTGTCATTTAGTGCAGACTTTAAAACAGAACTGTCTGTTGTATCACGACGCGCTGCTGATGATTGGGGCAACAACAGCAAGGTGAGCTGCAAGCTTGTTCATGAGCAGCATTGCATTTCGAAGCAACGCAAATACAATGTTCCCTGACCGGGAATCGAACCCGGGCCGCGGCGGTGAGAGCGCCGAATCCTAACCACTAGACCACCAGGGAAGCTGCTGCAAACGTCTGTGCCAGCAAACAGACCAACCCAGTCTTTCCTCCTTGCTTTTTCGAAATTTTCATCACATTCGCGCCAGGGAAAACTGTTCGCAGCAAAAAGCAGTTTTTTGTGGAGAACACCAAAGACATGTCCGCGCAATCACAGCGTTAAGTGCGGCTAGGCATCCACTGAAATCCATTTCATTCTCTCCTTTTTCCGGGAATTTTCACTCTCGGTACCGTGTGAACATTTCATTTGGTGTTTTTGTCCTGAACTGAAGCCTTTTGCCCATCAAGGGCGACAGAACCGTTCTGTCTGTCTGTTCTGCTTTTAACCATTGCCGGGAACTGGTCTCCTGTTCATCGGTTATCAGCAAAGCAAGAAACACGTTATGAACAGAAAGTTGTGCTCTGCACACCGTCGGCAAAGAAGCAATGGCTGTTATTCCAAATAATTCCCATCCCTTGGGATTGCGTGTGGATTTGTTTCGTTATGAAGATTTGATTGTAAATGTTACTAAAAACCGAATAAAAATTATGAAAAATTGCGATGGCCCATACTGGGATCGGCCCCGCGCTCTTGGCTTTATTAATACCACGCCCTAAACGACCGATTTAAACGGCAACAAAATGCCCTAGGGCTGCGTGAAAGCCCAGCCTGAGATGATTTTGTATCCGGCACACAGTGGGTGATAGAGTTACTTCATAAGAATTGAACACATCGCATCGCTTAAACATTGTTCACTCTTCATATACAAAACTGGGCAGAGTATAAATAGAAAGTAACAGAAAAAGAGCGCTGACTCTAAAAAAATGTCATGTCCAAAATTAGTATCACGCCACCGCTGAATAGCCCATCCCTCAAGCACTGTCTCGATATCAAACCAGCTTCTCCCCTGAAAATGAAGGAAACGCAAAATCACCAGATATTGCCGAAACCCGGGATTGAACCAGGGACCTTTAGATCTTCAGTCTAACGCTCTCCCAACTGAGCTATTTCGGCCCGACAGAAAACGAAGCAAAACTTTCTCGCACCTTTTTGAAAGAAAACTTAAACCCCGGTAGGAATAGTACCGCACACTCAGTCCTCATTTCGGGGCAATGGCTCGCAAACACATCTCGGAGCTCGGGATGTGTTCATGTAATGTATAATGATATTGAAAATCTTTATGCTCATGTTAATTTATCACTGCCCACGATCCAGGCACTCTCTGATTCCGGGATTGTGCACGTTGCCAACTTGAAAATGTGCATTTTTCCGCTCTGGCAATGAATTGACTGATAGCCGGGCTGTGATCAGCTCGGTTTGTTCGGGTGATGCCGCGCAAGAACGTACATGGAAGAATAATGATCATTCTGATTGTTCTCACACTGCACTTAAATGTTGGCAAACCGTACAGTCTCAATCAGCAATTGTAGTTCCATATGTTCATTTAATGTTCTGCTGAAGTGTTCATAAAGACACAAAGATTGCATACCAGGCCAGATCTCACAGTGTTGAAGATACAGTGAAATATACTGGAGAGTTTATAACTGATTCAGAACATAACATGTCAGTAAAATTCCCCGTTCTGTTCTCGGCACTGATGGGTTGTCAAAAGGAGACGGGCCGAAGTCCTATTGAGCCGCACTGACCTCGAGCCAAGGTGAAATTAAAGCAGGTTCAGTCCTTAGCAGTGATATGATGAAGAGAGATAAGAGTCGCGAATCAAGGAGAGATTTAACGTTAGTGATGGTGAATCTCGGTTTGATGAAAAACTCCATGAATTCTCTGCCGGGAAATTCAGATCTTGCAAATCGCCTGTGAACGCTAAACATTGACACGCAGTGAGCCAATGTGCAATATAGAAGGGGCCCAGGCCAAATGAATGCTCAAGGATAAGTTATCGGTCCCCATGGTCCAGGCATTCCCTGATTCCAGTCTTGCACACTTTGCGAAGTTTAAAATGCTGAATATTTCCACAGTGGCAATGCTTTGATTGATGATAAGCTCGAGTGATGTGGCGCAAATAGGTACCTGGAAGACTAAAGAAAGCCATGATTGGCAAAATTTACGTTGTCTTTCAGCAATTGTAGTTCCACTTGTTGAGCGAGATCTTGTCATTTAGTGCAGACTTTAAAACAGAACTGTCTGTTGTATCACGACGCGCTGCTGATGATTGGGGCAACAACAGCAAGGTGAGCTGCAAGCTTGTTCATGAGCAGCATTGCATTTCGAAGCAACGCAAATACAATGTTCCCTGAACGAGAATCGAACCCGGGCCGCGGCGGTGAGAGCGCCGAATCCTAACCACTAGACCACCAGGGAAGCTGCAGCAAACGTCTGTGCCAGCAAACAGACCAACCCAGTCCTTCCTCCTTGCTTTTTCGAAATTTTCATCACATTCGCGCCAGAGAAAACTGTTCGCAGCAAAAAGCAGTTTTTGTGGAGAACACCAAAGACATGTCCGCGCAATCACAGCGTTAAGTGCGGCTAGGCATCCACTGAAATCCATTTCATTCTCTCCTTTTTCCGGGAATTTTCACTCTCGGTACCGTGTGAACATTTCATTTGGTGTTTTTGTCCTGAACTGAAGCCTTTTCCCCATCAAGGGCGACAGAACCGTTCTGTCTGTCTGTTCTGCTTTTAACCATTGCCGGGAACTGGTCTCCTGTTCATCGGTTATCAGCAAAGCAAGAAACACGTTATGAACAGAAAGTTGTGCTCTGCACACCGTCGGCAAAGAAGCAATGGCTGTTATTCCAAATAATTCCCATCCCTTGGGATTGCGTGTGGATTTGTTTCGTTATGAAGATTTGATTGTAAATGTTACTAAAAACCGAATAAAAATTATGAAAAATTGCGATGGCCCATACGGGGATCGGCCCCGCGCTCTTGGCTTTATTAATACCACGCCCTAAACGACCGATTTAAACGGCAACAAAATGCCCTACGGCTGCGTGAAAGCCCAGCCTGAGATGATTTTGTATCCGGCACACACTGGGTGATAGAGTTACTCATAAGAATTGAACACATCGCATCGCTTAAACATTGTTCACTCTTCATATACAAAACTGGGCAGAGTATAAATAGAAAGTAACAGAAAAAGAGCGCTGAATCTAAAATAATGTCATGTCCAAAATTAGTATCACGCCACCGCTGAACAGCCCATCCCTCAAGCACTGTCTCGATATCAAACCAGCTTCTCCCCTGAAAATGAAGGAAACGCAAAATCACCAGATATTGCCGAAACCCGGGATTGAACCAGGGACCTTTAGATCTTCAGTCTAACGCTCTCCCAACTGAGCTATTTCGGCCCGACAGAAAACGAAGCAAAACTTTCTCGCACCTTTTTGAAAGAAAACTTAAACCCCGGTAGGAATAGTACCGCACACTCAGTCCTCATTTCGGGGCAATGGCTCGCAAACACATCTCGGAGCTCGGGATGTGTTCATGTAATGTATAATGATATTGAAAATCTTTATGCTCATGTTAATTTATCACTGCCCACGATCCAGGCACTCTCTGATTCCGGGATTGTGCACGTTGCTAACTTGAAAATGTGCATTTTTCCGCTCTGGCAATGAATTGACTGATAGCCGGGCTGTGATCTGCTCGGTTTGTTCGGGTGATGCCGCGCAAGAACGTACATGGAAGAAAAATGATCATTGTGATTGTTCTCACACTGCACTTAAATGTTGGCAAACCGTGCAGTCTCAATCAGCAATTGTAGTTCCATATGTTCATTTAATGTTCTGCTGAAGTGTTCATAAAGACACAAAGATTGCATACCAGGCCAGATCTCACAATGTTGAAGACACAGTGAAATATACTGGAGAGTTTATAACTGATTCAGAACATAACAAGTCAGTAAAATTCCCCGTTCTGTTATCGGCACTGATGGGTTGTCAAAAGGAGACGGGCCGATGTCCTATTGAGCCGCACTGACCTCGAGCCAAGGTGAAATTAAAGCAGGTTCAGTCCTTAGCACTGATATGATGAAGAGAGCTAAGAGTCGCGAATCAAGGAGAGATTTAACGTTAGTGATGGTGAATCTCGGTTTGATGAAAAACTCCATGAATTCTCTGCCGGGAAATTCAGATCTTGCAAATCGCCTGTGAACGCTAAACATTGACACGCAGTGAGCCAATGTGCAATATAGAAGGGGCCCAGGCCAAATGAATGCTCAAGGATAAGTTATCGGTCCTCATGGTCCAGGCATTCCCTGATTCCAGTCTTGCACACTTTGCGAAGTTTAAAATGCTGAATATTTCCACAGTGGCAATGCTTTGATTGATGATAAGCTCGAGTGATGTGGCGCAAATAGGTACCTGGAAGACTAAAGAAAGCCATGATTGGCAAAATTTACGTTGTCTTTCAGCAATTATAGTTCCACTTGTTGAGCGAGATCTTGTCATTTAGTGCAGACTTTAAAACAGAAGTGTCTGTTGTATCACGACGCGCTGCTGATGATTGGGGCAACAACAACAAGGTGAGCTGCAAGCTTGTTCAGGAGCAGCATTGCATTTCGAAGCAACGCAAATACAATGTTCCCTGACCGGGAATCGAACCCGGGCCGCGGCGGTGAGAGCGCCGAATCCTAACCACTAGACCACCAGGGAAGCTGCTGCAAACGTCTGTGCCAGCAAACAGACCAACCCAGTCTTTCCTCCTTGCTTTTTCGAAATTTTCATCACATTCGCGCCAGGGAAAACTGTTCGCAGCAAAAAGCAGTTTTTGTGGAGAACACCAAAGACATGTCCGCGCAATCACAGCGTTAAGTGCGGCTAGGCATCCACTGAAATCCATTTCATTCTCTCCTTTTTCCGGGAATTTTCACTCTCGGTACCGTGTGAACATTTCATTTGGTGTTTTTGTCCTGAACTGAAGCCTTTTGCCCATCAAGGGCGACAGAACCGTTCTGTCTGTCTGTTCTGCTTTTAACCATTGCCGGGAACTGGTCTCCAGTTCATCGGTTATCAGCAAAGCAAGAAACACGTTATGAACAGAAAGTTGTGCTCTGCACACCGTCGGCAAAGAAGCAATGGCTGTTTTTCCAAATAATTCCCATCCCTTGGGATTGCGTGTGGATTTGTTTCGTTATGAAGATTTGATTGTAAATGTTACTAAAAACCGAATAAAAATTATGAAAAATTGCGATGGCCCATACGGGGATCGGCCCCGCGCTCTTGGCTTTATTAATACCACGCCCTAAACGACCGATTTAAACGGCAACAAAATGCCCTACGGCTGCGTGAAAGCCCAGCCTGAGATGATTTTGTATCCGGCACACACTGGGTGATAGAGTTACTCATAAGAATTGAACACATCGCATCGCTTAAACATTGTTCACTCTTCATATACAAAACTGGGCAGAGTATAAATAGAAAGTAACAGAAAAAGAGCGCTGAATCTAAAAAAATGTCATGTCCAAAATTAGTATCACGCCACCGCTGAACAGCCCATCCCTCAAGCACTGTCTCGATATCAAACCAGCTTCTCCCCTGAAAATGAAGGAAACTCAAAATCACCAGATATTGCCGAAACCCGGGATTGAACCAGGGACCTTTAGATCTTCAGTCTAACGCTCTCCCAACTGAGCTATTTCGGCCCGACAGAAAACGAAGCAAAACTTTCTCGCACCTTTTTGAAAGAAAACTTAAACCCCGGTAGGAATAGTACCGCACACTCAGTCCTCATTTCGGGGCAATGGCTCGCAAACACATCTCGGAGCTCGGGATGTGTTCATGTAATGTATAATGATATTGAAAATCTTTATGCTCATGTTAATTTATCACTGCCCACGATCCAGGCACTCTCTGATTCCGGGATTGTGCACGTTGCTAACTTGAAAATGTGCATTTTTCCGCTCTGGCAATGAATTGACTGATAGCCGGGCTGTGATCTGCTCGGTTTGTTCGGGTGATGCCGCGCAAGAACGTACATGGAAGAAAAATGATCATTGTGATTGTTCTCACACTGCACTTAAATGTTGGCAAACCGTGCAGTCTCAATCAGCAATTGTAGTTCCATATGTTCATTTAATGTTCTGCTGAAGTGTTCATAAAGACACAAAGATTGCATACCAGGCCAGATCTCACAATGTTGAAGACACAGTGAAATATACTGGAGAGTTTATAACTGATTCAGAACATAACAAGTCAGTAAAATTCCCCGTTCTGTTATCGGCACTGATGGGTTGTCAAAAGGAGACGGGCCGATGTCCTATTGAGCCGCACTGACCTCGAGCCAAGGTGAAATTAAAGCAGGTTCAGTCCTTAGCACTGATATGATGAAGAGAGCTAAGAGTCGCGAATCAAGGAGAGATTTAACGTTAGTGATGGTGAATCTCGGTTTGATGAAAAACTCCATGAATTCTCTGCCGGGAAATTCAGATCTTGCAAATCGCCTGTGAACGCTAAACATTGACACGCAGTGAGCCAATGTGCAATATAGAAGGGGCCCAGGCCAAATGAATGCTCAAGGATAAGTTATCGGTCCCCATGGTCCAGGCATTCCCTGATTCCAGTCTTGCACACTTTGCGAAGTTTAAAATGCTGAATATTTCCACAGTGGCAATGCTTTGATTGATGATAAGCTCGAGTGATGTGGCGCAAATAGGTACCTGGAAGACTAAAGAAAGCCATGATTGGCAAAATTTACGTTGTCTTTCAGCAATTGTAGTTCCACTTGTTGAGCGAGATCTTGTCATTTAGTGCAGACTTTAAAACAGAACTGTCTGTTGTATCACGACGCGCTGCTGATGATTGGGGCAACAACAGCAAGGTGAGCTGCAAGCTTGTTCATGAGCAGCATTGCATTTCGAAGCAACGCAAATACAATGTTCCCTGACCGGGAATCGAACCCGGGCCGCGGCGGTGAGAGCGCCGAATCCTAACCACTAGACCACCAGGGAAGCTGCTGCAAACGTCTGTGCCAGCAAACAGACCAACCCAGTCTTTCCTCCTTGCTTTTTCGAAATTTTCATCACATTCGCGCCAGGGAAAACTGTTCGCAGCAAAAAGCAGTTTTTTGTGGAGAACACCAAAGACATGTCCGCGCAATCACAGCGTTAAGTGCGGCTAGGCATCCACTGAAATCCATTTCATTCTCTCCTTTTTCCGGGAATTTTCACTCTCGGTACCGTGTGAACATTTCATTTGGTGTTTTTGTCCTGAACTGAAGCCTTTTGCCCATCAAGGGCGACAGAACCGTTCTGTCTGTCTGTTCTGCTTTTAACCATTGCCGGGAACTGGTCTCCTGTTCATCGGTTATCAGCAAAGCAAGAAACACGTTATGAACAGAAAGTTGTGCTCTGCACACCGTCGGCAAAGAAGCAATGGCTGTTATTCCAAATAATTCCCATCCCTTGGGATTGCGTGTGGATTTGTTTCGTTATGAAGATTTGATTGTAAATGTTACTAAAAACCGAATAAAAATTATGAAAAATTGCGATGGCCCATACTGGGATCGGCCCCGCGCTCTTGGCTTTATTAATACCACGCCCTAAACGACCGATTTAAACGGCAACAAAATGCCCTAGGGCTGCGTGAAAGCCCAGCCTGAGATGATTTTGTATCCGGCACACAGTGGGTGATAGAGTTACTTCATAAGAATTGAACACATCGCATCGCTTAAACATTGTTCACTCTTCATATACAAAACTGGGCAGAGTATAAATAGAAAGTAACAGAAAAAGAGCGCTGACTCTAAAAAAATGTCATGTCCAAAATTAGTATCACGCCACCGCTGAATAGCCCATCCCTCAAGCACTGTCTCGATATCAAACCAGCTTCTCCCCTGAAAATGAAGGAAACGCAAAATCACCAGATATTGCCGAAACCCGGGATTGAACCAGGGACCTTTAGATCTTCAGTCTAACGCTCTCCCAACTGAGCTATTTCGGCCCGACAGAAAACGAAGCAAAACTTTCTCGCACCTTTTTGAAAGAAAACTTAAACCCCGGTAGGAATAGTACCGCACACTCAGTCCTCATTTCGGGGCAATGGCTCGCAAACACATCTCGGAGCTCGGGATGTGTTCATGTAATGTATAATGATATTGAAAATCTTTATGCTCATGTTAATTTATCACTGCCCACGATCCAGGCACTCTCTGATTCCGGGATTGTGCACGTTGCCAACTTGAAAATGTGCATTTTTCCGCTCTGGCAATGAATTGACTGATAGCCGGGCTGTGATCAGCTCGGTTTGTTCGGGTGATGCCGCGCAAGAACGTACATGGAAGAATAATGATCATTCTGATTGTTCTCACACTGCACTTAAATGTTGGCAAACCGTACAGTCTCAATCAGCAATTGTAGTTCCATATGTTCATTTAATGTTCTGCTGAAGTGTTCATAAAGACACAAAGATTGCATACCAGGCCAGATCTCACAGTGTTGAAGATACAGTGAAATATACTGGAGAGTTTATAACTGATTCAGAACATAACATGTCAGTAAAATTCCCCGTTCTGTTCTCGGCACTGATGGGTTGTCAAAAGGAGACGGGCCGAAGTCCTATTGAGCCGCACTGACCTCGAGCCAAGGTGAAATTAAAGCAGGTTCAGTCCTTAGCAGTGATATGATGAAGAGAGATAAGAGTCGCGAATCAAGGAGAGATTTAACGTTAGTGATGGTGAATCTCGGTTTGATGAAAAACTCCATGAATTCTCTGCCGGGAAATTCAGATCTTGCAAATCGCCTGTGAACGCTAAACATTGACACGCAGTGAGCCAATGTGCAATATAGAAGGGGCCCAGGCCAAATGAATGCTCAAGGATAAGTTATCGGTCCCCATGGTCCAGGCATTCCCTGATTCCAGTCTTGCACACTTTGCGAAGTTTAAAATGCTGAATATTTCCACAGTGGCAATGCTTTGATTGATGATAAGCTCGAGTGATGTGGCGCAAATAGGTACCTGGAAGACTAAAGAAAGCCATGATTGGCAAAATTTACGTTGTCTTTCAGCAATTGTAGTTCCACTTGTTGAGCGAGATCTTGTCATTTAGTGCAGACTTTAAAACAGAACTGTCTGTTGTATCACGACGCGCTGCTGATGATTGGGGCAACAACAGCAAGGTGAGCTGCAAGCTTGTTCATGAGCAGCATTGCATTTCGAAGCAACGCAAATACAATGTTCCCTGAACGAGAATCGAACCCGGGCCGCGGCGGTGAGAGCGCCGAATCCTAACCACTAGACCACCAGGGAAGCTGCAGCAAACGTCTGTGCCAGCAAACAGACCAACCCAGTCCTTCCTCCTTGCTTTTTCGAAATTTTCATCACATTCGCGCCAGAGAAAACTGTTCGCAGCAAAAAGCAGTTTTTGTGGAGAACACCAAAGACATGTCCGCGCAATCACAGCGTTAAGTGCGGCTAGGCATCCACTGAAATCCATTTCATTCTCTCCTTTTTCCGGGAATTTTCACTCTCGGTACCGTGTGAACATTTCATTTGGTGTTTTTGTCCTGAACTGAAGCCTTTTCCCCATCAAGGGCGACAGAACCGTTCTGTCTGTCTGTTCTGCTTTTAACCATTGCCGGGAACTGGTCTCCTGTTCATCGGTTATCAGCAAAGCAAGAAACACGTTATGAACAGAAAGTTGTGCTCTGCACACCGTCGGCAAAGAAGCAATGGCTGTTATTCCAAATAATTCCCATCCCTTGGGATTGCGTGTGGATTTGTTTCGTTATGAAGATTTGATTGTAAATGTTACTAAAAACCGAATAAAAATTATGAAAAATTGCGATGGCCCATACGGGGATCGGCCCCGCGCTCTTGGCTTTATTAATACCACGCCCTAAACGACCGATTTAAACGGCAACAAAATGCCCTACGGCTGCGTGAAAGCCCAGCCTGAGATGATTTTGTATCCGGCACACACTGGGTGATAGAGTTACTCATAAGAATTGAACACATCGCATCGCTTAAACATTGTTCACTCTTCATATACAAAACTGGGCAGAGTATAAATAGAAAGTAACAGAAAAAGAGCGCTGAACCTAAAAAAATGTCATGTCCAAAATTAGTATCACGCCACCGCTGAACAGCCCATCCCTCAAGCACTGTCTCGATATCAAACCAGCTTCTCCCCTGAAAATGAAGGAAACGCAAAATCACCAGATATTGCCGAAACCCGGGATTGAACCAGGGACCTTTAGATCTTCAGTCTAACGCTCTCCCAACTGAGCTATTTCGGCCCGACAGAAAACGAAGCAAAACTTTCTCGCACCTTTTTGAAAGAAAACTTAAACCCCGGTAGGAATAGTACCGCACACTCAGTCCTCATTTCGGGGCAATGGCTCGCAAACACATCTCGGAGCTCGGGATGTGTTCATGTAATGTATAATGATATTGAAAATCTTTATGCTCATGTTAATTTATCACTGCCCACGATCCAGGCACTCTCTGATTCCGGGATTGTGCACGTTGCTAACTTGAAAATGTGCATTTTTCCGCTCTGGCAATGAATTGACTGATAGCCGGGCTGTGATCTGCTCGGTTTGTTCGGGTGATGCCGCGCAAGAACGTACATGGAAGAAAAATGATCATTGTGATTGTTCTCACACTGCACTTAAATGTTGGCAAACCGTGCAGTCTCAATCAGCAATTGTAGTTCCATATGTTCATTTAATGTTCTGCTGAAGTGTTCATAAAGACACAAAGATTGCATACCAGGCCAGATCTCACAATGTTGAAGACACAGTGAAATATACTGGAGAGTTTATAACTGATTCAGAACATAACAAGTCAGTAAAATTCCCCGTTCTGTTATCGGCACTGATGGGTTGTCAAAAGGAGACGGGCCGATGTCCTATTGAGCCGCACTGACCTCGAGCCAAGGTGAAATTAAAGCAGGTTCAGTCCTTAGCACTGATATGATGAAGAGAGCTAAGAGTCGCGAATCAAGGAGAGATTTAACGTTAGTGATGGTGAATCTCGGTTTGATGAAAAACTCCATGAATTCTCTGCCGGGAAATTCAGATCTTGCAAATCGCCTGTGAACGCTAAACATTGACACGCAGTGAGCCAATGTGCAATATAGAAGGGGCCCAGGCCAAATGAATGCTCAAGGATAAGTTATCGGTCCCCATGGTCCAGGCATTCCCTGATTCCAGTCTTGCACACTTTGCGAAGTTTAAAATGCTGAATATTTCCACAGTGGCAATGCTTTGATTGATGATAAGCTCGAGTGATGTGGCGCAAATAGGTACCTGGAAGACTAAAGAAAGCCATGATTGGCAAAATTTACGTTGTCTTTCAGCAATTGTAGTTCCACTTGTTGAGCGAGATCTTGTCATTTAGTGCAGACTTTAAAACAGAACTGTCTGTTGTATCACGACGCGCTGCTGATGATTGGGGCAACAACAGCAAGGTGAGCTGCAAGCTTGTTCATGAGCAGCATTGCATTTCGAAGCAACGCAAATACAATGTTCCCTGACCGGGAATCGAACCCGGGCCGCGGCGGTGAGAGCGCCGAATCCTAACCACTAGACCACCAGGGAAGCTGCTGCAAACGTCTGTGCCAGCAAACAGACCAACCCAGTCTTTCCTCCTTGCTTTTTCGAAATTTTCATCACATTCGCGCCAGGGAAAACTGTTCGCAGCAAAAAGCAGTTTTTTGTGGAGAACACCAAAGACATGTCCGCGCAATCACAGCGTTAAGTGCGGCTAGGCATCCACTGAAATCCATTTCATTCTCTCCTTTTTCCGGGAATTTTCACTCTCGGTACCGTGTGAACATTTCATTTGGTGTTTTTGTCCTGAACTGAAGCCTTTTGCCCATCAAGGGCGACAGAACCGTTCTGTCTGTCTGTTCTGCTTTTAACCATTGCCGGGAACTGGTCTCCTGTTCATCGGTTATCAGCAAAGCAAGAAACACGTTATGAACAGAAAGTTGTGCTCTGCACACCGTCGGCAAAGAAGCAATGGCTGTTATTCCAAATAATTCCCATCCCTTGGGATTGCGTGTGGATTTGTTTCGTTATGAAGATTTGATTGTAAATGTTACTAAAAACCGAATAAAAATTATGAAAAATTGCGATGGCCCATACTGGGATCGGCCCCGCGCTCTTGGCTTTATTAATACCACGCCCTAAACGACCGATTTAAACGGCAACAAAATGCCCTAGGGCTGCGTGAAAGCCCAGCCTGAGATGATTTTGTATCCGGCACACAGTGGGTGATAGAGTTACTTCATAAGAATTGAACACATCGCATCGCTTAAACATTGTTCACTCTTCATATACAAAACTGGGCAGAGTATAAATAGAAAGTAACAGAAAAAGAGCGCTGACTCTAAAAAAATGTCATGTCCAAAATTAGTATCACGCCACCGCTGAATAGCCCATCCCTCAAGCACTGTCTCGATATCAAACCAGCTTCTCCCCTGAAAATGAAGGAAACGCAAAATCACCAGATATTGCCGAAACCCGGGATTGAACCAGGGACCTTTAGATCTTCAGTCTAACGCTCTCCCAACTGAGCTATTTCGGCCCGACAGAAAACGAAGCAAAACTTTCTCGCACCTTTTTGAAAGAAAACTTAAACCCCGGTAGGAATAGTACCGCACACTCAGTCCTCATTTCGGGGCAATGGCTCGCAAACACATCTCGGAGCTCGGGATGTGTTCATGTAATGTATAATGATATTGAAAATCTTTATGCTCATGTTAATTTATCACTGCCCACGATCCAGGCACTCTCTGATTCCGGGATTGTGCACGTTGCCAACTTGAAAATGTGCATTTTTCCGCTCTGGCAATGAATTGACTGATAGCCGGGCTGTGATCAGCTCGGTTTGTTCGGGTGATGCCGCGCAAGAACGTACATGGAAGAATAATGATCATTCTGATTGTTCTCACACTGCACTTAAATGTTGGCAAACCGTACAGTCTCAATCAGCAATTGTAGTTCCATATGTTCATTTAATGTTCTGCTGAAGTGTTCATAAAGACACAAAGATTGCATACCAGGCCAGATCTCACAGTGTTGAAGATACAGTGAAATATACTGGAGAGTTTATAACTGATTCAGAACATAACATGTCAGTAAAATTCCCCGTTCTGTTCTCGGCACTGATGGGTTGTCAAAAGGAGACGGGCCGAAGTCCTATTGAGCCGCACTGACCTCGAGCCAAGGTGAAATTAAAGCAGGTTCAGTCCTTAGCAGTGATATGATGAAGAGAGATAAGAGTCGCGAATCAAGGAGAGATTTAACGTTAGTGATGGTGAATCTCGGTTTGATGAAAAACTCCATGAATTCTCTGCCGGGAAATTCAGATCTTGCAAATCGCCTGTGAACGCTAAACATTGACACGCAGTGAGCCAATGTGCAATATAGAAGGGGCCCAGGCCAAATGAATGCTCAAGGATAAGTTATCGGTCCCCATGGTCCAGGCATTCCCTGATTCCAGTCTTGCACACTTTGCGAAGTTTAAAATGCTGAATATTTCCACAGTGGCAATGCTTTGATTGATGATAAGCTCGAGTGATGTGGCGCAAATAGGTACCTGGAAGACTAAAGAAAGCCATGATTGGCAAAATTTACGTTGTCTTTCAGCAATTGTAGTTCCACTTGTTGAGCGAGATCTTGTCATTTAGTGCAGACTTTAAAACAGAACTGTCTGTTGTATCACGACGCGCTGCTGATGATTGGGGCAACAACAGCAAGGTGAGCTGCAAGCTTGTTCATGAGCAGCATTGCATTTCGAAGCAACGCAAATACAATGTTCCCTGAACGAGAATCGAACCCGGGCCGCGGCGGTGAGAGCGCCGAATCCTAACCACTAGACCACCAGGGAAGCTGCAGCAAACGTCTGTGCCAGCAAACAGACCAACCCAGTCCTTCCTCCTTGCTTTTTCGAAATTTTCATCACATTCGCGCCAGAGAAAACTGTTCGCAGCAAAAAGCAGTTTTTGTGGAGAACACCAAAGACATGTCCGCGCAATCACAGCGTTAAGTGCGGCTAGGCATCCACTGAAATCCATTTCATTCTCTCCTTTTTCCGGGAATTTTCACTCTCGGTACCGTGTGAACATTTCATTTGGTGTTTTTGTCCTGAACTGAAGCCTTTTCCCCATCAAGGGCGACAGAACCGTTCTGTCTGTCTGTTCTGCTTTTAACCATTGCCGGGAACTGGTCTCCTGTTCATCGGTTATCAGCAAAGCAAGAAACACGTTATGAACAGAAAGTTGTGCTCTGCACACCGTCGGCAAAGAAGCAATGGCTGTTATTCCAAATAATTCCCATCCCTTGGGATTGCGTGTGGATTTGTTTCGTTATGAAGATTTGATTGTAAATGTTACTAAAAACCGAATAAAAATTATGAAAAATTGCGATGGCCCATACGGGGATCGGCCCCGCGCTCTTGGCTTTATTAATACCACGCCCTAAACGACCGATTTAAACGGCAACAAAATGCCCTACGGCTGCGTGAAAGCCCAGCCTGAGATGATTTTGTATCCGGCACACACTGGGTGATAGAGTTACTCATAAGAATTGAACACATCGCATCGCTTAAACATTGTTCACTCTTCATATACAAAACTGGGCAGAGTATAAATAGAAAGTAACAGAAAAAGAGCGCTGAATCTAAAAAAATGTCATGTCCAAAATTAGTATCACGCCACCGCTGAACAGCCCATCCCTCAAGCACTGTCTCGATATCAAACCAGCTTCTCCCCTGAAAATGAAGGAAACGCAAAATCACCAGATATTGCCGAAACCCGGGATTGAACCAGCGACCTTTAGATCTTCAGTCTAACGCTCTCCCAACTGAGCTATTTCGGCCCGACAGAAAACGAAGCAAAACTTTCTCGCACCTTTTTGAAAGAAAACTTAAACCCCGGTAGGAATAGTACCGCACACTCAGTCCTCATTTCGGGGCAATGGCTCGCAAACACATCTCGGAGCTCGGGATGTGTTCATGTAATGTATAATGATATTGAAAATCTTTATGCTCATGTTAATTTATCACTGCCCACGATCCAGGCACTCTCTGATTCCGGGATTGTGCACGTTGCTAACTTGAAAATGTGCATTTTTCCGCTCTGGCAATGAATTGACTGATAGCCGGGCTGTGATCTGCTCGGTTTGTTCGGGTGATGCCGCGCAAGAACGTACATGGAAGAAAAATGATCATTGTGATTGTTCTCACACTGCACTTAAATGTTGGCAAACCGTGCAGTCTCAATCAGCAATTGTAGTTCCATATGTTCATTTAATGTTCTGCTGAAGTGTTCATAAAGACACAAAGATTGCATACCAGGCCAGATCTCACAATGTTGAAGACACAGTGAAATATACTGGAGAGTTTATAACTGATTCAGAACATAACAAGTCAGTAAAATTCCCCGTTCTGTTATCGGCACTGATGGGTTGTCAAAAGGAGACGGGCCGATGTCCTATTGAGCCGCACTGACCTCGAGCCAAGGTGAAATTAAAGCAGGTTCAGTCCTTAGCACTGATATGATGAAGAGAGCTAAGAGTCGCGAATCAAGGAGAGATTTAACGTTAGTGATGGTGAATCTCGGTTTGATGAAAAACTCCATGAATTCTCTGCCGGGAAATTCAGATCTTGCAAATCGCCTGTGAACGCTAAACATTGACACGCAGTGAGCCAATGTGCAATATAGAAGGGGCCCAGGCCAAATGAATGCTCAAGGATAAGTTATCGGTCCTCATGGTCCAGGCATTCCCTGATTCCAGTCTTGCACACTTTGCGAAGTTTAAAATGCTGAATATTTCCACAGTGGCAATGCTTTGATTGATGATAAGCTCGAGTGATGTGGCGCAAATAGGTACCTGGAAGACTAAAGAAAGCCATGATTGGCAAAATTTACGTTGTCTTTCAGCAATTATAGTTCCACTTGTTGAGCGAGATCTTGTCATTTAGTGCAGACTTTAAAACAGAAGTGTCTGTTGTATCACGACGCGCTGCTGATGATTGGGGCAACAACAACAAGGTGAGCTGCAAGCTTGTTCAGGAGCAGCATTGCATTTCGAAGCAACGCAAATACAATGTTCCCTGACCGGGAATCGAACCCGGGCCGCGGCGGTGAGAGCGCCGAATCCTAACCACTAGACCACCAGGGAAGCTGCTGCAAACGTCTGTGCCAGCAAACAGACCAACCCAGTCTTTCCTCCTTGCTTTTTCGAAATTTTCATCACATTCGCGCCAGGGAAAACTGTTCGCAGCAAAAAGCAGTTTTTGTGGAGAACACCAAAGACATGTCCGCGCAATCACAGCGTTAAGTGCGGCTAGGCATCCACTGAAATCCATTTCATTCTCTCCTTTTTCCGGGAATTTTCACTCTCGGTACCGTGTGAACATTTCATTTGGTGTTTTTGTCCTGAACTGAAGCCTTTTGCCCATCAAGGGCGACAGAACCGTTCTGTCTGTCTGTTCTGCTTTTAACCATTGCCGGGAACTGGTCTCCAGTTCATCGGTTATCAGCAAAGCAAGAAACACGTTATGAACAGAAAGTTGTGCTCTGCACACCGTCGGCAAAGAAGCAATGGCTGTTTTTCCAAATAATTCCCATCCCTTGGGATTGCGTGTGGATTTGTTTCGTTATGAAGATTTGATTGTAAATGTTACTAAAAACCGAATAAAAATTATGAAAAATTGCGATGGCCCATACGGGGATCGGCCCCGCGCTCTTGGCTTTATTAATACCACGCCCTAAACGACCGATTTAAACGGCAACAAAATGCCCTAGGGCTGCGTGAAAGCCCAGCCTGAGATGATTTTGCATCCGGCACACACTGGGTGATAGAGTTACTTCATAAGAATTGAACACATCGCATCGCTTAAACATTGTTCACTCTTCATATACAAAACTGGGCAGAGTATAAATAGAAAATAACAGAAAAAAAGCGCTGAATCTAAAAAAAATGTCATGTCCAAAATTAGTATCACGCCACCGCTGAACAGCCCATCCCTCATGCACTGTCTCGATATCAAACCAGCTTCTCCCCTGAAAATGAAGGAAACGCAAAATCACCAGATATTGCCGAAACCCGGGATTGAACCAGGGACCTTTAGATCTTCAGTCTAACGCTCTCCCAACTGAGCTATTTCGGCCCGACCGAAAACGAAGCAAAACTTTCTCGCACCTTTTTGAAAGAAAACTTAATCCCCGGTAGGAATAGTACCGCACACTCAGTCCTCATTTCGGGGCAATGGCTCGCAAACACATCTCGGAGCTCGGGATGTGTTCATGTAATGTATAATGATATTGAAAATCTTTATGCTCATGTTAAATTATCACTGCCCACGATCCAGGCACTCTCTGATTCCGGGATTGTGCACGTTGCTAACTTGAAAATGTGCATTTTTCCGCTCTGGCAATGAATTGACTGATAGCCGGGCTGTGATCAGCTCGGTTTGTTCGGGTGATGCCGCGCAAGAACGTACATGGAAGAATAATGATCATTGTGATTGTTCTCACACTGCACTTAAATGTTGGCAAACCATACAGTCTCAATCAGCAATTGTAGTTCCATATGTTCATTTAATGTTCTGCTGAAGTGTTCATAAAGACACAAAGATTGCATACCAGGCCAGATCTCACAGTGTTGAAGACACAGTGAAATATACTGGAGGGTTTATAACTGATTCAGAACATAACAAGTCAGTAAAATTCCCCGTTCTATTATCGGCACTGATGGGTTGTCAAAAGGAGACGGGCCGATGTCCTATTGAGCCGCACTGACCTCGAGCCAAGGTGAAATTAAAGCAAGTTCAGTCCTTAGCAGTGATATGATGAAGAGAGATAAGAGTCGCGAATCAAGGAGAGATTTAACGTTAGTGATGGTGAATCTCGGTTTGATGAAAAACTCCATGAATTCTCTGCCGGGAAATTCAGATCTTGCAAATCGCCTGTGAACGCTAAACATTGACACGCAGTGAGCCAATGTGCAATATAGAAGGGGCCCAGGCCAAATGAATGCTCAAGGATAAGTTATCGGTCCCCATGGTCCAAGCATTCCCTGATTCCAGTCTTGCACACTTTGCGAAGTTTAAAATGCTGAATATTTCCACAGTGGCAATGCTTTGATTGATGATAAGCTCGAGTGATGTGGCGCAAATAGGTACCTGGAAGACTAAAGAAAGCCATGATTGGCAAAATTTACGTTGTCTTTCAGCAATTGTAGTTCCACTTGTTGAGCGAGATCTTGTCATTTAGTGCAGACTTTAAAGCAGAAGTGTCTGTTGTATCACGACGCGCTGCTGATGATTGGGGCAACAACAGCAAGGTGAGCTGCAAGCTTGTTCAGGAGCAGCATTGCATTTCGAAGCAACGCAAATACAATGTTCCCTGACCGGGAATCGAACCCAGGCAGCGGCGGTGAGAGCGCCGAATCCTAACCACTAGACCACCAGGGAAGCTGCAGCAAACGTCTGTGCCAGCAAACAGACCAACCCAGTCTTTCCTCCTTGCTTTTTCGAAATTTACATCACATTCGCGCCAGGGAAAACTGTTCGCAGCAAAAAGCAGTTTTTGTGGAGAACACCAAAGACATGTCCGCGCAATCACAGCGTTAAGTGCGGCTAGGCATCCACTGAAATCCATTTCATTCTCTCCTTTTTCCGGGAATTTTCACTCTCGGTACCGTGTGAACATTTCATTTGGTGTTTTTGTCCTTAACTGAAGCCTTTTGCCCATCAAGGGCGACAGAACCATTCTGTCTGTCTGTTCTGCTTTTAACCATTGCCGGGAACTGGTCTCCAGTTCATCGGTTATCAGCAAAGCAAGAAACACGTTATGAACAGAAAGTTGTGCTCTGCACACCGTCGGCAAAGAAGCAATGGCTGTTATTCCAAATAATTCCCATCCCTTGGGATTGCGTGTGGATTTGTTTCGTTATGAAGATTTGATTGTAAATGTTACTAAAAACCGAATAAAAATTATGAAAAATTGCGATGGCCCATACGGGGATCGGCCCCGCGCTCTTGGCTTTATTAATACCACGCCCTAAACGACCGATTGAAACGGCAACAAAATGCCCCAGGGCTGCGTGAAAGCCCAGCCTGAGATGATTTTGTATCCGGCACACACTGGGTGATAGAGTTACTTCATAAGAATTGAACACATCGCATCGCTTAAACATTGTTCACTCTTCATATACAAAACTGGGCAGAGTATAAATAGAAAGTAACAGAAAAAGAGCGCTGAATCTAAAAAAATGTCATGTCCAAAATTAGTATCACGCCACCGCTGAACAGCCCATCCCTCAAGCACTGTCTCGATATCAAACCAGCTTCTCCCCTGAAAATGAAGGAAACGCAAAATCACCAGATATTGCCGAAACCCGGGATTGAACCAGGGACCTTTAGATCTTCAGTCTAACGCTCTCCCAACTGAGCTATTTCGGCCCGACAGAAAACGAAGCAAAACTTTCTCGCACCTTTTTGAAAGAAAACTTAAACCCCGGTAGGAATAGTACCGCACACTCAGTCCTCATTTCGGGGCAATGGCTCGCAAACACATCTCGCAGCTCGGGATGTGTTCATGTAATGTATAATGATATTGAAAATTTTTATGCTCATGTTAATTTATCACTGCCCACGATCCAGGCACTCTCTGATTCCGGGATTGTGCACGTTGCTAACTTGAAAATGTGCATTTTTCCGCTCTGGCAATGAATTGACTGATAGCCGGGCTGTGATCTGCTCGGTTTGTTCGGGTGATGCCGCGCAAGAACGTACATGGAAGAATAATGATCATTGTGATTGTTCTCACACTGCACTTAAATGTTGGCAAACCGTACAGTCTCAATCAGCAATTGTAGTTCCATATGTTCATTTAATGTTCTGCTGAAGTGTTCATAAAGACACAAAGATTGCATACCAGGCCAGATCTCACAGTGTTGAAGACACAGTGAAATATACTGGAGAGTTTATAACTGATTCAGAACATAACATGTCAGTAAAATTCCCCGTTCTGTTCTCGGCACTGATGGGTTATCAAAAGGAGACGGGCCGAAGTCCTATTGAGCCGCACTGACCTCGAGCCAAGGTGAAATTAAAGCAAGTTCAGTCCTTAGCAGTGATATGATGAAGAGAGATAAGAGTCGCGAATCAAGGAGAGATTTAACGTTAGTGATGGTGAATCTCGGTTTGATGAAAAACTCCATGAATTCTCTGCCGGGAAATTCAGATCTTGCAAATCGCCTGTGAACGCTAAACATTGACACGCAGTTAGCCAATGTGCAATATAGAAGGGGACCAGGCCAAATGAATGCTCAAGGATAAGTTATCGGTCCCCATGGTCCAGGCATTCCCTGATTCCAGTCTTGCACACTTTGCGAAGTTTAAAATGCTGAATATTTCCACAGTGGCAATGCTTTGATTGATGATAAGCTCGAGTGATGTGGCGCAAATAGGTACCTGGAAGACTAAAGAAAGCCATGATTGGCAAAATTTACGTTGTCTTTCAGCAATTGTAGTTCCACTTGTTGAGCGAGATCTTGTCATTTAGTGCAGACTTTAAAACAGAAGTGTCTGTTGTATCACGACGCGCTGCTGATGATTGGGGCAACAACAGCAAGGTGAGCTGCAAGCTTGTTCATGAGCAGCATTGCATTTCGAAGCAACGCAAATACAATGTTCCCTGACCGGGAATCGAACCCGGGCCACGGCGGTGAGAGCGCCGAATCCTAACCACTAGACCACCAGGGAAGCTGCTGCAAACGTCTGTGCCAGCAAACAGACCAACCCAGTCCTTCCTCCTTGCTTTTTCGAAATTTTCATCACATTCGCGCCAGAGAAAACTGTTCGCAGCAAAAAGCAGTTTTTGTGGAGAACACCAAAGACATGTCCGCGCAATCACAGCGTTAAGTGCGGCTAGGCATCCACTGAAATCCATTTCATTCTCTCCTTTTTCCGGGAATTTTCACTCTCGGTACCGTGTGAACATTTCATTTGGTGTTTTTGTCCTGAACTGAAGCCTTTTCCCCATCAAGGGCGACAGAACCGTTCTGTCTGTCTGTTCTGCTTTTAACCATTGCCGGGAACTGGTCTCCTGTTCATCGGTTATCAGCAAAGCAAGAAACACGTTATGAACAGAAAGTTGTGCTCTGCACACCGTCGGCAAAGAAGCAATGGCTGTTATTCCAAATAATTCCCATCCCTTGGGATTGCGTGTGGATTTGTTTCGTTATGAAGATTTGATTGTAAATGTTACTAAAAACCGAATAAAAATTATGAAAAATTGCGATGGCCCATACGGGGATCGGCCCCGCGCTCTTGGCTTTATTAATACCACGCCCTAAACGACCGATTTAAACGGCAACAAAATGCCCTACGGCTGCGTGAAAGCCCAGCCTGAGATGATTTTGTATCCGGCACACACTGGGTGATAGAGTTACTCATAAGAATTGAACACATCGCATCGCTTAAACATTGTTCACTCTTCATATACAAAACTGGGCAGAGTATAAATAGAAAGTAACAGAAAAAGAGCGCTGAATCTAAAAAAATGTCATGTCCAAAATTAGTATCACGCCACCGCTGAACAGCCCATCCCTCAAGCACTGTCTCGATATCAAACCAGCTTCTCCCCTGAAAATGAAGGAAACGCAAAATCACCAGATATTGCCGAAACCCGGGATTGAACCAGGGACCTTTAGATCTTCAGTCTAACGCTCTCCCAACTGAGCTATTTCGGCCCGACAGAAAACGAAGCAAAACTTTCTCGCACCTTTTTGAAAGAAAACTTAAACCCCGGTAGGAATAGTACCGCACACTCAGTCCTCATTTCGGGGCAATGGCTCGCAAACACATCTCGGAGCTCGGGATGTGTTCATGTAATGTATAATGATATTGAAAATCTTTATGCTCATGTTAATTTATCACTGCCCACGATCCAGGCACTCTCTGATTCCGGGATTGTGCACGTTGCTAACTTGAAAATGTGCATTTTTCCGCTCTGGCAATGAATTGACTGATAGCCGGGCTGTGATCTGCTCGGTTTGTTCGGGTGATGCCGCGCAAGAACGTACATGGAAGAAAAATGATCATTGTGATTGTTCTCACACTGCACTTAAATGTTGGCAAACCGTGCAGTCTCAATCAGCAATTGTAGTTCCATATGTTCATTTAATGTTCTGCTGAAGTGTTCATAAAGACACAAAGATTGCATACCAGGCCAGATCTCACAATGTTGAAGACACAGTGAAATATACTGGAGAGTTTATAACTGATTCAGAACATAACAAGTCAGTAAAATTCCCCGTTCTGTTATCGGCACTGATGGGTTGTCAAAAGGAGACGGGCCGATGTCCTATTGAGCCGCACTGACCTCGAGCCAAGGTGAAATTAAAGCAGGTTCAGTCCTTAGCACTGATATGATGAAGAGAGCTAAGAGTCGCGAATCAAGGAGAGATTTAACGTTAGTGATGGTGAATCTCGGTTTGATGAAAAACTCCATGAATTCTCTGCCGGGAAATTCAGATCTTGCAAATCGCCTGTGAACGCTAAACATTGACACGCAGTGAGCCAATGTGCAATATAGAAGGGGCCCAGGCCAAATGAATGCTCAAGGATAAGTTATCGGTCCTCATGGTCCAGGCATTCCCTGATTCCAGTCTTGCACACTTTGCGAAGTTTAAAATGCTGAATATTTCCACAGTGGCAATGCTTTGATTGATGATAAGCTCGAGTGATGTGGCGCAAATAGGTACCTGGAAGACTAAAGAAAGCCATGATTGGCAAAATTTACGTTGTCTTTCAGCAATTATAGTTCCACTTGTTGAGCGAGATCTTGTCATTTAGTGCAGACTTTAAAACAGAAGTGTCTGTTGTATCACGACGCGCTGCTGATGATTGGGGCAACAACAACAAGGTGAGCTGCAAGCTTGTTCAGGAGCAGCATTGCATTTCGAAGCAACGCAAATACAATGTTCCCTGACCGGGAATCGAACCCGGGCCGCGGCGGTGAGAGCGCCGAATCCTAACCACTAGACCACCAGGGAAGCTGCTGCAAACGTCTGTGCCAGCAAACAGACCAACCCAGTCTTTCCTCCTTGCTTTTTCGAAATTTTCATCACATTCGCGCCAGGGAAAACTGTTCGCAGCAAAAAGCAGTTTTTGTGGAGAACACCAAAGACATGTCCGCGCAATCACAGCGTTAAGTGCGGCTAGGCATCCACTGAAATCCATTTCATTCTCTCCTTTTTCCGGGAATTTTCACTCTCGGTACCGTGTGAACATTTCATTTGGTGTTTTTGTCCTGAACTGAAGCCTTTTGCCCATCAAGGGCGACAGAACCGTTCTGTCTGTCTGTTCTGCTTTTAACCATTGCCGGGAACTGGTCTCCAGTTCATCGGTTATCAGCAAAGCAAGAAACACGTTATGAACAGAAAGTTGTGCTCTGCACACCGTCGGCAAAGAAGCAATGGCTGTTTTTCCAAATAATTCCCATCCCTTGGGATTGCGTGTGGATTT
This sequence comes from Pristiophorus japonicus, assembly GCF_044704955.1. Lineage (NCBI taxonomy): Eukaryota > Metazoa > Chordata > Chondrichthyes > Pristiophoridae > Pristiophorus > Pristiophorus japonicus. Next base: position 17,157,034 of record NC_092004.1, read on the forward strand.
GTTTCGTTATGAAGATTTGATTGTAAATGTTACTAAAAACCGAATAAAAATTATGAAAAATTGCGATGGCCCATACGGGGATCGGCCCCGCGCTCTTGGCTTTATTAATACCACGCCCTAAACGACCGATTTAAACGGCAACAAAATGCCCTAGGGCTGCGTGAAAGCCCAGCCTGAGATGATTTTGCATCCGGCACACACTGGGTGATAGAGTTACTTCATAAGAATTGAACACATCGCATCGCTTAAACATTGTTCACTCTTCATATACAAAACTGGGCAGAGTATAAATAGAAAATAACAGAAAAAAAGCGCTGAATCTAAAAAAAATGTCATGTCCAAAATTAGTATCACGCCACCGCTGAACAGCCCATCCCTCATGCACTGTCTCGATATCAAACCAGCTTCTCCCCTGAAAATGAAGGAAACGCAAAATCACCAGATATTGCCGAAACCCGGGATTGAACCAGGGACCTTTAGATCTTCAGTCTAACGCTCTCCCAACTGAGCTATTTCGGCCCGACCGAAAACGAAGCAAAACTTTCTCGCACCTTTTTGAAAGAAAACTTAATCCCCGGTAGGAATAGTACCGCACACTCAGTCCTCATTTCGGGGCAATGGCTCGCAAACACATCTCGGAGCTCGGGATGTGTTCATGTAATGTATAATGATATTGAAAATCTTTATGCTCATGTTAAATTATCACTGCCCACGATCCAGGCACTCTCTGATTCCGGGATTGTGCACGTTGCTAACTTGAAAATGTGCATTTTTCCGCTCTGGCAATGAATTGACTGATATCCGGGCTGTGATCAGCTCGGTTTGTTCGGGTGATGCCGCGCAAGAACGTACATGGAAGAATAATGATCATTGTGATTGTTCTCACACTGCACTTAAATGTTGGCAAACCATACAGTCTCAATCAGCAATTGTAGTTCCATATGTTCATTTAATGTTCTGCTGAAGTGTTCATAAAGACACAAAGATTGCATACCAGGCCAGATCTCACAGTGTTGAAGACACAGGGAAATATACTGGAGGGTTTATAACTGATTCAGAACATAACAAGTCAGTAAAATTCCCCGTTCTATTATCGGCACTGATGGGTTGTCAAAAGGAGACGGGCCGATGTCCTATTGAGCCGCACTGACCTCGAGCCAAGGTGAAATTAAAGCAGGTTCAGTCCTTAGCAGTGATATGATGAAGAGAGCTAAGAGTCGCGAATCAAGGAGAGATTTAACGTTAGTGATGGTGAATCTCGGTTTGAAAAAACTCCATGAATTCTCTGCCGGGAAATTCAGATCTTGCAAATCGCCTGTGAACGCTAAACATTGACACGCAGTGAGCCAATGTGCAATATAGAAGGGGCCCAGGCCAAATGAATGCTCAAGGATAAGTTATCGGTCCCCATGGTCCAGGCATTCCCTGATTCCAGTCTTGCACACTTTGCGAAGTTTAAAATGCTGAATATTTCCACAGTGGCAATGCTTTGATTGATGATAAGCTCGAGTGATGTGGCGCAAATAGGTACCTGGAAGACTAAAGAAAGCCATGATTGGCAAAATTTACGTTGTCTTTCAGCAATTGTAGTTCCACTTGTTGAGCGAGATCTTGTCATTTAGTGCAGACTTGAAAACAGAAGTGTCTGTTGTATCACGACGCGCTGCTGATGATTGGGGCAACAACAGCAAGGTGAGCTGCAAGCTTGTTCAGGAGCACCATTGCATTTCGAAGCAACGCAAATACAATTTTCCCTGACCGGGAATCGAACCCGGGCCGCGGCGGTGAGAGCGCCGAATCCTAACCACTAGACCACCAGGGAAGCTGCGGCAAATGTCTGTGCCAGCAAACAGACCAACCCAGTCTTTCCTCCTTGCTTTTTCGAAATTTTCATCACATTCGCGCCAGGGAAAACTGTTCGCAGCAAAAAGCAGTTTTTGTGGAAAACACCAAAGACATGTCCGCGCAATCACAGCGTTAAGTGCGGCTAGGCATCCACTGAAATCCATTTCATTCTCTCCTTTTTCAGGGAATTTTCACTCTCGGTACCGTGTGAACATTTCATTTGGTGTTTTTGTCCTGAACTGAAGCCTTTTCCCCATCAAGGGCGACAGAACCGTTCTGTCTGTCTGTTCTGCTTTTAACCATTGCCGGGAACTGGTCTCCTGTTCATCGGTTATCAGCAAAGCAAGAAACACGTTATGAACAGAAAGTTGTGCTCTGCACACCGTCGGCAAAGAAGCAATGGCTGTTATTCCAAATAATTCCCATCCCTTGGGATTGCGTGTGGATTTGTTTCGTTATGAAGATTTGATTGTAAATGTTACTAAAAACCGAATAAAAATTATGAAAAATTGCGATGGCCCATACGGGGATCGGCCCCGCGCTCTTGGCTTTATTAATACCACGCCCTAAACGACCGATTTAAACGGCAACAAAATGCCCTACGGCTGCGTGAAAGCCCAGCCTGAGATGATTTTGTATCCGGCACACACTGGGTGATAGAGTTACTCATAAGAATTGAACACATCGCATCGCTTAAACATTGTTCACTCTTCATATACAAAACTGGGCAGAGTATAAATAGAAAGTAACAGAAAAAGAGCGCTGAATCTAAAAAAATGTCATGTCCAAAATTAGTATCACGCCACCGCTGAACAGCCCATCCCTCAAGCACTGTCTCGATATCAAACCAGCTTCTCCCCTGAAAATGAAGGAAACGCAAAATCACCAGATATTGCCGAAACCCGGGATTGAACCAGGGACCTTTAGATCTTCAGTCTAACGCTCTCCCAACTGAGCTATTTCGGCCCGACAGAAAACGAAGCAAAACTTTCTCGCACCTTTTTGAAAGAAAACTTAAACCCCGGTAGGAATAGTACCGCACACTCAGTCCTCATTTCGGGGCAATGGCTCGCAAACACATCTCGGAGCTCGGGATGTGTTCATGTAATGTATAATGATATTGAAAATCTTTATGCTCATGTTAATTTATCACTGCCCACGATCCAGGCACTCTCTGATTCCGGGATTGTGCACGTTGCTAACTTGAAAATGTGCATTTTTCCGCTCTGGCAATGAATTGACTGATAGCCGGGCTGTGATCTGCTCGGTTTGTTCGGGTGATGCCGCGCAAGAACGTACATGGAAGAAAAATGATCATTGTGATTGTTCTCACACTGCACTTAAATGTTGGCAAACCGTGCAGTCTCAATCAGCAATTGTAGTTCCATATGTTCATTTAATGTTCTGCTGAAGTGTTCATAAAGACACAAAGATTGCATACCAGGCCAGATCTCACAATGTTGAAGACACAGTGAAATATACTGGAGAGTTTATAACTGATTCAGAACATAACAAGTCAGTAAAATTCCCCGTTCTGTTATCGGCACTGATGGGTTGTCAAAAGGAGACGGGCCGATGTCCTATTGAGCCGCACTGACCTCGAGCCAAGGTGAAATTAAAGCAGGTTCAGTCCTTAGCACTGATATGATGAAGAGAGCTAAGAGTCGCGAATCAAGGAGAGATTTAACGTTAGTGATGGTGAATCTCGGTTTGATGAAAAACTCCATGAATTCTCTGCCGGGAAATTCAGATCTTGCAAATCGCCTGTGAACGCTAAACATTGACACGCAGTGAGCCAATGTGCAATATAGAAGGGGCCCAGGCCAAATGAATGCTCAAGGATAAGTTATCGGTCCTCATGGTCCAGGCATTCCCTGATTCCAGTCTTGCACACTTTGCGAAGTTTAAAATGCTGAATATTTCCACAGTGGCAATGCTTTGATTGATGATAAGCTCGAGTGATGTGGCGCAAATAGGTACCTGGAAGACTAAAGAAAGCCATGATTGGCAAAATTTACGTTGTCTTTCAGCAATTATAGTTCCACTTGTTGAGCGAGATCTTGTCATTTAGTGCAGACTTTAAAACAGAAGTGTCTGTTGTATCACGACGCGCTGCTGATGATTGGGGCAACAACAACAAGGTGAGCTGCAAGCTTGTTCAGGAGCAGCATTGCATTTCGAAGCAACGCAAATACAATGTTCCCTGACCGGGAATCGAACCCGGGCCGCGGCGGTGAGAGCGCCGAATCCTAACCACTAGACCACCAGGGAAGCTGCTGCAAACGTCTGTGCCAGCAAACAGACCAACCCAGTCTTTCCTCCTTGCTTTTTCGAAATTTTCATCACATTCGCGCCAGGGAAAACTGTTCGCAGCAAAAAGCAGTTTTTGTGGAGAACACCAAAGACATGTCCGCGCAATCACAGCGTTAAGTGCGGCTAGGCATCCACTGAAATCCATTTCATTCTCTCCTTTTTCCGGGAATTTTCACTCTCGGTACCGTGTGAACATTTCATTTGGTGTTTTTGTCCTGAACTGAAGCCTTTTGCCCATCAAGGGCGACAGAACCGTTCTGTCTGTCTGTTCTGCTTTTAACCATTGCCGGGAACTGGTCTCCAGTTCATCGGTTATCAGCAAAGCAAGAAACACGTTATGAACAGAAAGTTGTGCTCTGCACACCGTCGGCAAAGAAGCAATGGCTGTTTTTCCAAATAATTCCCATCCCTTGGGATTGCGTGTGGATTTGTTTCGTTATGAAGATTTGATTGTAAATGTTACTAAAAACCGAATAAAAATTATGAAAAATTGCGATGGCCCATACGGGGATCGGCCCCGCGCTCTTGGCTTTATTAATACCACGCCCTAAACGACCGATTTAAACGGCAACAAAATGCCCTAGGGCTGCGTGAAAGCCCAGCCTGAGATGATTTTGCATCCGGCACACACTGGGTGATAGAGTTACTTCATAAGAATTGAACACATCGCATCGCTTAAACATTGTTCACTCTTCATATACAAAACTGGGCAGAGTATAAATAGAAAATAACAGAAAAAAAGCGCTGAATCTAAAAAAAATGTCATGTCCAAAATTAGTATCACGCCACCGCTGAACAGCCCATCCCTCATGCACTGTCTCGATATCAAACCAGCTTCTCCCCTGAAAATGAAGGAAACGCAAAATCACCAGATATTGCCGAAACCCGGGATTGAACCAGGGACCTTTAGATCTTCAGTCTAACGCTCTCCCAACTGAGCTATTTCGGCCCGACCGAAAACGAAGCAAAACTTTCTCGCACCTTTTTGAAAGAAAACTTAATCCCCGGTAGGAATAGTACCGCACACTCAGTCCTCATTTCGGGGCAATGGCTCGCAAACACATCTCGGAGCTCGGGATGTGTTCATGTAATGTATAATGATATTGAAAATCTTTATGCTCATGTTAAATTATCACTGCCCACGATCCAGGCACTCTCTGATTCCGGGATTGTGCACGTTGCTAACTTGAAAATGTGCATTTTTCCGCTCTGGCAATGAATTGACTGATAGCCGGGCTGTGATCAGCTCGGTTTGTTCGGGTGATGCCGCGCAAGAACGTACATGGAAGAATAATGATCATTGTGATTGTTCTCACACTGCACTTAAATGTTGGCAAACCATACAGTCTCAATCAGCAATTGTAGTTCCATATGTTCATTTAATGTTCTGCTGAAGTGTTCATAAAGACACAAAGATTGCATACCAGGCCAGATCTCACAGTGTTGAAGACACAGGGAAATATACTGGAGGGTTTATAACTGATTCAGAACATAACAAGTCAGTAAAATTCCCCGTTCTATTATCGGCACTGATGGGTTGTCAAAAGGAGACGGGCCGATGTCCTATTGAGCCGCACTGACCTCGAGCCAAGGTGAAATTAAAGCAGGTTCAGTCCTTAGCAGTGATATGATGAAGAGAGCTAAGAGTCGCGAATCAAGGAGAGATTTAACGTTAGTGATGGTGAATCTCGGTTTGAAAAAACTCCATGAATTCTCTGCCGGGAAATTCAGATCTTGCAAATCGCCTGTGAACGCTAAACATTGACACGCAGTGAGCCAATGTGCAATATAGAAGGGGCCCAGGCCAAATGAATGCTCAAGGATAAGTTATCGGTCCCCATGGTCCAGGCATTCCCTGATTCCAGTCTTGCACACTTTGCGAAGTTTAAAATGCTGAATATTTCCACAGTGGCAATGCTTTGATTGATGATAAGCTCGAGTGATGTGGCGCAAATAGGTACCTGGAAGACTAAAGAAAGCCATGATTGGCAACATTTACGTTGTCTTTCAGCAATTGTAGTTCCACTTGTTGAGCGAGATCTTGTCATTTGGTGCAGACTTGAAAACAGAAGTGTCTGTTGTATCACGACGCGCTGCTGATGATTGGGGCAACAACAGCAAGGTGAGCTGCAAGCTTGTTCAGGAGCATCATTGCATTTCGAAGCAACGCAAATACAATGTTCCCTGACCGGGAATCGAACCCGGGCCGCGGCGGTGAGAGCGCCGAATCCTAACCACTAGACCACCAGGGAAGCTGCGGCAAATGTCTGTGCCAGCAAACAGACCAACCCAGTCTTTCCTCCTTGCTTTTTCGAAATTTTCATCACATTCGCGCCAGGGAAAACTGTTCGCAGCAAAAAGCAGTTTTTGTGGAAAACACCAAAGACATGTCCGCGCAATCACAGCGTTAAGTGCGGCTAGGCATCCACTGAAATCCATTTCATTCTCTCCTTTTTCCGGGAATTTTCACTCTCGGTACCGTGTGAACATTTCATTTGGTGTTTTTGTCCTGAAATGAAGCCTTTTGCCCATCAAGGGCGACAGAACCGTTCTGTCTGTCTGTTCTGCTTTTAACCATTGCCGGGAACTGGTCTCCAGTTCATCGGTTATCAGCAAAGCAAGAAACACGTTATGAACAGAAAGTTGTGCTCTGCACACCGTCGGCAAAGAAGCAATGGCTGTTATTCCAAATAATTTCCATCCCTTGGGATTGCGTGTGGATTTGTTTCGTTATGAAGATTTGATTGTAAATGTTACTAAAAACCGATTAAAAATTATGAACAATTGCGATGGCCCATACGGGGATCGGCCCCGCGCTCTTGGCTTTATTAATACCACGCCCTAAACGACCGATTTAAACGGCAACAAAATGCCTTGGGCTGCGTGAAAGCCCAGCCTGAGATGATTTTGCATCCGGCACACACTGGGTGATAGAGTTACTTCATAAGAATTGAACACATCGCATCGCTTAAACATTGTTCACTCTTCATATACAAAACTGGGCAGAGTATAAATAGAATGTAACAGAAAAAGAGCGCTGAATCTAAAAAAATGTCATGTCCAAAATTAGTATCACGCCACCGCTGAAGAGCCCATCCCTCAAGCACTGTCTCGATATCAAACCAGATTCTCCCCTGAAAATGAAGGAAACGCAAAATCACCAGATATTGCCGAAACCCGGGATTGAACCAGGGACCTTTAGATCTTCAGTCTAACGCTCTCCCAACTGAGCTATTTCGGCCCGACAGAAAACGAAGCAAAACTTTCTCGCACCTTTTTGAAAGAAAACTTAAACCCCGGTAGGAATAGTCCCGCACACTCAGTCCTCATTTCGCGGCAATGGCTCGCAAACACATCTCGGAGCTCGGGATGTGTTCATGTAATGTATAATGATATTGAAAATCTTTATGCTCATGTTAATTTATCACTGCCCACGATCCAGGCACTCTCTGATTCCGGGATTGTGCACGTTGCTAACTTGAAAATGTGCATTTTTCCGCTCTGGCAATGAATTGACTGATAGCCGGGCTGTGATCTGCTCGGTTTGTTCGGGTGATGCCGCGCAAGAACGTACATGGAAGAATAATGATCATTGTGATTGTTCTCACACTGCACTTAAATGTTGGCAAACCATACAGTCTCAATCAGCAATTGTAGTTCCATATGTTCATTTAATGTTCTGCTGAAGTGTTCATAAAGACACAAAGATTGCATACCAGGCCAGATCTCACAGTGTTGAAGACACAGTGAAATATACTGGAGAGTTTATAACTGATTCAGAACATAACAAGTCAGTAAAATTCCCCGTTCTGTTCTCGGCACTGATGGGTTGTCAAAGGGAGACGGGCCGATGTCCTATTGAGCCGCACTGACCTCGAGCCAAGGTGAAATTAAAGCGGTTCAGTCCTTAGCAGTGATATGATGAAGAGAGATAAGAGTCGCGAATCAAGGAGAGATTTAACGTTAGTGATGGTGAATCTCGGTTTGATGAAAAACTCCATGAATTCTCTGCCGGGAAATTCAGATCTTGCAAATCGCCTGTGAACGCTAAACATTGACACGCAGTGAGCCAATGTGCAATATAGAAGGGGCCCAGGCCAAATGAATGCTCAAGGATAAGTTATCGGTCCCCATGGTCCAGGCATTCCCTGATTCCAGTCTTGCACACTTTGCGAAGTTTAAAATGCTGAATATTTCCACAGTGGCAATGCTTTGATTGATGATAAGCTCGAGTGATGTGGCGCAAATAGGTACCTGGAAGACTAAAGAAAGCCATGATTGGCAAAATTTACGTTGTCTTTCAGCAATTGTAGTTCTACTTGTTGAGCGAGATCTTGTCATTTAGTGCAGACTTTAAAACAGAAGTGTATGTTGTATCACGACGCGCTGCTGATGATTGGGACAACAACAGCAAGGTGAGCTGCAAGCTTGTTCAGGAGCAGCATTGTATTTCGAAGCAACGCAAATACAATGTTCCCTGACCGGGAATCGAACCCCGGCCGCGGCGGTGAGAGCGCCGAATCCTAACCACTAGACCACCAGGGAAGCTGCTGCAGACGTCTGTGCCAGCAAACAGACCAACCCAGTCTTTCCTCCTTGCTTTTTCGAAATTTTCATCACATTCGCGCCAGGGAAAACTGTTCGCAGCAAAAAGCAGTTTTTGTGGAGAACACCAAAGACATGTCCGCGCAATCACAGCGTTAAGTGCGGCTAGGCATCCACTGAAATCCATTTCATTCTCTCCTTTTTCCGGGAATTTTCACTCTCGGTACCGTGTGAACATTTCATTTGGTGTTTTTGTCCTGAAATGAAGCCTTTTGCCCATGAAGGGCGACAGAACCGTTCTGTCTGTCTGTTCTGCTTTTAACCATTGCCGGGAACTGGTCTCCAGTTCATCGGTTATCAGCAAAGCAAGAAACACGTTATGAACAGAAAGTTGTGCTCTGCACACCGTCGGCAAAGAAGCAATGGCTGTTATTCCAAATAATTCCCATCCCTTGGGATTGCGTGTGGATTTGTTTCGTTATGAAGATTTGATTGTAAATGTTACTAAAAACCGAATAAAAATTATGAAAAATTGCGATGGCCCATACGGGGATCGGCCCCGCGCTCTTGGCTTTATTAATACCACGCCCTAAACGACCGATTTAAACGGCAACAAAATGCCCTAGGGCTGCGTGAAAGCCCAGCCTGAGATGATTTTGTATCCGGCACACACTGGGTGATAGAGTTACTTCATAAGAATTGAACACATCGCATCGCTTAAACATTGTTCACTCTTCATATACAAAACTGGGCAGAGTATAAATAGAAAGTAACAGAAAAAGAGCGCTGAATCTAAAAAAATGTCATGTCCAAAATTAGTATCACGCCACCGCTGAACAGCCCATCCCTCAAGCACTGTCTCGATATCAAACCAGCTTCTCCCCTGAAAATGAAGGAAACGCAAAATCACCAGATATTGCCGAAACCCGGGATTGAACCAGGGATCTTTAGATCTTCAGTCTAACGCTCTCCCAACTGAGCTATTTCGGCCCGACAGAAAACGAAGCAAAACTTTCTCGCACCTTTTTGAAAGAAAACTTAAACCCCGGTAGGAATAGTACCGCACACTCAGTCCTCATTTCGGGGCAATGGCTCGCAAACACATCTCGGAGCTCGGGATGTGTTCATGTAATGTATAATGATATTGAAAATCTTTATGCTCATGTTAATTTATCACTGCCCACGATCCAGGCACTCTCTGATTCCGGGATTGTGCACGTTGCTAACTTGAAAATGAGCATTTTTCCGCTCTGGCAATGAATTGACTGATAGCCGAGCTGTGATCTGCTCGGTTTGTTCGGGTGATGCCGCGCAAGAACGTACATGGAAGAATAATGATCATTCTGATTGTTCTCACACTGCACTTAAATGTTGGCAAACCGTACAGTCTCAATCAGCAATTGTAGTTCCATATGTTCATTTAATGTTCTGCTGAAGTGTTCATAAAGACACAAAGATTGCATACCAGGCCAGATCTCACAGTGTTGAAGACACAGTGAAATATACTGGAGGGTTTATAACTGATTCAGAACATAACAAGTCAGTAAAATTCCCCGTTCTATTATCGGCACTGATGGGTTGTCAAAAGGAGACGGGCCGATGTCCTATTGAGCCGCACTGACCTCGAGCCAAGGTGAAATTAAAGCAGGTTCAGTCCTTAGCAGTGATTTGATGAAGAGAGCTAAGAGTCGCGAATCAAGGAGAGATTTAACGTTAGTGATGGTGAATCTCGGTTTGAAAAAACTCCATGAATTCTCTGCCGGGAAATTCAGATCTTGCAAATCGCCTGTGAACGCTAAACATTGACACGCAGTGAGCCAATGTGCAATATAGAAGGGGCCCAGGCCAAATGAATGCTCAAGGATAAGTTATCGGTCCCCATGGTCCAGGCATTCCCTGATTCCAGTCTTGCACACTTTGCGAAGTTTAAAATGCTGAATATTTCCACAGTGGCAATGCTTTGATTGATGATAAGCTCGAGTGATGTGGCGCAAATAGGTACCTGGAAGACTAAAGAAAGCCATGATTGGCAATATTTACGTTGTCTTTCAGCAATTGTAGTTCCACTTGTTGAGCGAGATCTTGTCATTTAGTGCAGACTTTAAAACAGAAGTGTCTGTTGTATCACGACGCGCTGCTGATGATTGGGGCAACAACAGCAAGGTGAGCTGCAAGCTTGTTCAGGAGCACCATTGCATTTCGAAGCAACGCAAATACAATGTTCCCTGACCGGGAATCGAACCCGGGCCGCGGCGGTGAGAGCGCCGAATCCTAACCACTAGACCACCAGGGAAGCTGCGGCAAACGTCTGTGCCAGCAAACAGACCAACCCAGTCTTTCCTCCTTGCTTTTTCGAAATTTTCATCACATTCGCGCCAGGGAAAACTGTTCGCAGCAAAAAGCAGTTTTTGTGGAAAACACCAAAGACATGTCCGCGCAATCACAGCGTTAAGTGCGGCTAGGCATCCACTGAAATCCATTTCATTCTCTCCTTTTTCCGGGAATTTTCACTCTCGGTACCGTGTGAACATTTCATTTGGTGTTTTTGTCCTGAAATGAAGCCTTTTGCCCATCAAGGGCGACAGAACCGTTCTGTCTGTCTGTTCTGCTTTTAACCATTGCCGGGAACTGGTCTCCAGTTCATCGGTTATCAGCAAAGCAAGAAACACGTTATGAACAGAAAGTTGTGCTCTGCACACCGTCGGCAAAGAAGCAATGGCTGTTATTCCAAATAATTTCCATCCCTTGGGATTGCGTGTGGATTTGTTTCGTTATGAAGATTTGATTGTAAATGTTACTAAAAACCGATTAAAAATTATGAACAATTGCGATGGCCCATACGGGGATCGGCCCCGCGCTCTTGGCTTTATTAATACCACGCCCTAAACGACCGATTTAAACGGCAACAAAATGCCTTGGGCTGCGTGAAAGCCCAGCCTGAGATGATTTTGCATCCGGCACACATTGGGTGATAGAGTTACTTCATAAGAATTGAACACATCGCATCGCTTAAACATTGTTCACTCTTCATATACAAAACTGGGCAGAGTATAAATAGAATGTAACAGAAAAAGAGCGCTGAATCTAAAAAAATGTCATGTCCAAAATTAGTATCACGCCACCGCTGAAGAGCCCATCCCTCAAGCACTGTCTCGATATCAAACCAGATTCTCTCCTGAAAATGAAGGAAACGCAAAATCACCAGATATTGCCGAAACCCGGGATTGAACCAGGGACCTTTAGATCTTCAGTCTAACGCTCTCCCAACTGAGCTATTTCGGCCCGATAGAAAACGAAGCAAAACTTTCTCGCACCTTTTTGAAAGAAAACTTAAACCCCGGTAGGAATAGTCCCGCACACTCAGTCCTCATTTCGGGGCAATGGCTCGCAAACACATCTCGGAGCTCGGGATGTGTTCATGTAATGTATAATGATATTGAAAATCTTTATGCTCATGTTAATTTATCACTGCCCACGATCCAGGCACTCTCTGATTCCGGGATTGTGCACGTTGCTAACTTGAAAATGTGCATTTTTCCGCTCTGGCAATGAATTGACTGATAGCCGGGCTGTGATCTGCTCGGTTTGTTCGGGTGATGCCGCGCAAGAACGTACATGGAAGAATAATGATCATTGTGATTGTTCTCACACTGCACTTAAATGTTGGCAAACCGTACAGTCTCAATCAGCGATTGTAGTTCCATATGTTCATTTAATGTTCTGCTGAAGTTTTCATAAAGACACAAAGATTGCATACCAGGCCAGATCTCACAGTGTTGAAGACACAGTGAAATATACTGGAGAGTTTATAACTGATTCAGAACATAACAAGTCAGTAAAATTCCCCGTTCTGTTATCGGCACTGATGGGTTGTCAAAAGGAGACGGGCCGATGTCCTATTGAGCCGCACTGACCTCGAGCCAAGGTGAAATTAAAGCAGGTTCAGTCCTTAGCAGTGATATGATGAAGAGAGCTAAGAGTCGCGAATCAAGGAGAGATTTAACGTTAGTGATGGTGAATCTCGGTTTGATGAAAAACTCCATGAATTCTCTGCCGGGAAATTCAGATCTTGCAAATCGCCTGTGAACGCTAAACATTGACACGCAGTGAGCCAATGTGCAATATAGAAGGGGCCCAGGCCAAATGAATGCTCAAGGATAAGTTATCGGTCCTCATGATCCAGGCATTCCATGATTCCAGCCTTGCACACTTTGCGAAGTTTAAAATGCTGAATATTTCCACAGTGGCAATGCTTTGATTGATGATAAGCTCGAGTGATGTGGCGCAAATAGGTACCTGGAAGACTAAAGAAAGCCATGATTGGCAAAATTTACGTTGTCTTTCAGCAATTGTAGTTCCACTTGTTGAGCGAGATCTTGTCATTTAGTGCAGACTTTAAAACAGAAGTGTCTGTTGTATCACGACGCGCTGCTGATGATTGGGGCAACAACAGCAAGGTGAGCTGCAAGCTTGTTCAGGAGCAGCATTGCATTTCGAAGCAACGCAAATACAATGTTCCCTGACCGGGAATCGAACCCGGGCCGCGGCGGTGAGAGCGCCGAATCCTAACCACTAGACCACCAGGGAAGCTGCTGCAAACGTCTGTGCCAGCAAACAGACCAACCCAGTCTTTCCTCCTTGCTTTTTCGAAATTTTCATCACATTCGCGCCAGGGAAAACTGTTCGCAGCAAAAAGCAGTTTTTGTGGAGAACACCAAAGACATGTCCGCGCAATCACAGCGTTAAGTGCGGCTAGGCATCCACTGAAATCCATTTCATTCTCTCCTTTTTCCGGGAATTTTCACTCTCGGTACGGTGTGAACATTTCATTTGGTGTTTTTGTCCTGAACTGAAGCCTTTTGCCCATCAAGGGCGACAGAACCGTTCTGTCTGTCTGTTCTGCTTTTAACCTTTGCCGGGAACTGGTCTCCAGTTCATCGGTTATCAGAAAAGCAAGAAACACGTTATGAACAGAAAGTTGTGCTCTGCACACCGTCGGCAAAGAAGCAATGGCTGTTATTCCAAATAATTTCCATCCCTTGGGATTGCGTGTGGATTTGTTTCGTTATGAAGATTTGATTGTAAATGTTACTAAAAACCGAATAAAAATTATGAACAATTGCGATGGCCCATAGGGGGATCGGCCCCGCGCTCTTGGCTTTATTAATACCACGCCCTAAACGACCGATTTAAACGGCAACAAAATGCCCCAGGGCTGCGTGAAAGCCCAGCCTGAGATGATTTTGTATCCGGCACACACTGGGTGATAGAGTTACTTCATAAGAATTGAACACATCGCATCGCTTAAACATTGTTCACTCTTCATATACAAAACTGGGCAGAGTATGAATAGAAAGTAACAGAAAAAGAGCGCTGAATCTAAAAAAATGTCATGTCCATAATTAGTATCCCGCCACCGCTGAACAGCCCATCCCTCAAGCACTGTCTCGATATCAAACCAGCTTCTCCCCTGAAAATGAAGGAAACGCAAAATCACCAGATATTGCCGAAACCCGGGATTGAACCAGGGACCTTTAGATCTTCAGTCTAACGCTCTCCCAACTGAGCTATTTCGGCCCGACAGAAAACGAAGCAAAACTTTCTCGCACCTTTTTGAAAGAAAACTTAAACCCCGGTAGGAACAGCCCCGCACACTCAGTCCTCATTTCGGGGCAATGGCTCGCAAACACATCTCGGAGCTCGGGATGTGTTCATGTAATGTATAATGATATTGAAAATCTTAATGCTCATGTTAATTTATCACTGGCCACGATCCAGGCACTCTCTGATTCCGGGATTGTGCACGTTGCTAACTTGAAAATGTGCATTTTTTCGCACTGGCAATGAATTGACTGATAGCCGGGCTGTGATCTGCTCGGTTTGTTAGGGTGATGCCGCGCAAGAACGTACATGGAAGAATAATGATCATTGTGATTGTTCTCACGCTGCACTTAAATGTTGGCAAACCGTACAGTCTCAATCAGCAATTGTAGTTCCATATGTTCATTTAATGTTCTGCTGAAGTGTTCATAAAGACACAAAGATTGCATACCAGGCCAGATCTCACAGTGTTGAAGACACAGTGAAATATACTGGAGAGTTTATAACTGATTCAGAACATAACATGTCAGTAAAATTCCCCGTTCTGTTCTCGGCACTGATGGGTTGTGAAAAGGAGACGGGCCGAAGTCCTATTGAGCCGCACTGACCCCGAGCCAAGGTGAAATTAACGCACGTTCAGTCCTTAGCAGTGAAATGATGAAGAGAGATAAGAGTCGCGAATCAAGGAGAGATTTAACGTTAGTGATGGTGAATCTCGGTTTGAAAAAACTCCATGAATTCTCTGCCGGGAAATTCAGATCTTGCAAATCGCCTGTGAACGCTAAACATTGACACGCAGTGAGCCAATGTGCAATATAGAAGGGGCCCAGGCCAAATGAATGCTCAAGGATAAGTTATCGGTCCCCATGGTCCAGGCATTCCCTGATTCCAGTCTTGCACACTTTGCGAAGTTTAAAATGCTGAATATTTCCACAGTGGCAATGCTTTGATTGATGATAAGCTCGAGTGATGTGGCGCAAATAGGTACCTGGAAGACTAAAGAAAGCCATGATTGGCAACATTTACGTTGTCTTTCAGCAATTGTAGTTCCACTTGTTGAGCGAGATCTTGTCATTTAGTGCAGACTTTAAAACAGAAGTGTCTGTTGTATCACGACGCGCTGCTGATGATTGGGGCAACAACAGCAAGGTGAGCTGCAAGCTTGTTCAGGAGCACCATTGCATTTCGAAGCAACGCAAATACAATGTTCCCTGACCGGGAATCGAACCCGGGCCGCGGCGGTGAGAGCGCCGAATCCTAACCACTAGACCACCAGGGAAGCTGCGGCAAACGTCTGTGCCAGCAAACAGACCAACCCAGTCTTTCCTCCTTGCTTTTTCGAAATTTTCATCACATTCGCGCCAGGGAAAACTGTTCGCAGCAAAAAGCAGTTTTTGTGGAAAACACCAAAGACATGTCCGCGCAATCACAGCGTTAAGTGCGGCTAGGCATCCACTGAAATCCATTTCATTCTCTCCTTTTTCCGGGAATTTTCACTCTCGGTACCGTGTGAACATTTCATTTGGTGTTTTTGTCCTGAAATGAAGCCTTTTGCCCATCAAGGGCGACAGAACCGTTCTGTCTGTCTGTTCTGCTTTTAACCATTGCCGGGAACTGGTCTCCAGTTCATCGGTTATCAGCAAAGCAAGAAACACGTTATGAACAGAAAGTTGTGCTCTGCACACCGTCGGCAAAGAAGCAATGGCTGTTATTCCAAATAATTTCCATCCCTTGGGATTGCGTGTGGATTTGTTTCGTTATGAAGATTTGATTGTAAATGTTACTAAAAACCGATTAAAAATTATGAACAATTGCGATGGCCCATACGGGGATCGGCCCCGCGCTCTTGGCTTTATTAATACCACGCCCTAAACGACCGATTTAAACGGCAACAAAATGCCTTGGGCTGCGTGAAAGCCCAGCCTGAGATGATTTTGCATCCGGCACACACTGGGTGATAGAGTTACTTCATAAGAATTGAACACATCGCATCGCTTAAACATTGTTCACTCTTCATATACAAAACTGGGCAGAGTATAAATAGAATGTAACAGAAAAAGAGCGCTGAATCTAAAAAAATGTCATGTCCAAAATTAGTATCACGCCACCGCTGAAGAGCCCATCCCTCAAGCACTGTCTCGATATCAAACCAGATTCTCCCCTGAAAATGAAGGAAACGCAAAATCACCAGATATTGCCGAAACCCGGGATTGAACCAGGGACCTTTAGATCTTCAGTCTAACGCTCTCCCAACTGAGCTATTTCGGCCCGACAGAAAACGAAGCAAAACTTTCTCGCACCTTTTTGAAAGAAAACTTAAACCCCGGTAGGAATAGTCCCGCACACTCAGTCCTCATTTCGGGGCAATGGCTCGCAAACACATCTCGGAGCTCGGGATGTGTTCATGTAATGTATAATGATATTGAAAATCTTTATGCTCATGTTAATTTATCACTGCCCACGATCCAGGCACTCTCTGATTCCGGGATTGTGCACGTTGCTAACTTGAAAATGTGCATTTTTCCGCTCTGGCAATGAATTGACTGATAGCCGGGCTGTGATCTGCTCGGTTTGTTCGGGTGATGCCGCGCAAGAACGTACATGGAAGAATAATGATCATTGTGATTGTTCTCACACTGCACTTAAATGTTGGCAAACCGTACAGTCTCAATCAGCGATTGTAGTTCCATATGTTCATTTAATGTTCTGCTGAAGTTTTCATAAAGACACAAAGATTGCATACCAGGCCAGATCTCACAGTGTTGAAGACACAGTGAAATATACTGGAGAGTTTATAACTGATTCAGAACATAACAAGTCAGTAAAATTCCCCGTTCTGTTATCGGCACTGATGGGTTGTCAAAAGGAGACGGGCCGATGTCCTATTGAGCCGCACTGACCTCGAGCCAAGGTGAAATTAAAGCAGGTTCAGTCCTTAGCAGTGATATGATGAAGAGAGCTAAGAGTCGCGAATCAAGGAGAGATTTAACGTTAGTGATGGTGAATCTCGGTTTGATGAAAAACTCCATGAATTCTCTGCCGGGAAATTCAGATCTTGCAAATCGCCTGTGAACGCTAAACATTGACACGCAGTGAGCCAATGTGCAATATAGAAGGGGCCCAGGCCAAATGAATGCTCAAGGATAAGTTATCGGTCCTCATGGTCCAGGCATTCCATGATTCCAGCCTTGCACACTTTGCGAAGTTTAAAATGCTGAATATTTCCACAGTGGCAATGCTTTGATTGATGATAAGCTCGAGTGATGTGGCGCAAATAGGTACCTGGAAGACTAAAGAAAGCCATGATTGGCAAAATTTACGTTGTCTTTCAGCAATTGTAGTTCCACTTGTTGAGCGAGATCTTGTCATTTAGTGCAGACTTTAAAACAGAAGTGTCTGTTGTATCACGACGCGCTGCTGATGATTGGGGCAACAACAGCAAGGTGAGCTGCAAGCTTGTTCAGGAGCAGCATTGCATTTCGAAGCAACGCAAATACAATGTTCCCTGACCGGGAATCGAACCCGGGCCGCGGCGGTGAGAGCGCCGAATCCTAACCACTAGACCACCAGGGAAGCTGCTGCAAACGTCTGTGCCAGCAAACAGACCAACCCAGTCTTTCCTCCTTGCTTTTTCGAAATTTTCATCACATTCGCGCCAGGGAAAACTGTTCGCAGCAAAAAGCAGTTTTTGTGGAGAACACCAAAGACATGTCCGCGCAATCACAGCGTTAAGTGCGGCTAGGCATCCACTGAAATCCATTTCATTCTCTCCTTTTTCCGGGAATTTTCACTCTCGGTACGGTGTGAACATTTCATTTGGTGTTTTTGTCCTGAACTGAAGCCTTTTGCCCATCAAGGGCGACAGAACCGTTCTGTCTGTCTGTTCTGCTTTTAACCTTTGCCGGGAACTGGTCTCCAGTTCATCGGTTATCAGCAAAGCAAGAAACACGTTATGAACAGAAAGTTGTGCTCTGCACACCGTCGGCAAAGAAGCAATGGCTGTTATTCCAAATAATTTCCATCCCTTGGGATTGCGTGTGGATTTGTTTCGTTATGAAGATTTGATTGTAAATGTTACTAAAAACCGAATAAAAATTATGAACAATTGCGATGGCCCATAGGGGGATCGGCCCCGCGCTCTTGGCTTTATTAATACCACGCCCTAAACGACCGAATTAAACGGCAACAAAATGCCCCAGGGCTGCGTGAAAGCCCAGCCTGAGATGATTTTGTATCCGGCACACACTGGGTGATAGAGTTACTTCATAAGAATTGAACACATCGCATCGCTTAAACATTGTTCACTCTTCATATACAAAACTGGGCAGAGTATGAATAGAAAGTAACAGAAAAAGAGAGCTGAATCTAAAAAAATGTCATGTCCAAAATTAGTATCCCGCCACCGCTGAACAGCCCATCCCTCAAGCACTGTCTCGATATCAAACCAGCTTCTCCCCTGAAAATGAAGGAAACGCAAAATCACCAGATATTGCCGAAACCCGGGATTGAACCAGGGACCTTTAGATCTTCAGTCTAACGCTCTCCCAACTGAGCTATTTCGGCCCGACAGAAAACGAAGCAAAACTTTCTCGCACCTTTTTGAAAGAAAACTTAAACCCCGGTAGGAACAGCCCCGCACACTCAGTCCTCATTTCGGGGCAATGGCTCGCAAACACATCTCGGAGCTCGGGATGTGTTCATGTAATGTATAATGATATTGAAAATCTTAATGCTCATGTTAATTTATCACTGGCCACGATCCAGGCACTCTCTGATTCCGGGATTGTGCACGTTGCTAACTTGAAAATGTGCATTTTTTCGCACTGGCAATGAATTGACTGATAGCCGGGCTGTGATCTGCTCGGTTTGTTAGGGTGATGCCGCGCAAGAACGTACATGGAAGAATAATGATCATTGTGATTGTTCTCACGCTGCACTTAAATGTTGGCAAACCGTACAGTGTCAATCAGCAATTGTAGTTCCATATGTACATTTAATGTTCTGCTGAAGTGTTCATAAAGACACAAAGATTGCACACCAGGCTAGATCTCACAGTGTTGAAGACACAGTGAAATATACTGGAGAGTTTATAACTGATTCAGAACATAACATGTCAGTAAAATTCCCCGTTCTGTTCTCGGCACTGATGGGTTGTGAAAAGGAGACGGGCCGAAGTCCTATTGAGCCGCACTGACCCCGAGCCAAGGTGAAATTAACGCACGTTCAGTCCTTAGCAGTGAAATGATGAAGAGAGATAAGAGTCGCGAATCAAGGAGAGATTTAACGTTAGTGATGGTGAATCTCGGTTTGATGAAAAACTCCATGAATTCTCTGCCGGGAAATTCAGATCTTGCAAATCGCCTGTGAACGCTAAACATTGACACGCAGTGAGCCAATGTGCAATATAGAAGGGGCCCAGGCGAAATGAATGCTCAAGGATAATTTATCGGTCCCCATGGTCCAGGCATTCCCTGATTCCAGTCTTGCACACTTTGCGAAGTTTAAAATGCTGAATATTTCCACAGTGGCAATGCTTTGATTGATGATAAGCTCGAGTGATGTGGCGCAAATAGGTACCTGGAAGACGAAAGAAAGCCATGATTGGCAAAATTTACGTTGTCTTTCAGCAATTGTAGTTCCACTTGTTGAGCGAGATCTTGTCATTTAGTGCAGACTTTAAAACAGAAGTGTCTGTTGTATCACGACGCGCTGCCGATATTTGGGGCAACAACAGCAAGGTGAGCTGCAAGCTTGTTCAGGAGCAGCATTGCATTTCGAAGCAACGCAAATACAATGTTCCCTGACCGGGAATCGAACCCGGGCCGCGGCGGTGAGAGCGCCGAATCCTAACCAATAGACCACCAGGGAAGCTGCTGCAAACGTCTGTGCCAGCAAACAGACCAACCCAGTCTTTCCTCCTTGCTTTTTCGAAATTTTCATCACATTCGCGCCAGGGAAAACTGTTCGCAGCAAAAAGCAGTTTTTGTGGAGAACACCAAAGACATGTCCGCGCAATCACAGCGTTAAGTGCGGCTAGGCATCCACTGAAATCCATTTCATTCTCTCCTTTTTCCGGGAATTTTCACTCTCGGTACCGTGTGAACATTTCATTTGGTATTTTTGTCCTGAACTGAAGCCTTTTGCCCATCAAGGGCGACAGAACCGTTCTGTCTGTCTGTTCTGCTTTTAACCATTGCCGGGAACTGGTCTCCAGTTCATCGGTTATCAGCAAAGCAAGAAACACGTTATGAACAGAAAGTTGTGCTCTGCACACCGTCGGCAAGGAAGCAATGGCTGTTATTCCAAATAATTCCCATCCTTTGGGATTGCGTGTGGATTTGTTTCGTTATGAAGATTTGATTGTAAATGTTACTAAAAACCGAATAAAAATTATGAAAAATTGCGATGGCCCATACGGGGATCGGCCCCGCGCTCTTGGCTTTATTAATACCACGCCCTAAACGACCGATTTAAACGGCAACAAAATGCCCTAGGGCTGCGTGAAAGCCCAGCCTGAGATGATTTTGTATCCGGCACACACTGGGTGATAGAGTTACTTCATAAGAATTGAACACATCGCATCGCTTAAACATTGTTCACTCTTCATATACAAAACTGGGCAGAGTATAAATAGAAATTAACAGAAAAAGAGCGCTGAATCTAAAAAAATGTCATGTCCAAAATTAGTATCACGCCACCGCTGACCAGCCCATCCCTCAAGCACTGTCTCGATATCAAACCAGATTCTCCCCTGAAAATGAAGCAAACGCAAAATCACCAGATATTGCCGAAACCCGGGATTGAACCAGGGACCTTTAGATCTTCAGTCCAACGCTCTCCCAACTGAGCTATTTCGTCCCGAACGAAAACGAAGCAAAACTTTCTCGCACCTTTTTGAAAGAAAACTTAAACCCCGGTAGGAATAGTACCGCACACTCAGTCCTCATTTCGGGGCAATGGCTCGCAAACACATCTCGGAGCTCGGGATGTGTTCATGTAATGTATAATGATATTGAAAATCTTTATGCTCATGTTAATTTATCACTGCCCACGATCCAGGCACTCTCTGATTCCGGGATTGTGCACGTCGCTAACTTGAAAATGTGCATTTTTCCGCTCTGGCAATGAATTGACTGATAGCCGGGCTGTGATCTGCTCGGTTTGTTCGGGTGATGCCGCGCAAGAACGTACATGGAAGAATAATGATCATTGTGATTGTTCTCACACTGCACTTAAATGTTGGCAAACCGTACAGTCTCAATCAGCAATTGTAGTTGCATATGTTCATTTAATGTTCTGCTGAAGTGTTCATAAAGACACAAAGATTGCATACCAGGCCAGATCTCACAGTGTTGAAGACACAGTGAAATATACTGGAGAGTTTATAACTGATTCAGAACATAACAAGTCAGTAAAATTCCCCGTTCTGTTATCGGCACTGATGGGTTGTCAAAAGGAGACGGGCCGATGTCCTATTGAGCCGCACTGACCTCGAGCCAAGGTGAAATTAAAGCAGGTCCAGTCCTTTGCAGTGATATGATGAAGAGAGCTAAGAGTCGCGAATCAAGGAGAGATTTAACGTTAGTGATGGTGAATCTCGGTTTGATGAAAAACTCCATGAATTCTCTGCCGGGAAATTCAGATGTTGCAAATCGCCTGTGAACGCTAAACAATGACACGCAGTGAGCCAATGTGCAATATAGAAGGTGCCCAGGCCAAATGAATGCTCAAGGATAAGTTATCGGTCCCCATGGTCCAGGCATTCCCTGATTCCAGTCTTGCACACTTTGCGAAGTTTAAAATGCTGAATATTTCCACAGTGGCTATGTTTTGATTGATGATAAGCTCGAGTGATGTGGCGCAAATAGGTACCTGGAAGACTAAAGAAAGCCTTGATTGGCAAAATTTACGTTGTCTTTCAGCAATTGTAGTTCCACTTGTTGAGCGAGATCTTGTCATTTAGTGCAGACTTTAAAACAGAAGTGTCTGTTGTATCACGACGCGCTGCTGATGATTGGGGCAACAACAGCAAGGTGAGCTGCAAGCTTGTTCAGGAGCAGCATTGCATTTCGAAGCAACGCAAATACAATGTTCGCTGACCGGGAATCGAACCCGGGCCGCGGCGGTGAGAGCGCCGAATCCTAACCACTAGACCACCAGGGAAGCTGCAGCAAACGTCTGTGCCAGCAAACAGACCAACCCAGTCTTTCCTCCTTGCTTTTTCGAAATTTTCATCACATTCGCGCAAAGGAAAACTGTTCGCAGCAAAAAGCAGTTTTTGTGGAGAGCACCAAAGACATGTCCGCGCAATCACAGCGTTAAGTGCGGCTAGGCATCCACTGAAATCCATTTCATTCTCTCCTTTTTCCGGGAATTTTCACTCTCGGTCCCGTGTGAACATTTCATTTGGTGTTTTTGTCCTGAACTGAAGCCTTTTGCCCATCAAGGGCGACAGAACCGTTCTGTCTGTCTGTTCTGCTTTTAACCATTGCCGGGAACTGGTCTCCAGTTCATCGGTTATCAGCAAAGCAAGAAACACATTATGAACAGAAAGTTGTGCTCTGCACACCGTCGGCAAAGAAGCAATGGTTGTTATTCCAAATAATTCCCATCCCTTGGGATTGCGTGTGGATTTGTTTCGTTATGAAGATTTGATTGTAAATGTTACTAAAAACCGAATAAAAATTATGAAAAATTGCGATGGCCCATACGGGGATCGGGCCCGCGCTCTTGGCTTTATTAATACCACGCCCTAAACGACCGATTTAAACGGCAACAAAATGCCCTGGGGCTCCGTGAAAGCCCAGCCTGAGATGATTTTGTATCCGGCACACACTGGGTGATAGAGTTACTGCATAAGAATTGAACACATCGCATCGCTTAAACATTGTTCACTCTTCATATACAAAACTGGGCAGAGTATAACTAGAAAGTAACAGAAAAAGAGCGCTGAATCTAAAAAAAGTCATGTCGAAAATTAGTATCACGCAACCGCTGAACAGCCCATCCCTCAAGCACTGTCTCGATATCAAACCAGCTTCTCCCCTGAAAATGAAGGAAACGCAAAATCACCAGATATTGCCGAAACCCGGGATTAAACCACGGAACTTTAGATCTTCAGTCTAACGCTCTCCCAACTGAGCTATTTCGGCCCGACAGAAAACGAAGCAAAACTTTCTCGCACCTTTTTGAAAGAAAACTTAAACCCCGGTAGGAATAGCCCCGCACACTCAGTCCTCATTTCGGGGCAATGGCTCGCAAACACATCTCGGAGCTCGGGATGTGTTCATGTAATGTATAATGATATTGAAAATCTTTATGCTCATGTTAATTTATCACTGCCCACGATCCAGGCACTCTCTGATTCCGGGATTGTGCACGTTGCTAACTTGAAAATGTGCATTTTTCCGCACTGGCAATGAATTGACTGATAGCCGGGCTGTGATCAGCTCGGTTTGTTAGGGTGATGCCGCGCAAGAACGTACATGGAAGAATAATGATCATTGTGATTGTTCTCACACTGCACTTAAATGTTGGCAAACCGTACAGTGTCAATCAGCAATTGTAGTTCCATATGTACATTTAATGTTCTGCTGAAGTGTTCATAAAGACACAAAGATTGCACACCAGGCTAGATCTCACAGTGTTGAAGACACAGTGAAATATACTGGAGAGTTTAGAACTGATTCAGAACATAACATGTCAGTAAAATTCCCCGTTCTGTTCTCGGCACTGATGGGTTGTCAAAAGGAGACGGGCCGAAGTCCTATTGAGCCGCACTGACCCCGAGCCAAGGTGAAATTAAAGCAGGTTCAGTCCTTAGCAGTGATATGATGAAGAGAGATAAGAGTCGCGAATCAAGGAGAGATTTAACGTTAGTGATGGTGAATCTCGGTTTGAAGAAAAACTCCATGAATTCTCTGCCGGGAAATCCAGATCTTGCAAATCGCCTGTGAACGCGAAACATTGACACGCAGTGAGCCAATGTGCAATATAGAAGGGGCCCAGGCCAAAGGAATGCTCAAGGATACGTTATCGGTCCCCATGGTCCAGGCATTCCCTGATTCCAGTCTTGCACACTTTGCGAATTTTAAAATGCTGAATATTTCCACAGTGGCAATGCTTTGATTGATGATAAGCTCGAGTGATGTGGCGCAAATAGGTACCTGGAAGACTAAAGAAAGCCTTGATTGGCAAAATTTAAGTTGTTTTTCAGCAATTGCAGTTCCAATTGTTGACCGAGATCTTGTCATTTAGTGCAGACTTTAAAACAGAAGTGTCTGTTGTATCACGACGCGCTGCTGATGATTGGGGCAACAACAGCAAGGTGAGCTGCAAGCTTGTTCAGGAGCAGCATTGCATTTCGAAGCAACGCAAATACAATGTTCCCTGACCGGGAATCGAACCCAGGTCGCGGCGGTGAGAGCGCCGAATCCTAACCACTAGACCACCAGGGAAGCTGCAGCAAACGTCTGTGCCAGCAAACAGACCAACCCAGTCTTTCCTCCTTGCTTTTTCGAAATTTTCATCACATTCGCGCCAGGGAAAACTGTTCGCAGCAAAAAGCAGTTTTTGTGGAGAACACCAAAGACATGTCCGCGCAATCACAGCGTTAAGTGCGGCTAGGCATCCACTGAAATCCATTTCATTCTCTCCTTTTTCCGGGAATTTTCACTCTCGGTCCCGTGTGAACATTTCATTTGGTGTTTTTGTCCTGAACTGAAGCCTTTTGCCCATCAAGGGCGACAGAACCGTTCTGTCTGTCTGTTCTGCTTTTAACCATTGCCGGGAACTGGTCTCCAGTTCATCGGTTATCAGCAAAGCAAGAAACACATTATGAACAGAAAGTTGTGCTCTGCACACCGTCGGCAAAGAAGCAATGGTTGTTATTCCAAATAATTCCCATCCCTTGGGATTGCGTGTGGATTTGTTTCGTTATGAAGATTTGATTGTAAATGTTACTAAAAACCGAATAAAAATTATGAAAAATTGCGATGGCCCATACGGGGATCGGGCCCGCGCTCTTGGCTTTATTAATACCACGCCCTAAACGACCGATTTAAACGGCAACAAAATGCCCTGGGGCTCCGTGAAAGCCCAGCCTGAGATGATTTTGTATCCGGCACACACTGGGTGATAGAGTTACTGCATAAGAATTGAACACATCGCATCGCTTAAACATTGTTCACTCTTCATATACAAAACTGGGCAGAGTATAACTAGAAAGTAACAGAAAAAGAGCGCTGAATCTAAAAAAAGTCATGTCGAAAATTAGTATCACGCAACCGCTGAACAGCCCATCCCTCAAGCACTGTCTCGATATCAAACCAGCTTCTCCCCTGAAAATGAAGGAAACGCAAAATCACCAGATATTGCCGAAACCCGGGATTAAACCACGGAACTTTAGATCTTCAGTCTAACGCTCTCCCAACTGAGCTATTTCGGCCCGACAGAAAACGAAGCAAAACTTTCTCGCACCTTTTTGAAAGAAAACTTAAACCCCGGTAGGAATAGCCCCGCACACTCAGTCCTCATTTCGGGGCAATGGCTCGCAAACACATCTCGGAGCTCGGGATGTGTTCATGTAATGTATAATGATATTGAAAATCTTTATGCTCATGTTAATTTATCACTGCCCACGATCCAGGCACTCTCTGATTCCGGGATTGTGCACGTTGCTAACTTGAAAATGTGCATTTTTCCGCACTGGCAATGAATTGACTGATAGCCGGGCTGTGATCAGCTCGGTTTGTTAGGGTGATGCCGCGCAAGAACGTACATGGAAGAATAATGATCATTGTGATTGTTCTCACACTGCACTTAAATGTTGGCAAACCGTACAGTGTCAATCAGCAATTGTAGTTCCATATGTACATTTAATGTTCTGCTGAAGTGTTCATAAAGACACAAAGATTGCACACCAGGCTAGATCTCACAGTGTTGAAGACACAGTGAAATATACTGGAGAGTTTAGAACTGATTCAGAACATAACATGTCAGTAAAATTCCCCGTTCTGTTCTCGGCACTGATGGGTTGTCAAAAGGAGACGGGCCGAAGTCCTATTGAGCCGCACTGACCCCGAGCCAAGGTGAAATTAAAGCAGGTTCAGTCCTTAGCAGTGATATGATGAAGAGAGATAAGAGTCGCGAATCAAGGAGAGATTTAACGTTAGTGATGGTGAATCTCGGTTTGAAGAAAAACTCCATGAATTCTCTGCCGGGAAATCCAGATCTTGCAAATCGCCTGTGAACGCGAAACATTGACACGCAGTGAGCCAATGTGCAATATAGAAGGGGCCCAGGCCAAAGGAATGCTCAAGGATACGTTATCGGTCCCCATGGTCCAGGCATTCCCTGATTCCAGTCTTGCACACTTTGCGAATTTTAAAATGCTGAATATTTCCACAGTGGCAATGCTTTGATTGATGATAAGCTCGAGTGATGTGGCGCAAATAGGTACCTGGAAGACTAAAGAAAGCCTTGATTGGCAAAATTTAAGTTGTTTTTCAGCAATTGCAGTTCCAATTGTTGACCGAGATCTTGTCATTTAGTGCAGACTTTAAAACAGAAGTGTCTGTTGTATCACGACGCGCTGCTGATGATTGGGGCAACAACAGCAAGGTGAGCTGCAAGCTTGTTCAGGAGCAGCATTGCATTTCGAAGCAACGCAAATACAATGTTCCCTGACCGGGAATCGAACCCGGGTCGCGGCGGTGAGAGCGCCGAATCCTAACCACTAGACCACCAGGGAAGCTGCAGCAAACGTCTGTGCCAGCAAACAGACCAACCCAGTCTTTCCTCCTTGCTTTTTCGAAATTTTCATCACATTCGCGCCAGGGAAAACTGTTCGCAGCAAAAAGCAGTTTTTGTGGAGAACACCAAAGACATTTCCGCGCAATCACAGCGTTAAGTGCGGCTAGGCATCCACTGAAATCCATTTCATTCTCTCCTTTTTCCGGGAATTTTCACTCTCGGTACCGTGTGAACATTTCATTTGGTGTTTTTGTCCTGAACTGAAGCCTTTTGCCCATCAAGGGCGACAGAACCGTTCTGTCTGTCTGTTCTGCTTTTTACCATTGCCGGGAACTGGTCTCCAGTTCATCGGTTATCAGCAAAGCAAGAAACACGTTATGAACAAAAAGTTGTGCTCTGCACACCGTCGGCAAAGAAGCAATGGCTGTTATTCCAAATAAGTCCCATCCCTTGGGATTGCGTGTGGATTTGTTTCGTTATGAAGATTTGATTGTAAATGTTACTAAAAACCGAATAAAAATTATGAAAAATTGCGATGGCCCATACGGGGATCGGGCCCGCGCTCTTGGCTTTATTAATACCACGCCCTAAACGACCGATTTAAACGGCAACAAAATGCCCTAGGACTCCGTGAAAGCCCAGCCTGAGATGATTTTGTATCCGGCACACACTGGGTGATAGAGTTACTGCATAAGAATTGAACACATCGCATCGCTTAAACATTGTTCATTCTTCATATACAAAACTGGGCAGAGTATAACTAGAAAGTAACAGAAAAAGAGCGCTGAATCTAAAAAAAGTCATGTCGAAAATTAGTATCACGCAACCGCTGAACAGCCCATCCCTCAAGCACTGTCTCGATATCAAACCAGCTTCTCCCCTGAAAATGAAGGAAACGCAAAATCACCAGATATTGCCGAAACCCGGGATTGAAACAGGGACCTTTAGATCTTCAGTCT
This sequence comes from Pristiophorus japonicus, assembly GCF_044704955.1. NCBI lineage: Eukaryota > Metazoa > Chordata > Chondrichthyes > Pristiophoridae > Pristiophorus > Pristiophorus japonicus. The sequence goes on from NC_092004.1 coordinate 17,185,050, forward strand.
AACGCTCTCCCAACTGAGCTATTTCGGCCCGACCGAAAACGAAGCAAAACTTTCTCGCACCTTTTTGAAAGAAAACTTAAACCCCGGTCGGAATAGCCCCGCACACTCAGTCCTCATTTCGGGGCAATGGCTCGCAAACACATCTCGGAGCTCGGGATGTGTTCATGTAATGTATAATGATATTGAAAATCTTTATGCTCATGTTAATTTATCACTGCCCACGATCCAGGCACTCTCTGATTCCGGGATTGTGCACGTTGCTAACTTGAAAATGTGCATTTTTCCGCACTGGCAATGAATTGACTGATAGCCGGGCTGTGATCAGCTCGGTTTGTTAGGGTGATGCCGCGCAAGAAGGTACATGGAAGAATAATGATCATTGTGATTGTTCTCACACTGCACTTAAATGTTGGCAAACCGCACAGTGTCAATCAGCAATTGTAGTTCCATATGTACATTTAATGTTCTGCTGAAGTGTTCATAAAGACACAAAGATTGCACACCAGGCTAGATCTCACAGTGTTGAAGACACAGTGAAATATACTGGAGAGTTTATAACTGATTCAGAACATAACATGTCAGTAAAATTCCCCGTTCTGTTCTCGGCACTGATGGGTTGTGAAAAGGAGACGGGCCGAAGTCCTATTGAGCCGCACTGACCCCGAGCCAATGTGAAATTAAAGCAGGTTCAGTCCTTAGCAGTGATATGATGAAGAGAGATAAGAGTCGCGAATCAAGGAGAGATTTAACGTTAGTGATGGTGAATCTCGGTTTGATGAAAAACTCCATGAATTCTCTGCCGGGAAATTCAGATCTTGCAAATCGCCTGTGAACGGTAAACATTGACACGCAGTGAGCCAATGTGCAATATAGAAGGGGCCCAGTCCAAATGAATGCTCAAGGATAAGTTATCGGTCCCCATGGTCCAGGCATTCCCTGATTCCAGTCTTGCACACTATGCGAAGTTTAAAATGCTGAATATTTCCACAGTGGCAATGCTTTGATTGATGATAAGCTCGAGTGATGTGGCGCAAATAGGTACCAGGAAGACTAAAGAAAGCCATGATTGGCAACATTTACGTTGTCTTTCAGCAATTGTAGTTCCACTTGTTGAGCGAGATCTTGTCATTTAGTGCAGACTTTAAAACAGAAGTGTATGTTGTATCACGACGCGCTGCTGATGATTGGGGCAACAACAGCAAGGTGAGCTGCAAGCTTGTTCAAAAGCAGCATTGCATTTCGAAGCAACGCAAATACAATGTTCCCTGACCGGGAATCGAAACCGGGCCGCGGCGGTGAGAGCGCCGAATCCTAACCACTAGACCACCAGGGAAGCTGCTGCAAACGTCTGTGCCAGCAAACAGACCAACCCAGTCTTTCCTCCTTGCTTTTTCGAAACTTTCATCACATTCGCGCCAGGGAAAACTGTTCACAACAAAAAGCAGTTTTTGTGGAGAACACCAAAGACATGTCCGCGCAATCACAGCGTTAAGTGCGGCTAGGCATCCACTGAAATCCATTTCATTCTCTCCTTTTTCCGGGAATTTTCACTCTCGGTACCGTGTGAACATTTCATTTGGTGTTTTTGTCCTGAACTGAAGCCTTTTGCCCATCAAGGGCGACAGAACCGTTCTGTCTGTCTGTTCTGCTTTTTACCATTGCCGGGAACTGGTCTCCAGTTCATCGGTTATCAGCAAAGCAAGAAACACGTTATGAACAGAAAGTTGTGCTCTGCACACCGTCGGCAAAGAAGCAATGGCTGTTATTCCAAATAAGTCCCATCCCTTGGGATTGCGTGTGGATTTGTTTCGTTATGAAGATTTGATTGTAAATGTTACTAAAAACCGAATAAAAATTATGAAAAATTGCGATGGCCCATACGGGGATCGGGCCCGCGCTCTTGGCTTTATTAATACCACGCCCTAAACGACCGATTTAAACGGCAACAAAATGCCCTAGGACTCCGTGAAAGCCCAGCCTGAGATGATTTTGTATCCGGCACACACTGGGTGATAGAGTTACTGCATAAGAATTGAACACATCGCATCGCTTAAACATTGTTCATTCTTCATATACAAAACTGGGCAGAGTATAACTAGAAAGTAACAGAAAAAGAGCGCTGAATCTAAAAAAAGTCATGTCGAAAATTAGTATCACGCAACCGCTGAACAGCCCATCCCTCAAGCACTGTCTCGATATCAAACCAGCTTCTCCCCTGAAAATGAAGGAAACGCAAAATCACCAGATATTGCCGAAACCCGGGATTGAACCAGGGACCTTTAGATCTTCAGTCTAACGCTCTCCCAACTGAGCTATTTCGGCCCGACAGAAAACGAAGCAAAACTTTCTCGCACCTTTTTGAAAGAAAACTTAAACCCCGGTCGGAATAGCCCCGCACACTCAGTCCTCATTTCGGGGCAATGGCTCGCAAACACATCTCGGAGCTCGGGATGTGTTCATGTAATGTATAATCATATTGAAAATCTTTATGCTCATGTTAATTTATCACTGCCCACGATCCAGGCACTCTCTGATTCCGGGATTGTGCACGTTGCTAACTTGAAAATGTGCATTTTTCCGCACTGGCAATGAATTGACTGATAGCCGGGCTGTGATCAGCTCGGTTTGTTAGGGTGATGCCGCGCAAGAAGGTACATGGAAGAATAATGATCATTGTGATTGTTCTCACACTCCACTTAAATGTTGGCAAACCGTACAGTGTCAATCAGCAATTGTAGTTCCATATGTACGTTTAATGTTCTGCTGAAGTGTTCATAAAGACACAAAGATTGCACACCAGGCTAGATCTCACAGTGTTGAAGACACAGTGAAATATACTGGAGAGTTTATAACTGATTCAGAACATAACATGTCAGTAAAATTCCCCGTTCTGTTCTCGGCACTGATGGGTTGTCAAAAGGAGACGGGCCGAAGTCCTATTGAGCCGCACTGACCCCGAGCCAAGGTGAAATTAAAGCAGGTTCAGTCCTTAGCAGTGATATGATGAAGAGAGATAAGAGTCGCGAATCAAGGAGAGATTTAACGTTAGTGATGGTGAATCTCGGTTTGATGAAAAACTCCATGAATTCTCTGCCGGGAAATTCAGATCTTGCAAATCGCCTGTGAACGGTAAACATTGACACGCAGTGAGCCAATGTGCAATATAGAAGGGGCCCAGGCCAAATGAATGCTCAAGGATAAGTTATCGGTCCCCATGGTCCAGGCATTCCCTGATTCCAGTCTTGCACACTTTGCGAAGTTTAAAATGCTGAATATTTCCACAGTGGCAATGCTTTGATTGATGATAAGCTCGAGTGATGTGGCGCAAATAGGTACCTGGAAGACTAAAGAAAGCCATGATTGGCAACATTTACGTTGTCTTTCAGCAATTGTAGTTCCACTTGTTGAGCGAGATCTTGTCATTTGGTGCAGACTTGAAAACAGAAGTGTATGTTGTATCACGACGCGCTGCTAATGATTGGGCCACAACAGCAAGGTGAGCTGCAAGCTTGTTCAAAAGCAGCATTGCATTTCGAAGCAACGCAAATACAATGTTCCCTGACCGGGAATCGAACCCGGGCCGCGGCGGTGAGAGCGCCGAATCCTAACCACTAGACCACCAGGGAAGCTGCTGCAAACGTCTGTGCCAGCAAACAGACCAACCCAGTCTTTCCTCCTTGCTTTTTCGAAACTTTCATCACATTCGCGCCAGGGAAAATTGTTCACAGCAAAAAGCAGTTTTTGTGGAGAACACCAAAGACATGTCCGCGCAATCACAGCGTTAAGTGCGGCTAGGCATCCACTGAAATCCATTTCATTCTCTCCTTTTTCCGGGAATTTTCACTCTCGGTACCGTGTGAACATTTCATTCGGTGTTTTTGATCTGAACTGAAGCCTTTTGCCCATCAAGGGCGACAGAACCGTTCTGTCTGTCTGTTCTGCTTTTAACCATTGCCGGGAACTGGTCTCCAGTTCATCGGTTATCAGCAAAGCAAGAAACACGTTATGAACAGAAAGTTGTGCTCTGCACACCGTCGGCAAAGAAGCAATGGCTGTTATTCCAAATAAGTCCCATCCCTTGGGATTGCGTGTGGATTTGTTTCGTTATGAAGATTTGATTGTAAATGTTACTAAAAACCGAATAAAAATTATGAAAAATTGCGATGGCCCATACGGGGATCGGGCCCGCGCTCTTGGCTTTATTAATACCACGCCCTAAACGACCGATTTAAACGGCAACAAAATGCCCTAGGACTCCGTGAAAGCCCAGCCTGAGATGATTTTGTATCCGGCACACACTGGGTGATAGAGTTACTGCATAAGAATTGAACACATCGCATCGCTTAAACATTGTTCATTCTTCATATACAAAACTGGGCAGAGTATAACTAGAAAGTAACAGAAAAAGAGCGCTGAATCTAAAAAAAGTCATGTCGAAAATTAGTATCACGCAACCGCTGAACAGTCCATCCCTCAAGCACTGTCTCGATATCAAACCAGCTTCTCCCCTGAAAATGAAGGAAACGCAAAATCACCAGATATTGCCGAAACCCGGGATTGAACCAGGGACCTTTAGATCTTCAGTCTAACGCTCTCCCAACTGAGCTATTTCGGCCCGACAGAAAACGAAGCAAAACTTTCTCGCACCTTTTTGAAAGAAAACTTAAACCCCGGTCGGAATAGCCCCGCACACTCAGTCCTCATTTCGGGGCAATGGCTCGCAAACACATCTCGGAGCTCGGGATGTGTTCATGTAATGTATAATGATATTGAAAATCTTTATGCTCATGTTAATTTATCACTGCCCACGATCCAGGCACTCTCTGATTCCGGGATTGTGCACGTTGCTAACTTGAAAATGTGCATTTTTCTGCACTGGCAATGAATTGACTGATAGCCGGGCTGTGATCAGCTCGGTTTGTTAGGGTGATGCCGCGCAAGAAGGTACATGGAAGAATAATGATCATTGTGATTGTTCTCACACTGCACTTAAATGTTGGCAAACCGTACAGTGTCAATCAGCAATTGTAGTTCCATATGTACGTTTAATGTTCTGCTGAAGTGTTCATAAAGACACAAAGATTGCACACCAGGCTAGATCTCACAGTGTTGAAGACACAGTGAAATATACTGGAGAGTTTATAACTGATTCAGAACATAACATGTCAGTAAAATTCCCCGTTCTGTTCTCGGCACTGATGGGTTGTCAAAAGGAGACGGGCCGAAGTCCTATTGAGCCGCACTGACCCCGAGCCAAGGTGAAATTAAAGCAGGTTCAGTCCTTAGCAGTGATATGATGAAGAGAGATAAGAGTCGCGAATCAAGGAGAGATTTAACGTTAGTGATGGTGAATCTCGGTTTGATGAAAAACTCCATGAATTCTCTGCCGGGAAATTCAGATCTTGCAAATCGCCTGTGAACGGTAAACATTGACACGCAGTGAGCCAATGTGCAATATAGAAGGGGCCCAGGCCAAATGAATGCTCAAGGATAAGTTATCGGTCCCCATGGTCCAGGCATTCCCTGATTCCAGTCTTGCACACTTTGCGAAGTTTAAAATGCTGAATATTTCCACAGTGGCAATGCTTTGATTGATGATAAGCTCGAGTGATGTGGCGCAAATAGGTACCTGGAAGACTAAAGAAAGCCATGATTGGCAACATTTACGTTGTCTTTCAGCAATTGTAGTTCCACTTGTTGAGCGAGATCTTGTCATTTGGTGCAGACTTGAAAACAGAAGTGTATGTTGTATCACGACGCGCTGCTGATGATTGGGGCAACAACAGCAAGGTGAGCTGCAAGCTTGTTCAAAAGCAGCATTGCATTTCGAAGCAACGCAAATACAATGTTCCCTGACCGGGAATCGAACCCGGGCCGCGGCGGTGAGAGCGCCGAATCCTAACCACTAGACCACCAGGGAAGCTGCTGCAAACGTCTGTGCCAGCAAACAGACCAACCCAGTCTTTCCTCCTTGCTTTTTCGAAATTTTCATCACATTCGCGCCAGGGAAAACTGTTCGCAGCAAAAAGCAGTTTTTGTGGAGAACACCAAAGACATTTCCGCGCAATCACAGCGTTAAGTGCGGCTAGGCATCCACTGAAATCCATTTCATTCTCTCCTTTTTCCGGGAATTTTCACTCTCGGTACCGTGTGAACATTTCATTCGGTGTTTTTGATCTGAACTGAAGCCTTTTGCCCATCAAGGGCGACAGAACCGTTCTGTCTGTCTGTTCTGCTTTTAACCATTGCCGGGAACTGGTCTCCAGTTCATCGGTTATCAGCAAAGCAAGAAACACGTTATGAACAGAAAGTTGTGCTCTGCACACCGTCGGCAAAGAAGCAATGGCTGTTATTCCAAATAAGTCCCATCCCTTGGGATTGCGTGTGGATTTGTTTCGTTATGAAGATTTGATTGTAAATGTTACTAAAAACCGAATAAAAATTATGAAAAATTGCGATGGCCCATACGGGGATCGGGCCCGCGCTCTTGGCTTTATTAATACCACGCCCTAAACGACCGATTTAAACGGCAACAAAATGCCCTAGGACTCCGTGAAAGCCCAGCCTGAGATGATTTTGTATCCGGCACACACTGGGTGATAGAGTTACTGCATAAGAATTGAACACATCGCATCGCTTAAACATTGTTCATTCTTCATATACAAAACTGGGCAGAGTATAACTAGAAAGTAACAGAAAAAGAGCGCTGAATCTAAAAAAAGTCATGTCGAAAATTAGTATCACGCAACCGCTGAACAGTCCATCCCTCAAGCACTGTCTCGATATCAAACCAGCTTCTCCCCTGAAAATGAAGGAAACGCAAAATCACCAGATATTGCCGAAACCCGGGATTGAACCAGGGACCTTTAGATCTTCAGTCTAACGCTCTCCCAACTGAGCTATTTCGGCCCGACAGAAAACGAAGCAAAACTTTCTCGCACCTTTTTGAAAGAAAACTTAAACCCCGGTCGGAATAGCCCCGCACACTCAGTCCTCATTTCGGGGCAATGGCTCGCAAACACATCTCGGAGCTCGGGATGTGTTCATGTAATGTATAATGATATTGAAAATCTTTATGCTCATGTTAATTTATCACTGCCCACGATCCAGGCACTCTCTGATTCCGGGATTGTGCACGTTGCTAACTTGAAAATGTGCATTTTTCTGCACTGGCAATGAATTGACTGATAGCCGGGCTGTGATCAGCTCGGTTTGTTAGGGTGATGCCGCGCAAGAAGGTACATGGAAGAATAATGATCATTGTGATTGTTCTCACACTGCACTTAAATGTTGGCAAACCGTACAGTGTCAATCAGCAATTGTAGTTCCATATGTACGTTTAATGTTCTGCTGAAGTGTTCATAAAGACACAAAGATTGCACACCAGGCTAGATCTCACAGTGTTGAAGACACAGTGAAATATACTGGAGAGTTTATAACTGATTCAGAACATAACATGTCAGTAAAATTCCCCGTTCTGTTCTCGGCACTGATGGGTTGTCAAAAGGAGACGGGCCGAAGTCCTATTGAGCCGCACTGACCCCGAGCCAAGGTGAAATTAAAGCAGGTTCAGTCCTTAGCAGTGATATGATGAAGAGAGATAAGAGTCGCGAATCAAGGAGAGATTTAACGTTAGTGATGGTGAATCTCGGTTTGATGAAAAACTCCATGAATTCTCTGCCGGGAAATTCAGATCTTGCAAATCGCCTGTGAACGGTAAACATTGACACGCAGTGAGCCAATGTGCAATATAGAAGGGGCCCAGGCCAAATGAATGCTCAAGGATAAGTTATCGGTCCCCATGGTCCAGGCATTCCCTGATTCCAGTCTTGCACACTTTGCGAAGTTTAAAATGCTGAATATTTCCACAGTGGCAATGCTTTGATTGATGATAAGCTCGAGTGATGTGGCGCAAATAGGTACCTGGAAGACTAAAGAAAGCCATGATTGGCAACATTTACGTTGTCTTTCAGCAATTGTAGTTCCACTTGTTGAGCGAGATCTTGTCATTTGGTGCAGACTTGAAAACAGAAGTGTATGTTGTATCACGACGCGCTGCTGATGATTGGGGCAACAACAGCAAGGTGAGCTGCAAGCTTGTTCAAAAGCAGCATTGCATTTCGAAGCAACGCAAATACAATGTTCCCTGACCGGGAATCGAACCCGGGCCGCGGCGGTGAGAGCGCCGAATCCTAACCACTAGACCACCAGGGAAGCTGCTGCAAACGTCTGTGCCAGCAAACAGACCAACCCAGTCTTTCCTCCTTGCTTTTTCGAAATTTTCATCACATTCGCGCCAGGGAAAACTGTTCGCAGCAAAAAGCAGTTTTTGTGGAGAACACCAAAGACATTTCCGCGCAATCACAGCGTTAAGTGCGGCTAGGCATCCACTGAAATCCATTTCATTCTCTCCTTTTTCCGGGAATTTTCACTCTCGGTACCGTGTGAACATTTCATTTGGTGTTTTTGTCCTGAACTGAAGCCTTTTGCCCATCAAGGGCGACAGAACCGTTCTGTCTGTCTGTTCTGCTTTTTACCATTGCCGGGAACTGGTCTCCAGTTCATCGGTTATCAGCAAAGCAAGAAACACGTTATGAACAGAAAGTTGTGCTCTGCACACCGTCGGCAAAGAAGCAATGGCTGTTATTCCAAATAAGTCCCATCCCTTGGGATTGCGTGTGGATTTGTTTCGTGATGAAGATTTGATTGTAAATGTTACTAAAAACCGAATAAAAATTATGAAAAATTGCGATGGCCCATACGGGGATCGGGCCCGCGCTCTTGGCTTTATTAATACCACGCCCTAAACGACCGATTTAAACGGCAACAAAATGCCCTAGGACTCCGTGAAAGCCCAGCCTGAGATGATTTTGTATCCGGCACACACTGGGTGATAGAGTTACTGCATAAGAATTGAACACATCGCATCGCTTAAACATTGTTCATTCTTCATATACAAAACTGGGCAGAGTATAACTAGAAAGTAACAGAAAAAGAGCGCTGAATCTAAAAAAAGTCATGTCGAAAATTAGTATCACGCAACCGCTGAACAGCCCATCCCTCAAGCACTGTCTCGATATCAAACCAGCTTCTCCCCTGAAAATGAAGGAAACGCAAAATCACCAGATATTGCCGAAACCCGGGATTGAACCAGGGACCTTTAGATCTTCAGTCTAACGCTCTCCCAACTGAGCTATTTCGGCCCGACCGAAAACGAAGCAAAACTTTCTCGCACCTTTTTGAAAGAAAACTTAAACCCCGGTCGGAATAGCCCCGCACACTCAGTCCTCATTTCGGGGCAATGGCTCGCAAACACATCTCGGAGCTCGGGATGTGTTCATGTAATGTATAATGATATTGAAAATCTTTATGCTCATGTTAATTTATCACTGCCCACGATCCAGGCACTCTCTGATTCCGGGATTGTGCACGTTGCTAACTTGAAAATGTGCATTTTTCCGCACTGGCAATGAATTGACTGATAGCCGGGCTGTGATCAGCTCGGTTTGTTAGGGTGATGCCGCGCAAGAAGGTACATGGAAGAATAATGATCATTGTGATTGTTCTCACACTGCACTTAAATGTTGGCAAACCGTACAGTGTCAATCAGCAATTGTAGTTCCAGATGTACATTTAATGTTCTGCTGAAGTGTTCATAAAGACACAAAGATTGCACACCAGGCTAGATCTCACAGTGTTGAAGACACAGTGAAATATACTGGAGAGTTTATAACTGATTCAGAACATAACATGTCAGTAAAATTCCCCGTTCTGTTCTCGGCACTGATGGGTTGTGAAAAGGAGACGGGCCGAAGTCCTATTGAGCCGCACTGACCCCGAGCCAATGTGAAATTAAAGCAGGTTCAGTCCTTAGCAGTGATATGATGAAGAGAGATAAGAGTCGCGAATCAAGGAGAGATTTAACGTTAGTGATGGTGAATCTCGGTTTGATGAAAAACTCCATGAATTCTCTGCCGGGAAATTCAGATCTTGCAAATCGCCTGTGAACGGTAAACATTGACACGCAGTGAGCCAATGTGCAATATAGAAGGGGCCCAGGCCAAATGAATGCTCAAGGATAAGTTATCGGTCCCCATGGTCCAGGCATTCCCTGATTCCAGTCTTGCACACTTTGCGAAGTTTAAAATGCTGAATATTTCCACAGTGGCAATGCTTTGATTGATGATAAGCTCGAGTGATGTGGCGCAAATAGGTACCTGGAAGACTAAAGAAAGCCATGATTGGCAACATTTACGTTGTCTTTCAGCAATTGTAGTTCCACTTGTTGAGCGAGATCTTGTCATTTGGTGCAGACTTGAAAACAGAAGTGTATGTTGTATCACGACGCGCTGCTGATGATTGGGGCAACAACAGCAAGGTGAGCTGCAAGCTTGTTCAAAAGCAGCATTGCATTTCGAAGCAACGCAAATACAATGTTCCCTGACCGGGAATCGAACCCGTGCCGCGGCGGTGAGGGCGCCGAATCCTAACCACTAGACCACCAGGGAAGCTGCTGCAAACGTCTGTGCCAGCAAACAGACCAACCCAGTCTTTCCTCCTTGCTTTTTCGAAACTTTCATCACATTCGCGCCAGGGAAAACTGTTCACAGCAAAAAGCAGTTTTTGTGGAGAACACCAAAGACATGTCCGCGCAATCACAGCGTTAAGTGCGGCTAGGCATCCACTGAAATCCATTTCATTCTCTCCTTTTTCCGGGAATTTTCACTCTCGGTACCGTGTGAACATTTCATTTGGTGTTTTTGATCTGAACGGAAGCCTTTTGCCCATCAAGGGCGACAGAACCGTTCTGTCTGTCTGTTCTGCTTTTAACCATTGCCGGGAACTGGTCTCCATTTCATCGGTTATCAGCAAAGCAAGAAACACGTTATGAACAGAAAGTTGTGCTCTGCACACCGTCGGCAAAGAAGCAATGGCTGTTATTCCAAATAAGTCCCATCCCTTGGGATTGCGTGTGGATTTGTTTCGTTATGAAGATTTGATTGTAAATGTTACTAAAAACCGAATAAAAATTATGAAAAATTGCGATGGCCCATACGGGGATCGGGCCAGCGCTCTTGGCTTTATTAATACCACGCCCTAAACGACCGATTTAAACGGCAACAAAATGCCCTAGGACTCCGTGAAAGCCCAGCCTGAGATGATTTTGTATCCGGCACACACTGGGTGATAGAGTTACTGCATAAGAATTGAACACATCGCATCGCTTAAACATTGTTCATTCTTCATATACAAAACTGGGCAGAGTATAACTAGAAAGTAACAGAAAAAGAGCGCTGAATCTAAAAAAAGTCATGTCGAAAATTAGTATCACGCAACCGCTGAACAGCCCATCCCTCAAGCACTGTCTCGATATCAAACCAGCTTCTCCCCTGAAAATGAAGGAAACGCAAAATCACCAGATATTGCCGAAACCCGGGATTGAACCAGGGACCTTTAGATCTTCAGTCTAACGCTCTCCCAACTGAGCTATTTCGGCCCGACAGAAAACGAAGCAAAACTTTCTCGCACCTTTTTGAAAGAAAACTTAAACCCCGGTCGGAATAGCCCCGCACACTCAGTCCTCATTTCGGGGCAATGGCTCGCAAACACATCTCGGAGCTCGGGATGTGTTCATGTAATGTATAATGATATTGAAAATCTTTATGCTCATGTTAATTTATCACTGCCCACGATCCAGGCACTCTCTGATTCCGGGATTGTGCACGTTGCTAACTTGAAAATGTGCATTTTTCCGCACTGGCAATGAATTGACTGATAGCCGGGCTGTGATCAGCTCGGTTTGTTAGGGTGATGCCGCGCAAGAAGGTACATGGAAGAATAATGATCATTGTGATTGTTCTCACACTGCACTTAAATGTTGGCAAACCGTACAGTGTCAATCAGCAATTGTAGTTCCATATGTACGTTTAATGTTCTGCTGAAGTGTTCATAAAGACACAAAGATTGCACACCAGGCTAGATCTCACAGTGTTGAAGACACAGTGAAATATACTGGAGAGTTTATAACTGATTCAGAACATAACATGTCAGTAAAATTCCCCGTAGTGTTCTCGGCACTGATGGGTTTTCAAAAGGAGACGGGCCGAAGTCCTATTGAGCCGCACTGACCCCGAGCCAAGGTGAAATTAAAGCAGGTTCAGTCCTTAGCAGTGATATGATGAAGAGAGATAAGAGTCGCGAATCAAGGAGAGATTTAACGTTAGTGATGGTGAATCTCGGTTTGATGAAAAACTCCATGAATTCTCTGCCGGGAAATTCAGATCTTGCAAATCGCCTGTGAACGGTAAACATTGACACGCAGTGAGCCAATGTGCAATATAGAAGGGGCCCAGGCCAAATGAATGCTCAAGGATAAGTTATCGGTCCCCATGGTCCAGGCATTCCCTGATTCCAGTCTTGCACACTTTGCGAAGTTTAAAATGCTGAATATTTCCACAGTGGCAATGCTTTGATTGATGATAAGCTCGAGTGATGTGGCGCAAATAGGTACCTGGAAGACTAAAGAAAGCCATGATTGGCAACATTTACGTTGTCTTTCAGCAATTGTAGTTCCACTTGTTGAGCGAGATCTTGTCATTTGGTGCAGACTTGAAAACAGAAGTGTATGTTGTATCACGACGCGCTGCTGATGATTGGGGCAACAACAGCAAGGTGAGCTGCAAGCTTGTTCAAAAGCAGCATTGCATTTCGAAGCAACGCAAATACAATGTTCCCTGACCGGGAATCGAACCCGGGCCGCGGCGGTGAGAGCGCCGAATCCTAACCACTAGACCACCAGGGAAGCTGCTGCAAACGTCTGTGCCAGCAAACAGACCAACCCAGTCTTTCCTCCTTGCTTTTTCGAAATTTTCATCACATTCGCGCCAGGGAAAACTGTTCGCAGCAAAAAGCAGTTTTTGTGGAGAACACCAAAGACATTTCCGCGCAATCACAGCGTTAAGTGCGGCTAGGCATCCACTGAAATCCATTTCATTCTCTCCTTTTTCCGGGAATTTTCACTCTCGGTACCGTGTGAACATTTCATTTGGTGTTTTTGTCCTGAACTGAAGCCTTTTGCCCATCAAGGGCGACAGAACCGTTCTGTCTGTCTGTTCTGCTTTTTACCATTGCCGGGAACTGGTCTCCAGTTCATCGGTTATCAGCAAAGCAAGAAACACGTTATGAACAGAAAGTTGTGCTCTGCACACCGTCGGCAAAGAAGCAATGGCTGTTATTCCAAATAAGTCCCATCCCTTGGGATTGCGTGTGGATTTGTTTCGTTATGAAGATTTGATTGTAAATGTTACTAAAAACCGAATAAAAATTATGAAAAATTGCGATGGCCCATACGGGGATCGGGCCCGCGTTCTTGGCTTTATTAATACCACGCCCTAAACGACCGATTTAAACGGCAACAAAATGCCCTAGGACTCCGTGAAAGCCCAGCCTGAGATGATTTTGTATCCGGCACACACTGGGTGATAGAGTTACTGCATAAGAATTGAACACATCGCATCGCTTAAACATTGTTCATTCTTCATATACAAAACTGGGCAGAGTATAACTAGAAAGTAACAGAAAAAGAGCGCTGAATCTAAAAAAAGTCATGTCGAAAATTAGTATCACGCAACCGCTGAACAGCCCATCCCTCAAGCACTGTCTCGATATCAAACCAGCTTCTCCCCTGAAAATGAAGGAAACGCAAAATCACCAGATATTGCCGAAACCCGGGATTGAACCAGGGACCTTCAGATCTTCAGTCTAACGCTCTCCCAACTGAGCTATTTCGGCCCGACAGAAAACGAAGCAAAACTTTCTCGCACCTTTTTGAAAGAAAACTTAAACCCCGGTCGGAATAGCCCCGCACACTCAGTCCTCATTTCGGGGCAATGGCTCGCAAACACATCTCGGAGCTCGGGATGTGTTCATGTAATGTATAATGATATTGAAAATCTTTATGCTCATGTTAATTTATCACTGCCCACGATCCAGGCACTCTCTGATTCCGGGATTGTGCACGTTGCTAACTTGAAAATGTGCATTTTTCCGCACTGGCAATGAATTGACTGATAGCCGGGCTGTGATCAGCTCGGTTTGTTAGGGTGATGCCGCGCAAGAAGGTACATGGAAGAATAATGATCATTGTGATTGTTCTCACACTGCACTTAAATGTTGGCAAACCGTACAGTGTCAATCAGCAATTGTAGTTCCATATGTACATTTAATGTTCTGCTGAAGTGTTCATAAAGACACAAAGATTGCACACCAGGCTAGATCTCACAGTGTTGAAGACACAGTGAAATATACTGGAGAGTTTATAACTGATTCAGAACATAACATGTCAGTAAAATTCCCCGTTCTGTTCTCGGCACTGATGGGTTGTCAAAAGGAGACGGGCCGAAGTCCTATTGAACCGCACTGACCCCGAGCCAAGGTGAAATTAAAGCAGGTTCAGTCCTTAGCAGTGATATGATGAAGAGAGATAAGAGTCGCGAATCAAGGAGAGATTTAACGTTAGTGATGGTGAATCTCGGTTTGATGAAAAACTCCATGAATTCTCTGCCGGGAAATTCAGATCTTGCAAATCGCCTGTGAACGGTAAACATTGACACGCAGTGAGCCAATGTGCAATATAGAAGGGGCCCAGGCCAAATGAATGCTCAAGGATAAGTTATCGGTCCCCATGGTCCAGGCATTCCCTGATTCCAGTCTTGCACACTTTGCGAAGTTTAAAATGCTGAATATTTCCACAGTGGCAATGCTTTGATTGATGATAAGCTCGAGTGATGTGGCGCAAATAGGTACCTGGAAGACTAAAGAAAGCCATGATTGGCAACATTTACGTTGTCTTTCAGCAATTGTAGTTCCACTTGTTGAGCGAGATCTTGTCATTTGGTGCAGACTTGAAAACAGAAGTGTATGTTGTATCACGACGCGCTGCTGATGATTGGGGCAACAACAGCAAGGTGAGCTGCAAGCTTGTTCAAAAGCAGCATTGCATTTCGAAGCAACGCAAATACAATGTTCCCTGACCGGGAATCGAACCCGTGCCGCGGCGGTGAGGGCGCCGAATCCTAACCACTAGACCACCAGGGAAGCTGCTGCAAACGTCTGTGCCAGCAAACAGACCAACCCAGTCTTTCCTCCTTGCTTTTTCGAAACTTTCATCACATTCGCGCCAGGGAAAACTGTTCACAGCAAAAAGCAGTTTTTGTGGAGAACACCAAAGACATGTCCGCGCAATCACAGCGTTAAGTGCGGCTAGGCATCCACTGAAATCCATTTCATTCTCTCCTTTTTCCGGGAATTTTCACTCTCGGTACCGTGTGAACACTTCATTTGGTGTTTTTGATCTGAACGGAAGCCTTTTGCCCATCAAGGGCGACAGAACCGTTCTGTCTGTCTGTTCTGCTTTTAACCATTGCCGGGAACTGGTCTCCATTTCATCGGTTATCAGCAAAGCAAGAAACACGTTATGAACAGAAAGTTGTGCTCTGCACACCGTCGGCAAAGAAGCAATGGCTGTTATTCCAAATAAGTCCCATCCCTTGGGATTGCGTGTGGATTTGTTTCGTTATGAAGATTTGATTGTAAATGTTACTAAAAACCGAATAAAAATTATGAAAAATTGCGATGGCCCATACGGGGATCGGGCCAGCGCTCTTGGCTTTATTAATACCACGCCCTAAACGACCGATTTAAACGGCAACAAAATGCCCTAGGACTCCGTGAAAGCCCAGCCTGAGATGATTTTGTATCCGGCACACACTGGGTGATAGAGTTACTGCATAAGAATTGAACACATCGCATCGCTTAAACATTGTTCATTCTTCATATACAAAACTGGGCAGAGTATAACTAGAAAGTAACAGAAAAAGAGCGCTGAATCTAAAAAAAGTCATGTCGAAAATTAGTATCACGCAACCGCTGAACAGCCCATCCCTCAAGCACTGTCTCGATATCAAACCAGCTTCTCCCCTGAAAATGAAGGAAACGCAAAATCACCAGATATTGCCGAAACCCGGGATTGAACCAGGGACCTTTAGATCTTCAGTCTAACGCTCTCCCAACTGAGCTATTTCGGCCCGACAGAAAACGAAGCAAAACTTTCTCGCACCTTTTTGAAAGAAAACTTAAACCCCGGTCGGAATAGCCCCGCACACTCAGTCCTCATTTCGGGGCAATGGCTCGCAAACACATCTCGGAGCTCGGGATGTGTTCATGTAATGTATAATGATATTGAAAATCTTTATGCTCATGTTAATTTATCACTGCCCACGATCCAGGCACTCTCTGATTCCGGGATTGTGCACGTTGCTAACTTGAAAATGTGCATTTTTCCGCACTGGCAATGAATTGACTGATAGCCGGGCTGTGATCAGCTCGGTTTGTTAGGGTGATGCCGCGCAAGAAGGTACATGGAAGAATAATGATCATTGTGATTGTTCTCACACTGCACTTAAATGTTGGCAAACCGTACAGTGTCAATCAGCAATTGTAGTTCCATATGTACGTTTAATGTTCTGCTGAAGTGTTCATAAAGACACAAAGATTGCACACCAGGCTAGATCTCACAGTGTTGAAGACACAGTGAAATATACTGGAGAGTTTATAACTGATTCAGAACATAACATGTCAGTAAAATTCCCCGTAGTGTTCTCGGCACTGATGGGTTTTCAAAAGGAGACGGGCCGAAGTCCTATTGAGCCGCACTGACCCCGAGCCAAGGTGAAATTAAAGCAGGTTCAGTCCTTAGCAGTGATATGATGAAGAGAGATAAGAGTCGCGAATCAAGGAGAGATTTAACGTTAGTGATGGTGAATCTCGGTTTGATGAAAAACTCCATGAATTCTCTGCCGGGAAATTCAGATCTTGCAAATCGCCTGTGAACGGTAAACATTGACACGCAGTGAGCCAATGTGCAATATAGAAGGGGCCCAGGCCAAATGAATGCTCAAGGATAAGTTATCGGTCCCCATGGTCCAGGCATTCCCTGATTCCAGTCTTGCACACTTTGCGAAGTTTAAAATGCTGAATATTTCCACAGTGGCAATGCTTTGATTGATGATAAGCTCGAGTGATGTGGCGCAAATAGGTACCTGGAAGACTAAAGAAAGCCATGATTGGCAACATTTACGTTGTCTTTCAGCAATTGTAGTTCCACTTGTTGAGCGAGATCTTGTCATTTGGTGCAGACTTGAAAACAGAAGTGTATGTTGTATCACGACGCGCTGCTGATGATTGGGGCAACAACAGCAAGGTGAGCTGCAAGCTTGTTCAAAAGCAGCATTGCATTTCGAAGCAACGCAAATACAATGTTCCCTGACCGGGAATCGAACCCGGGCCGCGGCGGTGAGAGCGCCGAATCCTAACCACTAGACCACCAGGGAAGCTGCTGCAAACGTCTGTGCCAGCAAACAGACCAACCCAGTCTTTCCTCCTTGCTTTTTCGAAATTTTCATCACATTCGCGCCAGGGAAAACTGTTCGCAGCAAAAAGCAGTTTTTGTGGAGAACACCAAAGACATTTCCGCGCAATCACAGCGTTAAGTGCGGCTAGGCATCCACTGAAATCCATTTCATTCTCTCCTTTTTCCGGGAATTTTCACTCTCGGTACCGTGTGAACATTTCATTTGGTGTTTTTGTCCTGAACTGAAGCCTTTTGCCCATCAAGGGCGACAGAACCGTTCTGTCTGTCTGTTCTGCTTTTTACCATTGCCGGGAACTGGTCTCCAGTTCATCGGTTATCAGCAAAGCAAGAAACACGTTATGAACAGAAAGTTGTGCTCTGCACACCGTCGGCAAAGAAGCAATGGCTGTTATTCCAAATAAGTCCCATCCCTTGGGATTGCGTGTGGATTTGTTTCGTTATGAAGATTTGATTGTAAATGTTACTAAAAACCGAATAAAAATTATGAAAAATTGCGATGGCCCATACGGGGATCGGGCCCGCGTTCTTGGCTTTATTAATACCACGCCCTAAACGACCGATTTAAACGGCAACAAAATGCCCTAGGACTCCGTGAAAGCCCAGCCTGAGATGATTTTGTATCCGGCACACACTGGGTGATAGAGTTACTGCATAAGAATTGAACACATCGCATCGCTTAAACATTGTTCATTCTTCATATACAAAACTGGGCAGAGTATAACTAGAAAGTAACAGAAAAAGAGCGCTGAATCTAAAAAAAGTCATGTCGAAAATTAGTATCACGCAACCGCTGAACAGCCCATCCCTCAAGCACTGTCTCGATATCAAACCAGCTTCTCCCCTGAAAATGAAGGAAACGCAAAATCACCAGATATTGCCGAAACCCGGGATTGAACCTGGGACCTTCAGATCTTCAGTCTAACGCTCTCCCAACTGAGCTATTTCGGCCCGACAGAAAACGAAGCAAAACTTTCTCGCACCTTTTTGAAAGAAAACTTAAACCCCGGTCGGAATAGCCCCGCACACTCAGTCCTCATTTCGGGGCAATGGCTCGCAAACACATCTCGGAGCTCGGGATGTGTTCATGTAATGTATAATGATATTGAAAATCTTTATGCTCATGTTAATTTATCACTGCCCACGATCCAGGCACTCTCTGATTCCGGGATTGTGCACGTTGCTAACTTGAAAATGTGCATTTTTCCGCACTGGCAATGAATTGACTGATAGCCGGGCTGTGATCAGCTCGGTTTGTTAGGGTGATGCCGCGCAAGAAGGTACATGGAAGAATAATGATCATTGTGATTGTTCTCACACTGCACTTAAATGTTGGCAAACCGTACAGTGTCAATCAGCAATTGTAGTTCCATATGTACATTTAATGTTCTGCTGAAGTGTTCATAAAGACACAAAGATTGCACACCAGGCTAGATCTCACAGTGTTGAAGACACAGTGAAATATACTGGAGAGTTTATAACTGATTCAGAACATAACATGTCAGTAAAATTCCCCGTTCTGTTCTCGGCACTGATGGGTTGTGAAAAGGAGACGGGCCGAAGTCCTATTGAGCCGCACTGACCCCGAGCCAATGTGAAATTAAAGCAGGTTCAGTCCTTAGCAGTGATATGATGAAGAGAGATAAGAGTCGCGAATCAAGGAGAGATTTAACGTTAGTGATGGTGAATCTCGGTTTGATGAAAAACTCCATGAATTCTCTGCCGGGAAATTCAGATCTTGCAAATCGCCTGTGAACGGTAAACATTGACACGCAGTGAGCCAATGTGCAATATAGAAGGGGCCCAGGCCAAATGAATGCTCAAGGATAAGTTATCGGTCCCCATGGTCCAGGCATTCCCTGATTCCAGTCTTGCACACTTTGCGAAGTTTAAAATGCTGAATATTTCCACAGTGGCAATGCTTTGATTGATGATAAGCTCGAGTGATGTGGCGCAAATAGGTACCTGGAAGACTAAAGAAAGCCATGATTGGCAACATTTACGTTGTCTTTCAGCAATTGTAGTTCCACTTGTTGAGCGAGATCTTGTCATTTGGTGCAGACTTGAAAACAGAAGTGTATGTTGTATCACGACGCGCTGCTGATGATTGGGGCAACAACAGCAAGGTGAGCTGCAAGCTTGTTCAAAAGCAGCATTGCATTTCGAAGCAACGCAAATACAATGTTCCCTGACCGGGAATCGAACCCGGGCCGCGGCGGTGAGAGCGCCGAATCCTAACCACTAGACCACCAGGGAAGCTGCTGCAAACGTCTGTGCCAGCAAACAGACCAACCCAGTCTTTCCTCCTTGCTTTTTCGAAACTTTCATCACATTCGCGCCAGGGAAAACTGTTCACAGCAAAAAGCAGTTTTTGTGGAGAACACCAAAGACATGTCCGCGCAATCACAGCGTTAAGTGCGGCTAGGCATCCACTGAAATCCATTTCATTCTCTCCTTTTTCCGGGAATTTTCACTCTCGGTACCGTGTGAACATTTCATTTGGTGTTTTTGATCTGAACTGAAGCCTTTTGCCCATCAAGGGCGACAGAACCGTTCTGTCTGTCTGTTCTGCTTTTAACCATTGCCGGGAACTGGTCTCCAGTTCATCGGTTATCAGCAAAGCAAGAAACACGTTATGAACAGAAAGTTGTGCTCTGCACACCGTCGGCAAAGAAGCAATGGCTGTTATTCCAAATAAGTCCCATCCCTTGGGATTGCGTGTGGATTTGTTTCGTTATGAAGATTTGATTGTAAATGTTACGAAAAACCGAATAAAAATTATGAAAAATTGCGATGGCCCATACGGGGATCGGGCCAGCGCTCTTGGCTTTATTAATACCACGCCCTAAACGACCGATTTAAACGGCAACAAAATGCCCTCGGACTCCGTGAAAGCCCAGCCTGAGATGATTTTGTATCCGGCACACACTGGGTGATAGAGTTACTGCATAAGAATTGAACACATCGCATCGCTTAAACATTGTTCATTCTTCATATACAAAACTGGGCAGAGTATAACTAGAAAGTAACAGAAAAAGAGCGCTGAATCTAAAAAAAGTCATGTCGAAAATTAGTATCACGCAACCGCTGAACAGCCCATCCCTCAAGCACTGTCTCGATATCAAACCAGCTTCTCCCCTGAAAATGAAGGAAACGCAAAATCACCAGATATTGCCGAAACCCGGGATTGAACCAGGGACCTTTAGATCTTCAGTCTAACGCTCTCCCAACTGAGCTATTTCGGCCCGACAGAAAACGAAGCAAAACTTTCTCACACCTTTTTGAAAGAAAACTTAAACCCCGGTCGGAATAGCCCCGCACACTCAGTCCTCATTTCGGGGCAATGGCTCGCAAACACATCTCGGAGCTCGGGATGTGTTCATGTAATGTATAATGATATTGAAAATCTTTATGCTCATGTTAATTTATCACTGCCCACGATCCAGGCACTCTCTGATTCCGGGATTGTGCACGTTGCTAACTTGAAAATGTGCATTTTTCCGCACTGGCAATGAATTGACTGATAGCCGGGCTGTGATCAGCTCGGTTTGTTAGGGTGATGCCGCGCAAGAAGGTACATGGAAGAATAATGATCATTGTGATTGTTCTCACACTGCACTTAAATGTTGGCAAACCGTACAGTGTCAATCAGCAATTGTAGTTCCATATGTACATTTAATGTTCTGCTGAAGTGTTCATAAAGACACAAAGATTGCACACCAGGCTAGATCTCACAGTGTTGAAGACACAGTGAAATATACTGGAGAGTTTATAACTGATTCAGAACATAACATGTCAGTAAAATTCCCCGTTCTGTTCTCGGCACTGATGGGTTGTGAAAAGGAGACGGGCCGAAGTCCTATTGAGCCGCACTGACCCCGAGCCAAGGTGAAATTAAAGCAGGTTCAGTACTTAGCAGTGATATGATGAAGAGAGATAAGAGTCGCGAATCAAGGAGAGATTTAACGTTAGTGATGGTGAATCTCGGTTTGATGAAAAACTCCATGAATTCTCTGCCGGGAAATTCAGATCTTGCAAATCGCCTGTGAACGCGAAACATTGACACGCAGTGAGCCAATGTGCAATATAGAAGGGGCCCAGTCCAAATGAATGCTCAAGGATACGTTATCGGTCCCCATGGTCCAGGCATTCCCTGATTCCAGTCTTGCACACTTTGCGAAGTTTAAAATGCTGAATATTTCCACAGTGGCAATGCTTTGATTGATGATAAGCTCGAGTGATGTGGCGCAAATAGGTACCTGGAAGACTAAAGAAAGCCATGATTGGCAAAATTTACGTTGTCTTTCAGCAATTGTAGTTCCACTTGTTGAGCGAGATCTTGTCATTTAGTGCAGACTTTAAAACAGAAGTGTCTGTTGTATCACGACGCGCTGCTGATGATTGGGGCAACAACAGCAAGGTGAGCTGCAAGCTTGTTCAGGAGCAGCATTGCATTTCGAAGCAACGCAAATACAATGTTCCCTGAACGAGAATCGAACCCGGGCCGCGGCGGTGAGAGCGCCGAATCCTAACCACTAGACCACCAGGGAAGCTGCAGCAAACGTCTGTGCCAGCAAACAGACCAACCCAGTCTTTCCTCCTTGCTTTTTCGAAATTTTCATCACATTCGCGCCAGGGTAAACTGTTCGCAGCAAAAAGCAGTTTTTGTGGAGAACACCAAAGACATGTCCGCGCAATCACAGCGTTAAGTGCGGCTAGGCATCCACTGTAATCCATTTCATTCTCTCCTTTTTCCGGGAATTTTCACTCTCGGTACCGTGTGCACATTTCATTTGGTGTTTTTGTCCTGAACTGAAGCCTTTTGCCCATCAAGGGCGACAGAACCGTTCTGTCTGTCTGTTCTGCTTTTGACCATTGCCGGGAACTGGTCTCCAGTTCATCGGTTATCAGCAAAGCAAGAAACACGTTATGAACAGAAAGTTGTGCTCTGCACACCGTCGGCAAAGAAGCAATGGCTGTTATTCCAAATAATTCCCATCCCTTGGGATTGCGTGTGGATTTGTTTCGTTATGAAGATTTGATTGTAAATGTTACTAAAAACCGAATAAATATTATGAAAAATTGCGATGGCCCATACGGGGAACGGGTCCGCGCTCTTGGCTTTATTAATACCACGCCCTAAACGACCGATTTAAACGGTAACAAAATGCCCTCGGGCTCCGTGAAAGCCCAGCCTGAGATGATTTTGTATCCGGCACACACTGGGTGATAGATTTACTGCATAAGAATTGAACACATCGCATCGCTTAAACATTGTTCACTCTTCATATACAAAACTGGGCAGAGTATAACTAGAAAGTAACAGAAAAAGAGCGCTGAATCTAAAAAAAGTCATGTCGAAAATTAGTATCACGCAACCGCTGAACAGCCCATCCCTCAAGCACTGTCTCGATATCAAACCAGCTTCTCCCCTGAAAATGAAGGAAACGCAAAATCACCAGATATTGCCGAAACCCGGGATTGAACCAGGGACCTTTAGATCTTCAGTCTAACGCTCTCCCAACTGAGCTATTTCGGCCCGACAGAAAACGCAGCAAACCTTTCTCGCACCTTTTTGAAAGAAAACTTAAACCCCGGTAGGAATAGCCCCGCACACTCAGTCCTCATTTCGGGGCAATGGCTCTCAAACACATCTCGGAGCTCGGGATGTGTTCATGTAATGTATAATGATATTGAAAATCTTTATGCTCATGTTAATTTATCACTGCCCACGATCCAGGCACTCTCTGATTCCGGGATTGTGCACGTTGCTAACTTGAAAATGTGCATTTTTCCGCACTGGCAATGAATTGACTGATAGCCGGGCTGTGATCAGCTCGGTTTGTTAGGGTGATGCCGCGCAAGAACGTACATGGAAGAATAATGATAATTGTGATTGTTCTCACACTGCACTTAAATGTTGGCAAACCGTACAGTGTCAATCAGCAATTGTAGTTCCATATGTACATTTAATGTTCTGCTGAAGTCTTCATAAAGACACAAAGATTGCACACCAGGCTAGATCTCACAGTGTTGAAGATACAGTGAAATATACTGGAGAGTTTATAACTGATTCAGAACATAACATGTCAGTAAAATTCCCCGTTCTGTTCTCGGCACTGATGGGTTGTGAAAAGGAGACGGGCCGAAGTCCTATTGAGCCGCACTGACCCCGAGCCAAGGTGAAATTAAAGCAGGTTCAGTACTTAGCAGTGATATGATGAAGAGAGATAAGAGTCGCGAATCAAGGAGAGATTTAACGTTAGTGATGGTGAATCTCGGTTTGATGAAAAACTCCATGAATTCTCTGCCGGGAAATTCAGATCTTGCAAATCGCCTGTGAACGCGAAACATTGACACGCAGTGAGCCAATGTGCAATATAGAAGGGGCCCAGGCCAAATGAATGCTCAAGGATACGTTATCGGTCCCCATGGTCCAGGCATTCCCTGATTCCAGTCTTGCACACTTTGCGAAGTTTAAAATGCTGAATATTTCCACAGTGGCAATGCTTTGATTGATGATAAGCTCGAGTGATGTGGCGCAAATAGGTACCTGGAAGACTAAAGAAAGCCATGATTGGCAAAATTTACGTTGTCTTTCAGCAATTGTAGTTCCACTTGTTGAGCGAGATCTTGTCATTTAGTGCAGACTTTAAAACAGAAGTGTCTGTTGTATCACGACGCGCTGCTGATGATTGGGGCAACAACAGCAAGGTGAGCTGCAAGCTTGTTCAGGAGCAGCATTGCATTTCGAAGCAACGCAAATACAATGTTCCCTGAACGAGAATCGAACCCGGGCCGCGGCGGTGAGAGCGCCGAATCCTAACCACTAGACCACCAGGGAAGCTGCAGCAAACGTCTGTGCCAGCAAACAGACCAACCCAGTCTTTCCTCCTTGCTTTTTCGAAATTTTCATCACATTCGCGCCAGGGAAAAATGTTCGCAGCAAAAAGCAGTTTTTGTGGAGAACACCAAAGACATGTCCGCGCAATCACAGCGTTAAGTGCGGCTAGGCATCCACTGAAATCCATTTCATTCTCTCCTTTTTCCGGGAATTTTCACTCTCGGTACCGTGTGCACATTTCATTTGGTGTTTTTGTCCTGAACTGAAGCCTTTTGCCCATCAAGGGCGACAGAACCGTTCTGTCTGTCTGTTCTGCTTTTGACCATTGCCGGGAACTGGTCTCCAGTTCATCGGTTATCAGCAAAGCAAGAAACACGTTATGAACAGAAAGTTGTGCTCTGCACACCGTCGGCAAAGAAGCAATGGCTGTTATTCCAAATAATTCCCATCCCTTGGGATTGCGTGTGGATTTGTTTCGTTATGAAGATTTGATTGTAAATGTTACTAAAAACCGAATAAATATTATGAAAAATTGCGATGGCCCATACGGGGAACGGGTCCGCGCTCTTGGCTTTATTAATACCACGCCCTAAACGACCGATTTAAACGGTAACAAAATGCCCTAGGGCTCCGTGAAAGCCCAGCCTGAGATGATTTTGTATCCGGCACACACTGGGTGATAGATTTACTGCATAAGAATTGAACACATCGCATCGCTTAAACATTGTTCACTCTTCATATACAAAACTGGGCAGAGTATAACTAGAAAGTAACAGAAAAAGAGCGCTGAATCTAAAAAAAGTCATGTCGAAAATTAGTATCACGCAACCGCTGAACAGCCCATCCCTCAAGCACTGTCTCGATATCAAACCAGCTTCTCCCCTGAAAATGAAGGAAACGCAAAATCACCAGATATTGCCGAAACCCGGGATTGAACCAGGGACCTTTAGATCTTCAGTCTAACGCTCTCCCAACTGAGCTATTTCGGCCCGACAGAAAACGCAGCAAACCTTTCTCGCACCTTTTTGAAAGAAAACTTAAACCCCGGTAGGAATAGCCCCGCACACTCAGTCCTCATTTCGGGGCAATGGCTCTCAAACACATCTCGGAGCTCGGGATGTGTTCATGTAATGTATAATGATATTGAAAATCTTTATGCTCATGTTAATTTATCACTGCCCACGATCCAGGCACTCTCTGATTCCGGGATTGTGCACGTTGCTAACTTGAAAATGTGCATTTTTCCGCACTGGCAATGAATTGACTGATAGCCGGGCTGTGATCAGCTCGGTTTGTTAGGGTGATGCCGCGCAAGAACGTACATGGAAGAATAATGATAATTGTGATTGTTCTCACACTGCACTTAAATGTTGGCAAACCGTACAGTGTCAATCAGCAATTGTAGTTCCATATGTACATTTAATGTTCTGCTGAAGTCTTCATAAAGACACAAAGATTGCACACCAGGCTAGATCTCACAGTGTTGAAGATACAGTGAAATATACTGGAGAGTTTATAACTGATTCAGAACATAACATGTCAGTAAAATTCCCCGTTCTGTTCTCGGCACTGATGGGTTGTGAAAAGGAGACGGGCCGAAGTCCTATTGAGCCGCACTGACCCCGAGCCAAGGTGAAATTAAAGCAGGTTCAGTACTTAGCAGTGATATGATGAAGAGAGATAAGAGTCGCGAATCAAGGAGAGATTTAACGTTAGTGATGGTGAATCTCGGTTTGATGAAAAACTCCATGAATTCTCTGCCGGGAAATTCAGATCTTGCAAATCGCCTGTGAACGCGAAACATTGACACGCAGTGAGCCAATGTGCAATATAGAAGGGGCCCAGGCCAAATGAATGCTCAAGGATACGTTATCGGTCCCCATGGTCCAGGCATTCCCTGATTCCAGTCTTGCACACTTTGCGAAGTTTAAAATGCTGAATATTTCCACAGTGGCAATGCTTTGATTGATGATAAGCTCGAGTGATGTGGCGCAAATAGGTACCTGGAAGACTAAAGAAAGCCATGATTGGCAAAATTTACGTTGTCTTTCAGCAATTGTAGTTCCACTTGTTGAGCGAGATCTTGTCATTTAGTGCAGACTTTAAAACAGAAGTGTCTGTTGTATCACGACGCGCTGCTGATGATTGGGGCAACAACAGCAAGGTGAGCTGCAAGCTTGTTCAGGAGCAGCATTGCATTTCGAAGCAACGCAAATACAATGTTCCCTGAACGAGAATCGAACCCGGGCCGCGGCGGTGAGAGCGCCGAATCCTAACCACTAGACCACCAGGGAAGCTGCTGCAAACGTCTGTGCCAGCAAACAGACCAACCTAGTCTTTCCTCCTTGCTTTTTCGAAATTTTCATCACATTCGCGCCAGGGAAAACTGTTCGCAGCAAAAAGCAGTTTTTGTGGAGAACACCAAAGACATGTCCGCGCAATCACAGCGTTAAGTGCGGCTAGGCATCCACTGAAATCCATTTCATTCTCTCCTTTTTCCGGGAGTTTTCACTCTCGGTACCGTGTGCACATTTCATTTGGTGTTTTTGTCCTGAACTGAAGCCTTTTGCCCATCAAGGGCGACAGAACCGTTCTGTCTGTCTGTTCTGCTTTTGACCATTGCCGGGAACTGGTCTCCAGTTCATCGGTTATCAGCAAAGCAAGAAACACGTTATGAACAGAAAGTTGTGCTCTGCACACCGTCGGCAAAGAAGCAATGGCTGTTATTCCAAATAATTCCCATCCCTTGGGATTGCGTGTGGATTTGTTTCGTTATGAAGATTTGATTGTAAATGTTACTAAAAACCGAATAAATATTATGAAAAATTGCGATGGCCCATACGGGGATCGGGCCCGCGCTCTTGGCTTTATTAATACCACGCCCTAAACGACCGATTTAAACGGCAACAAAATGCCCTAGGGCTCCGTGAAAGCCCAGCCTGAGATGATTTTGTATCCGGCACACACTGGGTGATAGATTTACTGCATAAGAATTGAAGACATCGCATCGCTTAAACATTGTTCACTCTTCATATACAAAACTGGGCAGAGTATAACTAGAAAGTAACAGAAAAAGAGCGCTGAATCTAAAAAAAGTCATGTCGAAAATTAGTATCACGCAACCGCTGAACAGCCCATCCCTCAAGCACTGTCTCGATATCAAACCAGCTTCTCCCCTGAAAATGAAGGAAACGCAAAATCACCAGATATTGCCGAAACCCGGGATTGAACCAGGGACCTTTAGATCTTCAGTCTAACGCTCTCCCAACTGAGCTATTTCGGCCCGACAGAAAACGCAGCAAACCTTTCTCGCACCTTTTTGAAAGAAAACTTAAACCCCGGTAGGAATAGCCCCGCACACTCAGTCCTCATTTCGGGGCAATGGCTCTCAAACACATCTCGGAGCTCGGGATGTGTTCATGTAATGTATAATGATATTGAAAATCTTTATGCTCATGTTAATTTATCACTGCCCACGATCCAGGCACTCTCTGATTCCGGGATTGTGCACGTTGCTAACTTGAAAATGTGCATTTTTCCGCACTGGCAATGAATTGACTGATAGCCGGGCTGTGATCAGCTCGGTTTGTTAGGGTGATGCCGCGCAAGAACGTACATGGAAGAATAATGATAATTGTGATTGTTCTCACACTGCACTTAAATGTTGGCAAACCGTACAGTGTCAATCAGCAATTGTAGTTCCATATGTACATTTAATGTTCTGCTGAAGTCTTCATAAAGACACAAAGATTGCACACCAGGCTAGATCTCACAGTGTTGAAGATACAGTGAAATATACTGGAGAGTTTATAACTGATTCAGAACATAACATGTCAGTAAAATTCCCCGTTCTGTTCTCGGCACTGATGGGTTGTGAAAAGGAGACGGGCCGAAGTCCTATTGAGCCGCACTGACCCCGAGCCAAGGTGAAATTAAAGCAGGTTCAGTACTTAGCAGTGATATGATGAAGAGAGATAAGAGTCGCGAATCAAGGAGAGATTTAACGTTAGTGATGGTGAATCTCGGTTTGATGAAAAACTCCATGAATTCTCTGCCGGGAAATTCAGATCTTGCAAATCGCCTGTGAACGCGAAACATTGACACGCAGTGAGCCAATGTGCAATATAGAAGGGGCCCAGGCCAAATGAATGCTCAAGGATACGTTATCGGTCCCCATGGTCCAGGCATTCCCTGATTCCAGTCTTGCACACTTTGCGAAGTTTAAAATGCTGAATATTTCCACAGTGGCAATGCTTTGATTGATGATAAGCTCGAGTGATGTGGCGCAAATAGGTACCTGGAAGACTAAAGAAAGCCATGATTGGCAAAATTTACGTTGTCTTTCAGCAATTGTAGTTCCACTTGTTGAGCGAGATCTTGTCATTTAGTGCAGACTTTAAAACAGAAGTGTCTGTTGTATCACGACGCGCTGCTGATGATTGGGGCAACAACAGCAAGGTGAGCTGCAAGCTTGTTCAGGAGCAGCATTGCATTTCGAAGCAACGCAAATACAATGTTCCCTGACCGGGAATCGAACCCGGGCCGCGGCGGTGAGAGCGCCGAATCCTAACAACTAGACCACCAGGGAAGCTGCAGCAAACGTCTGTGCCAGCAAACAGACCAACCCAGTCTTTCCTCCTTGCTTTTTCGAAATTTTCATCACATTCGCGCCAGGGAAAACTGTTCGCAGCAAAAAGCAGTTTTTGTGGAGAACACCAAAGACATGTCCGCGCAATCAAAGCGTTAAGTGCGGCTAGGCATCCACTGAAATCCATTTCATTCTCTCCTTTTTCCGGGAATTTTCACTCTCGGTACCGTGTGAACATTTCATTTGGTGTTTTTGTCCTGAACTGAAGCCTTTTGCCCATCAAGGGCGACAGAACCGTTCTGTCTTTCTGTTCTGCTTTTGACCATTGCCGGGAACTGGTCTCCAGTTCATCGGTTATCAGCAAAGCAAGAAACACGTTATGAACAGAAAGTTGTGCTCTGCACACCGTCGGCAAAGAAGCAATGGCTGTTATTCCAAATAATTCCCATCCCTTGGGATTGCGTGTGGATTTGTTTCGTTATGAAGATTTGATTGTAAATGTTACTAAAAACCGAATAAAAATTATGAAAAATTGCGATGGCCCATACGGGGATCGGGCCCGCGCTCTTGGCTTTATTAATACCACGCCCTAAACGACCGATTTAAACGGCAACAAAATGCCCGAGGGCTGCGTGAAAGCCCAGCCTGAGATGATTTTGTATCCGGCACACACTGGGTGATAGAGTTACTGCATAAAAATTGAACACATCGCATCGCTTAAACATTGTTCACTCTTCATATACAAAACTGGGCAGAGTATAAATAGAAAGTAACAGAAAAAGAGCGCAGAATCTAAAAAAAAAGTCATGTCCAAAATTAGTATCACGCCACCGCTGAACAGCCCATCCCTCAAGCACTGTCTCGATATCAAACCAGCTTCTCCCCTGAAAATGAAGGAAACGCAAAATCACCAGATATTGCCGAAACCCGGGATTGAACCAGGGACCTTTAGATCTTCAGTCTAACGCTCTCCCAACTGAGCTATTTCGGCCCGACAGAAAACGCAGCAAAACTTTCTCGCACCTTTTTGAAAGAAAACTTAAACCCCGGCAGGAATAGCCCCTCACACTCAGTCCTCATTTCGGGGCAATGGCTCGCAAACACATCTCGGAGCTCGGGATGTGTTCATGTAATGTATAATGATATTGAAAATCTTTATGCTCATGTTAATTTATCACTGCCCACGATCCAGGCACTCTCTGACTCCGGGATTGTGCACGTTGCTAACTTGAAAATGTGCATTTTTCCGCACTGGCAATGAATTGACTGATATCAGGGCTGGATCAGCTCGGTTTGTTAGGGTGATGCCGCGCAAGAACGTACATGGAAGAATAATGATCATTGTGATTGTTCTCACACTGCACTTAAATGTTGGCAAACCGTACAGTGTCAATCAGCAATTGTAGTTCCATATGTACATTTAATGTTCTGCTGAAGTGTTCATAAAGACACAAAGATTGCACACCAGGCTAGATCTCACAGTGTTGAAGACACAGTGAAATATACTGGAGAGTTTATTACTGATTCAGAACATAACATGTCAGTAAAATTCCCCGTTCTGTTCTCGGCACTGATGGGTTGTGAAAAGGAGACGGGCCGAAGTCCTATTGAGCCGCACTGACCCCGAGCCAAGGTGAAATTAAAGCAGGTTCAGTCCTTAGCAGTGATATGATGAAGAGAGATAAGAGTCACGAATCAACGTTAGTGATGGTGAATCTCGGTTTGATGAAAAACTCCATGAATTCTCTGCCGGGAAATTCAGATCTTGCAAATCGCCTGTGAACGCGAAACATTGACACGCAGTGAGCCAATGTGCAATATAGAAGGGGCCCAGGCCAAATGAATGCTCAAGGATACGTTATCGGTCCCCATGGTCCAGGCATTCCCTGATTCCAGTCTTGCACACTTTGCGAAGTTTAAAATGCTGAATATTTCCACAGTGGCAATGCTTTGATTGATGATAAGCTCGAGTGATGTGGCGCAAATAGGTACCTGGAAGACTAAAGAAAGCCATGATTGGCAAAATTTACGTTGTCTTTCAGCAATTGTAGTTCCACTTGTTGAGCGAGATCTTGTCATTTAGTGCAGACTTTAAAACAGAAGTGTCTGTTGTATCACGACGCGCTGCTGATGATTGGGGCAACAACAGCAAGGTGAGCTGCAAGCTTGTTTAGGAGCAGCATTGCATTTCGAAGCAACGCAAATACAATGTTCTCTGAACGAGAATCGAACCCGGGCCGCGGCGGTGAGAGCGCCGAATCCTAACCACTAGACCACCAGGGAAGCTGCAGCAAACGTCTGTGCCAGCAAACAGACCAACCCAGTCTTTCCTCCTTGCTTTTTCGAAATTTTCATCACATTCGCGCCAGGGAAAACTGTTCGCAGCAAAAAGCAGTTTTTGTGGAGAACACCAAAGACATGTCCGCGCAATCACAGCGTTAAGTGCGGCTAGGCATCCACTGAAATCCATTTTATTCTCTCCTTTTTCCGGGAATTTTCACTCTCGGTACCGTGTGCACATTTCATTTGGTGTTTTTGTCCCGAACTGAAGCCTTTTGCCCATCAAGGGCGACAGAACCGTTCTGTCTGTCTGTTCTGCTTTTGACCATTGCCGGGAACTGGTCTCCAGTTCATCGGTTATCAGCAAAGCAAGAAACACGTTATGAACAGAAAGTTGTGCTCTGCACACCGTCGGCAAAGAAGCAATGGCTGTTATTCCAAATAATTCCCATCCCTTGGGATTGCGTGTGGATTTGTTTCGTTATGAAGATTTGATTGTAAATGTTACTAAAAACCGAATAAATATTATGAAAAATTGCGATGGCCCATACGGGGATCGGGCCCGCGCTCTTGGCTTTATTAATACCACGCCCTAAACGACCGATTTAAACGGCAACAACATGCCCTAGGGCTCCGTGAAAGCCCAGCCTGAGATGATTTTGTATCCGGCACACACTGGGTGATAGATTTACTGCATAAGAATTGAACACATCGCATCGCTTAAACATTGTTCACTCTTCATATACAAAACTGGGCAGAGTATAACTAGAAAGTAACAGAAAAAGAGCGCTGAATCTAAAAAAAGTCATGTCGAAAATTAGTATCACGCAACCGCTGAACAGCCCATCCCTCAAGCACTGTCTCGATATCAAACCAGCTTCTCCCCTGAAAATGAAGGAAACGCAAAATCACCAGATATTGCCGAAACCCGGGATTGAACCAGGGACCTTTAGATCTTCAGTCTAACGCTCTCCCAACTGAGCTATTTCGGCCCGACAGAAAACGCAGCAAACCTTTCTCGCACCTTTTTGAAAGAAAACTTAAACCCCGGTAGGAATAGCCCCGCACACTCAGTCCTCATTTCGGGGCAATGGCTCTCAAACACATCTCGGAGCTCGGGATGTGTTCATGTAATGTATAATGATATTGAAAATCTTTATGCTCATGTTAATTTATCACTGCCCACGATCCAGGCACTCTCTGATTCCGGGATTGTGCACGTTGCTAACTTGAAAATGTGCATTTTTCCGCACTGGCAATGAATTGACTGATAGCCGGGCTGTGATCAGCTCGGTTTGTTCGGGTGATGCCGCGCAAGAACGTACATGGAAGAATAATGATAATTGTGATTGTTCTCACACTGCACTTAAATGTTGGCAAACCGTACAGTGTCAATCAGCAATTGTAGTTCCATATGTACATTTAATGTTCTGCTGAAGTCTTCATAAAGACACAAAGATTGCACACCAGGCTAGATCTCACAGTGTTGAAGACACAGTGAAATATACTGGAGAGTTTATAACTGATTCAGAACATAACATGTCAGTAAAATTCCCCGTTCTGTTCTCGGCACTGATGGGTTGTGAAAAGGAGACGGGCCGAAGTCCTATTGAGCCGCACTGACCCCGAGCCAAGGTGAAATTAAAGCAGGTTCAGTACTTAGCAGTGATATGATGAAGAGAGATAAGAGTCGCGAATCAAGGAGAGATTTAACGTTAGTGATGGTGAATCTCGGTTTGATGAAAAACTCCATGAATTCTCTGCCGGGAAATTCAGATCTTGCAAATCGCCTGTGAACGCGAAACATTGACACGCAGTGAGCCAATGTGCAATATAGAAGGGGCCCAGGCCAAATGAATGCTCAAGGATACGTTATCGGTCCCCATGGTCCAGGCATTCCCTGATTCCAGTCTTGCACACTTTGCGAAGTTTAAAATGCTGAATATTTCCACAGTGGCAATGCTTTGATTGATGATAAGCTCGAGTGATGTGGCGCAAATAGGTACCTGGAAGACTAAAGAAAGCCATGATTGGCAAAATTTACGTTGTCTTTCAGCAATTGTAGTTCCACTTGTTGAGCGAGATCTTGTCATTTAGTGCAGACTTTAAAACAGAAGTGTCTGTTGTATCACGACGCGCTGCTGATGATTGGGGCAACAACAGCAAGGTGAGCTGCAAGCTTGTTCAGGAGCAGCATTGCATTTCGAAGCAACGCAAATACAATGTTCCCTGACCGGGAATCGAACCCGGGCCGCGGCGGTGAGAGCGCCGAATCCTAACCACTAGACCACCAGGGAAGCTGCAGCAAACGTCTGTGCCAGCAAACAGACCAACCCAGTCTTTCCTCCTTGCTTTTTCGAAATTTTCATCACATTCGCGCCAGGGAAAACTGTTCGCAGCAAAAAGCAGTTTTTGTGGAGAACACCAAAGACATGTCCGCGCAATCACAGCGTTAAGTGCGGCTAGGCATCCACTGAAATCCATTTTATTCTCTCCTTTTTCCGGGAATTTTCACTCTCGGTACCGTGTGCACATTTCATTTGGTGTTTTTGTCCTGAACTGAAGCCTTTTGCCCATCAAGGGCGACAGAACCGTTCTGTCTGTCTGTTCTGCTTTTGACCATTGCCGGGAACTGGTCTCCAGTTCATCGGTTATCAGCAAAGCAAGAAACACGTTATGAACAGAAAGTTGTGCTCTGCACACCGTCGGCAAAGAAGCAATGGCTGTTATTCCAAATAATTCCCATCCCTTGGGATTGCGTGTGGATTTGTTTCGTTATGAAGATTTGATTGTAAATGTTACTAAAAACCGAATAAATATTATGAAAAATTGCGATGGCCCATACGGGGATCGGGCCCGCGCTCTTGGCTTTATTAATACCACGCCCTAAACGACCGATTTAAACGGCAACAACATGCCCTAGGGCTCCGTGAAAGCCCAGCCTGAGATGATTTTGTATCCGGCACACACTGGGTGATAGATTTACTGCATAAGAATTGAACACATCGCATCGCTTAAACATTGTTCACTCTTCATATACAAAACTGGGCAGAGTATAACTAGAAAGTAACAGAAAAAGAGCGCTGAATCTAAAAAAAGTCATGTCGAAAATTAGTATCACGCAACCGCTGAACAGCCCATCCCTCAAGCACTGTCTCGATATCAAACCAGCTTCTCCCCTGAAAATGAAGGAAACGCAAAATCACCAGATATTGCCGAAACCCGGGATTGAACCAGGGACCTTTAGATCTTCAGTCTAACGCTCTCCCAACTGAGCTATTTCGGCCCGACAGAAAACGCAGCAAACCTTTCTCGCACCTTTTTGAAAGAAAACTTAAACCCCGGTAGGAATAGCCCCGCACACTCAGTCCTCATTTCGGGGCAATGGCTCTCAAACACATCTCGGAGCTCGGGATGTGTTCATGTAATGTATAATGATATTGAAAATCTTTATGCTCATGTTAATTTATCACTGCCCACGATCCAGGCACTCTCTGATTCCGGGATTGTGCACGTTGCTAACTTGAAAATGTGCATTTTTCCGCACTGGCAATGAATTGACTGATAGCCGGGCTGTGATCAGCTCGGTTTGTTCGGGTGATGCCGCGCAAGAACGTACATGGAAGAATAATGATAATTGTGATTGTTCTCACACTGCACTTAAATGTTGGCAAACCGTACAGTGTCAATCAGCAATTGTAGTTCCATATGTACATTTAATGTTCTGCTGAAGTCTTCATAAAGACACAAAGATTGCACACCAGGCTAGATCTCACAGTGTTGAAGACACAGTGAAATATACTGGAGAGTTTATAACTGATTCAGAACATAACATGTCAGTAAAATTCCCCGTTCTGTTCTCGGCACTGATGGGTTGTGAAAAGGAGACGGGCCGAAGTCCTATTGAGCCGCACTGACCCCGAGCCAAGGTGAAATTAAAGCAGGTTCAGTACTTAGCAGTGATATGATGAAGAGAGATAAGAGTCGCGAATCAAGGAGAGATTTAACGTTAGTGATGGTGAATCTCGGTTTGATGAAAAACTCCATGAATTCTCTGCCGGGAAATTCAGATCTTGCAAATCGCCTGTGAACGCGAAACATTGACACGCAGTGAGCCAATATGCAATATAGAAGGGGCCCAGGCCAAATGAATGCTCAAGGATACGTTATCGGTCCCCATGGTCCAGGCATTCCCTGATTCCAGTCTTGCACACTTTGCGAAGTTTAAAATGCTGAATATTTCCACAGTGGCAATGCTTTGATTGATGATAAGCTCGAGTGATGTGGCGCAAATAGGTACCTGGAAGACTAAAGAAAGCCATGATTGGCAAAATTTACGTTGTCTTTCAGCAATTGTAGTTCCACTTGTTGAGCGAGATCTTGTCATTTAGTGCAGACTTTAAAACAGAAGTGTCTGTTGTATCACGACGCGCTGCTGATGATTGGGGCAACAACAGCAAGGTGAGCTGCAAGCTTGTTCAGGAGCAGCATTGCATTTCGAAGCAACGCAAATACAATGTTCCCTGAACGAGAATCGAACCCAGGCCGCGGCGGTGAGAGCGCCGAATCCTAACCACTAGACCACCAGGGAAGCTGCAGCAAACGTCTGTGCCAGCAAACAGACCAACCTAGTCTTTCCTCCTTGCTTTTTCGAAATTTTCATCACATTCGCGCCAGGGAAAACTGTTCGCAGCAAAAAGCAGTTTTTGTGGAGAACACCAAAGACATGTCCGCGCAATCACAGCGTTAAGTGCGGCTAGGCATCCACTGAAATCCATTTCATTCTCTCCTTTTTCCGGGAATTTTCACTCTCGGTACCGTGTGCACATTTCATTTGGTGTTTTTGTCCTGAACTGAAGCCTTTTGCCCATCAAGGGCGACAGAACCGTTCTGTCTGTCTGTTCTGCTTTTGACCATTGCCGGGAACTGGTCTCCAGTTCATCGGTTATCAGCAAAGCAAGAAACACGTTATGAACAGAAAGTTGTGCTCTGCACACCGTCGGCAAAGAAGCAATGGCTGTTATTCCAAATAAGTCCCATCCCTTGGGATTGCGTGTGGATTTGTTTCGTTATGAAGATTTGATTGTAAATGTTACTAAAAACCGAATAAATATTATGAAAAATTGCGATGGCCCATACGGGGATCGGGCCCGCGCTCTTGGCTTTATTAATACCACGCCCTAAACGACCGATTTAAACGGCAACAAAATGCCCTAGGGCTCCGTGAAAGCCCAGCCTGAGATGATTTTGTATCCGGCACACACTGGGTGATAGATTTACTGCATAAGAATTGAACACATCGCATCGCTTAAACATTGTTCACTCTTCATATACAAAACTGGGCAGAGTATAACTAGAAAGTAACAGAAAAAGAGCGCTGAATCTAAAAAAAGTCATGTCGAAAATTAGTATCACGCAACCGCTGAACAGCCCATCCCTCAAGCACTGTCTCGATTTCAAACCAGCTTCTCCCCTGAAAATGAAGGAAACGCAAAATCACGAGATATTGCCCAAACCCGGGATTGAACCAGGGACCTTTAGATCTTCAGTCTAACGCTCTCCCAACTGAGCTATTTCGGCCCGACAGAAAACGCAGCAAACCTTTCTCGCACCTTTTTGAAAGAAAACTTAAACCCCGGTAGGAATAGCCCCGCACACTCAGTCCTCATTTCGGGGCAATGGCTCTCAAACACATCTCGGAGCTCGGGATGTGTTCATGTAATGTATAATGATATTGAAAATCTTTATGCTCATGTTAATTTATCACTGCCCACGATCCAGGCACTCTCTGATTCCGGGTTGTGCACGTTGCTAACTTGAAAATGTGCATTTTTCCGCACTGGCAATGAATTGACTGATAGCCGGGCTGTGATCAGCTCGGTTTGTTAGGGTGATGCCGCGCAAGAACGTACATGGAAGAATAATGATAATTGTGATTGTTCTCACACTGCACTTAAATGTTGGCAAACCGTACAGTGTCAATCAGCAATTGTAGTTCCATATGTACATTTAATGTTCTGCTGAAGTCTTCATAAAGACACAAAGATTGCACACCAGGCTAGATCTCACAGTGTTGAAGACACAGTGAAATATACTGGAGAGTTTATAACTGATTCAGAACATAACATGTCAGTAAAATTCCCCGTTCTGTTCTCGGCACTGATGGGTTGTCAAAAGGAGACGGGCCGAAGTCCTATTGAGCCGCACTGACCCCGAGCCAAGGTGAAATTAAAGCAGGTTCAGTACTTAGCAGTGATATGATGAAGAGAGATAAGAGTCGCGAATCAAGGAGAGATTTAACGTTAGTGATGGTGAATCTCGGTTTGATGAAAAACTCCATGAATTCTCTGCCGGGAAATTCAGATCTTGCAAATCGCCTGTGAACGCGAAACATTGACACGCAGTGAGCCAATGTGCAATATAGAAGGGGCCCAGGCCAAATGAATGCTCAAGGATACGTTATCGGTCCCCATGGTCCAGGCATTCCCTGATTCCAGTCTTGCACACTTTGCGAAGTTTAAAATGCTGAATATTTCCACAGTGGCAATGCTTTGATTGATGATAAGCTCGAGTGATGTGGCGCAAATAGGTACCTGGAAGACTAAAGAAAGCCATGATTGGCAAAATTTACGTTGTCTTTCAGCAATTGTAGTTCCACTTGTTGAGCGAGATCTTGTCATTTAGTGCAGACTTTAAAACAGAAGTGTCTGTTGTATCACGACGCGCTGCTGATGATTGGGGCAACAACAGCAAGGTGAGCTGCAAGCTTGTTCAGGAGCAGCATTGCATTTCGAAGCAACGCAAATACAATGTTCCCTGAACGAAAATCGAACCCGGGCCGCGGCGGTGAGAGCGCCGAATCCTAACCACTAGACCACCAGGGAAGCTGCAGCAAACGTCTGTGCCAGCAAACAGACCAACCTAGTCTTTCCTCCTTGCTTTTTCGAAATTTTCATCACATTCGCGCCAGGGAAAACTGTTCGCAGCAAAAAGCAGTTTTTGTGGAGAACACCAAAGACATGTCCGCGCAATCACAGCGTTAAGTGCGGCTAGGCATCCACTGAAATCCATTTCATTCTCTCCTTTTTCCGGGAATTTTCACTCTCGGTACCGTGTGCACATTTCATTTGGTGTTTTTGTCCTGAACTGAAGCCTTTTGCCCATCAAGGGCGACAGAACCGTTCTGTCTGTCTGTTCTGCTTTTGACCATTGCCGGGAACTGGTCTCCAGTTCATCGGTTATCAGCAAAGCAAGAAACACGTTATGAACAGAAAGTTGTGCTCTGCACACCGTCGGCAAAGAAGCAATGGCTGTTATTCCAAATAATTCCCATCCCTTGGGATTGCGTGTGGATTTGTTTCGTTATGAAGATTTGATTGTAAATGTTACTAAAAACCGAATAAATATTATGAAAAATTGCGATGGCCCATACGGGGATCGGGCCCGCGCTCTTGGCTTTATTAATACCACGCCCTAAACGACCGATTTAAACGGCAACAACATGCCCTAGGGCTCCGTGAAAGCCCAGCCTGAGATGATTTTGTATCCGGCACACACTGGGTGATAGATTTACTGCATAAGAATTGAACACATCGCATCGCTTAAACATTGTTCACTCTTCATATACAAAACTGGGCAGAGTATAACTAGAAAGTAACAGAAAAAGAGCGCTGAATCTAAAAATAGTCATGTCGAAAATTAGTATCACGCAACCGCTGAACAGCCCATCCCTCAAGCACTGTCTCGATATCAAACCAGCTTCTCCCCTGAAAATGAAGGAAACGCAAAATAACCAGATATTGCCGAAACCCGGGATTGAACCAGGGACCTTTAGATCTTCAGTCTAACGCTCTCCCAACTGAGCTATTTCGGCCCGACAGAAAACGCAGCAAACCTTTCTCGCACCTTTTTGAAAGAAAACTTAAACCCCGGTAGGAATAGCCCCGCACACTCAGTCCTCATTTCGGGGCAATGGCTCGCAAACACATCTCGGAGCTCGGGATGTGTTCATGTAATGTATAATGATATTGAAAATCTTTATGCTCATGTTAATTTATCACTGCCCACGATCCAGGCACTCTCTGATTCCGGGATTGTGCACGTTGCTAACTTGAAAATGTGCATTTTTCCGCACTGGCAATGAATTGACTGATAGCCGGGCTGTGATCAGCTCGGTTTGTTAGGGTGATGCCGCGCAAGAAGGTACATGGAAGAATAATGATAATTGTGATTGTTCTCACACTGCACTTAAATGTTGGCAAACCGTACAGTGTCAATCAGCAATTGTAGTTCCATATGTACATTTAATGTTCTGCTGAAGTCTTCATAAAGACACATAGATTGCACACCAGGCTAGATCTCACAGTGTTGAAGACACAGTGAAATATACTGGAGAGTTTATAACTGATTCAGAACATAACATGTCAGTAAAATTCCCCGTTCTGTTCTCGGCACTGATGGGTTGTGAAAAGGAGACGGGCCGAAGTCCTATTGAGCCGCACTGACCCCGAGCCAAGGTGACATTAAAGCAGGTTCAGTACTTAGCAGTGATATGATGAAGAGAGATAAGAGTCGCGAATCAAGGAGAGATTTAACGTTAGTGATGGTGAATCTCGGTTTGATGAAAAACTCCATGAATTCTCTGCCGGGAAATTCAGATCTTGCAAATCGCCTGTGAACGCGAAACATTGACACGCAGTGAGCCAATGTGCAATATAGAAGGGGCCCAGGCCAAATGAATGCTCAAGGATACGTTATCGGTCCCCATGGTCCAGGCATTCCCTGATTCCAGTCTTGCACACTTTGCGAAGTTTAAAATGCTGAATATTTCCACAGTGGCAATGCTTTGATTGATGATAAGCTCGAGTGATGTGGCGCAAATAGGTACCTGGAAGACTAAAGAAAGCCATGATTGGCAAAATTTACGTTGTCTTTCAGCAATTGTAGTTCCACTTGTTGAGCGAGATCTTGTCATTTAGTGCAGACTTTAAAACAGAAGTGTCTGTTGTATCACGACGCGCTGCTGATGATTGGGGCAACAACAGCAAGGTGAGCTGCAAGCTTGTTCAGGAGCAGCATTGCATTTCGAAGCAACGCAAATACAATGTTCCCTGAACGAGAATCGAACCCAGGCCGCGGCGGTGAGAGCGCCGAATCCTAACCACTAGACCACCAGGGAAGCTGCTGCAAACGTCTGTGCCAGCAAACAGACCAACCCAGTCTTTCCTCCTTGCTTTTTCGAAACTTTCATCACATTCGCGCCAGGGAAAACTGTTCACAGCAAAAAGCAGTTTTTGTGGAGAACACCAAAGACATGTCCGCGCAATCACAGCGTTAAGTGCGGCTAGGCATCCACTGAAATCCATTTCATTCTCTCCTTTTTCCGGGAATTTTCACTCTCGGTACCGTGTGAACATTTCATTTGGTGTTTTTGATCTGAACTGAAGCCTTTTGCCCATCAAGGGCGACAGAACCGTTCTGTCTGTCTGTTCTGCTTTTAACCATTGCCGGGAACTGGTCTCCAGTTTATCGGTTATCAGCAAAGCAAGAAACACGTTATGAACAGAAAGTTGTGCTCTGCACACCGTCGGCAAAGAAGCAATGGCTGTTATTCCAAATAAGTCCCATCCCTTGTGATTGCGTGTGGATTTGTTTCGTTATGAAGATTTGATTGTAAATGTTACTAAAAACCGAATAAAAATTATGAAAAATTGCGATGGCCCATACGGGGATCGGGCCCGCGCTCTTGGCTTTATTAATACCACGTCCTAAACGACCGATTTAAACGGCAACAAAATGCCCTAGGACTCCGTGAAAGCCCAGCCTGAGATGATTTTGTATCCGGCACACACTGGGTGATAGAGTTACTGCATAAGAATTGAACACATCGCATCGCTTAAACATTGTTCATTCTTCATATACAAAACTGGGCAGAGTATAACTAGAAAGTAACAGAAAAAGAGCGCTGAATCTAAAAAAAGTCATGTCGAAAATTAGTATCACGCAACCGCTGAACAGCCCATCCCTCAAGCACTGTCTCGATATCAAACCAGCTTCTCCCCTGAAAATGAAGGAAACGCAAAACCACCAGATATTGCCGAAACCCGGGATTGAACCAGGGACCTTTAGATCTTCAGTCTAACGCTCTCCCAACTGAGCTATTTCGGCCCGACAGAAAACGAAGCAAAACTTTCTCGCACCTTTTTGAAAGAAAACTTAAACCCCGGTCGGAATAGCCCCGCACACTCAGTCCTCATTTCGGGGCAATGGCTCGCAAACACATCTCGGAGCTCGGGATGTGTTCATGTAATGTATAATGATATTGAAAATCTTTATGCTCATGTTAATTTATCACTGCCCACGATCCAGGCACTCTCTGATTCCGGGATTGTGCACGTTGCTAACTTGAAAATGTGCATTTTTCCGCACTGGCAATGAATTGACTGATAGCCGGGCTGTGATCAGCTCGGTTTGTTAGGGTGATGCCGCGCAAGAAGGTACATGGAAGAATAATGATCATTGTGATTGTTCTCACACTGCACTTAAATGTTGGCAAACCGTACAGTGTCAATCAGCAATTGTAGTTCCATATGTACGTTTAATGTTCTGCTGAAGTGTTCATAAAGACACAAAGATTGCACACCAGGCTAGATCTCACAGTGTTGAAGACACAGTGAAATATACTGGAGAGTTTATAACTGATTCAGAACATAACATGTCAGTAAAATTCCCCGTTCTGTTCTCGGCACTGATGGGTTGTCAAAAGGAGACGGGCCGAAGTCCTATTGAGCCGCACTGACCCCGAGCCAATGTGAAATTAAAGCAGGTTCAGTCCTTAGCAGTGATATGATGAAGAGAGATAAGAGTCGCGAATCAAGGAGAGATTTAACGTTAGTGATGGTGAATCTCGGTTTGATGAAAAACTCCATGAATTCTCTGCCGGGAAATTCAGATCTTGCAAATCGCCTGTGAACGGTAAACATTGACACGCAGTGAGCCAATGTGCAATATAGAAGGGGCCCAGTCCAAATGAATGCTCAAGGATAAGTTATCGGTCCCCATGGTCCAGGCATTCCCTGATTCCAGTCTTGCACACTTTGCGAAGTTTAAAATGCTGAATATTTCCACAGTGGCAATGCTTTGATTGATGATAAGCTCGAGTGATGTGGCGCAAATAGGTACCTGGAAGACTAAAGAAAGCCATGATTGGCAACATTTACGTTGTCTTTCAGCAATTGTAGTTCCACTTGTTGAGCGAGATCTTGTCATTTGGTGCAGACTTGAAAACAGAAGTGTATGTTGTATCACGACGCGCTGCTGATGATTGGGGCAACAACAGCAAGGTGAGCTGCAAGCTTGTTCAAAAGCAGCATTGCATTTCGAAGCAACGCAAATACAATGTTCCCTGAACCCGGGCCGCGGCGGTGAGAGCGCCGAATCCTAACCACTAGACCACCAGGGAAGCTGCTGCAAACGTCTGTGCCAGCAAACAGACCAACCCAGTCTTTCCTCCTTGCTTTTTCGAAATTTTCATCACATTCGCGCCAGGGAAAACTGTTCGCAGCAAAAAGCAGTTTTTGTGGAGAACACCAAAGACATTTCCGCGCAATCACAGCGTTAAGTGCGGCTAGGCATCCACTGAAATCCATTTCATTCTCTCCTTTTTCCGGGAATTTTCACTCTCGGTACCGTGTGAACATTTCATTTGGTGTTTTTGTCCTGAACTGAAGCCTTTTGCCCATCAAGGGCGACAGAACCGTTCTGTCTGTCTGTTCTGCTTTTTACCATTGCCGGGAACTGGTCTCCAGTTCATCGGTTATCAGCAAAGCAAGAAACACGTTATGAACAGAAAGTTGTGCTCTGCACACCGTCGGCAAAGAAGCAATGGCTGTTATTCCAAATAAGTCCCATCCCTTGGGATTGCGTGTGGATTTGTTTCGTTATGAAGATTTGATTGTAAATGTTACTAAAAACCGAATAAAAATTATGAAAAATTGCGATGGCCCATACGGGGATCGGGCCCGCGCTCTTGGCTTTATTAATACCACGCCCTAAACGACCGATTTAAACGGCAACAAAATGCCCTAGGACTCCGTGAAAGCCCAGCCTGAGATGATTTTGTATCCGGCACACACTGGGTGATAGAGTTACTGCATAAGAATTGAACACATCGCATCGCTTAAACATTGTTCATTCTTCATATACAAAACTGGGCAGAGTATAACTAGAAAGTAACAGAAAAAGAGCGCTGAATCTAAAAAAAGTCATGTCGAAAATTAGTATCACGCAACCGCTGAACAGCCCATCCCTCAAGCACTGTCTCGATATCAAACCAGCTTCTCCCCTGAAAATGAAGGAAACGCAAAATCACCAGATATTGCCGAAACCCGGGATTGAACCAGGGACCTTTAGATCTTCAGTCTAACGCTCTCCCAACTGAGCTATTTCGGCCCGACCGAAAACGAAGCAAAACTTTCTCGCACCTTTTTGAAAGAAAACTTAAACCCCGGTCGGAATAGCCCCGCACACTCAGTCCTCATTTCGGGGCAATGGCTCGCAAACACATCTCGGAGCTCGGGATGTGTTCATGTAATGTATAATGATATTGAAAATCTTTATGCTCATGTTAATTTATCACTGCCCACGATCCAGGCACTCTCTGATTCCGGGATTGTGCACGTTGCTAACTTGAAAATGTGCATTTTTCCGCACTGGCAATGAATTGACTGATAGCCGGGCTGTGATCAGCTCGGTTTGTTAGGGTGATGCCGCGCAAGAAGGTACATGGAAGAATAATGATCATTGTGATTGTTCTCACACTGCACTTAAATGTTGGCAAACCGCACAGTGTCAATCAGCAATTGTAGTTCCATATGTACATTTAATGTTCTGCTGAAGTGTTCATAAAGACACAAAGATTGCACACCAGGCTAGATCTCACAGTGTTGAAGACACAGTGAAATATACTGGAGAGTTTATAACTGATTCAGAACATAACATGTCAGTAAAATTCCCCGTTCTGTTCTCGGCACTGATGGGTTGTGAAAAGGAGACGGGCCGAAGTCCTATTGAGCCGCACTGACCCCGAGCCAATGTGAAATTAAAGCAGGTTCAGTCCTTAGCAGTGATATGATGAAGAGAGATAAGAGTCGCGAATCAAGGAGAGATTTAACGTTAGTGATGGTGAATCTCGGTTTGATGAAAAACTCCATGAATTCTCTGCCGGGAAATTCAGATCTTGCAAATCGCCTGTGAACGGTAAACATTGACACGCAGTGAGCCAATGTGCAATATAGAAGGGGCCCAGGCCAAATGAATGCTCAAGGATAAGTTATCGGTCCCCATGGTCCAGGCATTCCCTGATTCCAGTCTTGCACACTATGCGAAGTTTAAAATGCTGAATATTTCCACAGTGGCAATGCTTTGATTGATGATAAGCTCGAGTGATGTGGCGCAAATAGGTACCTGGAAGACTAAAGAAAGCCATGATTGGCAACATTTACGTTGTCTTTCAGCAATTGTAGTTCCACTTGTTGAGCGAGATCTTGTCATTTAGTGCAGACTTTAAAACAGAAGTGTATGTTGTATCACGACGCGCTGCTGATGATTGGGGCAACAACAGCAAGGTGAGCTGCAAGCTTGTTCAAAAGCAGCATTGCATTTCGAAGCAACGCAAATACAATGTTCCTTGACCGGGAATCGAAACGGGTCCGCGGCGGTGAGAGCGCCGAATCCTAACCACTAGACCACCAGGGAAGCTGCTGCAAACGTCT
This sequence comes from Pristiophorus japonicus, assembly GCF_044704955.1. Classification (NCBI taxonomy): domain Eukaryota; kingdom Metazoa; phylum Chordata; class Chondrichthyes; family Pristiophoridae; genus Pristiophorus; species Pristiophorus japonicus. The sequence goes on from NC_092004.1 coordinate 17,229,962, forward strand.
GTGCCAGCAAACAGACCAACCCAGTCTTTCCTCCTTGCTTTTTCGAAACTTTCATCACATTCGCGCCAGGGAAAACTGTTCACAGCAAAAAGCAGTTTTTGTGGAGAACACCAAAGACATGTCCGCGCAATCACAGCGTTAAGTGCGGCTAGGCATCCACTGAAATCCATTTCATTCTCTCCTTTTTCCGGGAATTTTCACTCTCGGTACCGTGTGCACATTTCATTTGGTGTTTTTGTCCTGAACTGAAGCCTTTTGCCCATCAAGGGCGACAGAACCGTTCTGTCTGTCTGTTCTGCTTTTGACCATTGCCGGGAACTGGTCTCCAGTTCATCGGTTATCAGCAAAGCAAGAAACACGTTATGAACAGAAAGTTGTGCTCTGCACACCGTCGGCAAAGAAGCAATGGCTGTTATTCCAAATAATTCCCATCCCTTGGGATTGCGTGTGGATTTGTTTCGTTATGAAGATTTGATTGTAAATGTTACTAAAAACCGAATAAATATTATGAAAAATTGCGATGGCCCATACGGGGATCGGGCCCGCGCTCTTGGCTTTATTAATACCACGCCCTAAACGACCGATTTAAACGGCAACAACATGCCCTAGGGCTCCGTGAAAGCCCAGCCTGAGATGATTTTGTATCCGGCACACACTGGGTGATAGATTTACTGCATAAGAATTGAACACATCGCATCGCTTAAACATTGTTCACTCTTCATATACAAAACTGGGCAGAGTATAACTAGAAAGTAACAGAAAAAGAGCGCTGAATCTAAAAATAGTCATGTCGAAAATTAGTATCACGCAACCGCTGAACAGCCCATCCCTCAAGCACTGTCTCGATATCAAACCAGCTTCTCCCCTGAAAATGAAGGAAACGCAAAATCACCAGATATTGCCGAAACCCGGGATTGAACCAGGGACCTTTAGATCTTCAGTCTAACGCTCTCCCAACTGAGCTATTTCGGCCCGACAGAAAACGCAGCAAACCTTTCTCGCACCTTTTTGAAAGAAAACTTAAACCCCGGTAGGAATAGCCCCGCACACTCAGTCCTCATTTCGGGGCAATGGCTCGCAAACACATCTCGGAGCTCGGGATGTGTTCATGTAATGTATAATGATATTGAAAATCTTTATGCTCATGTTAATTTATCACTGCCCACGATCCAGGCACTCTCTGATTCCGGGATTGTGCACGTTGCTAACTTGAAAATGTGCATTTTTCCGCACTGGCAATGAATTGACTGATAGCCGGGCTGTGATCAGCTCGGTTTGTTAGGGTGATGCCGCGCAAGAAGGTACATGGAAGAATAATGATAATTGTGATTGTTCTCACACTGCACTTAAATGTTGGCAAACCGTACAGTGTCAATCAGCAATTGTAGTTCCATATGTACATTTAATGTTCTGCTGAAGTCTTCATAAAGACACATAGATTGCACACCAGGCTAGATCTCACAGTGTTGAAGACACAGTGAAATATACTGGAGAGTTTATAACTGATTCAGAACATAACATGTCAGTAAAATTCCCCGTTCTGTTCTCGGCACTGATGGGTTGTGAAAAGGAGACGGGCCGAAGTCCTATTGAGCCGCACTGACCCCGAGCCAAGGTGACATTAAAGCAGGTTCAGTACTTAGCAGTGATATGATGAAGAGAGATAAGAGTCGCGAATCAAGGAGAGATTTAACGTTAGTGATGGTGAATCTCGGTTTGATGAAAAACTCCATGAATTCTCTGCCGGGAAATTCAGATCTTGCAAATCGCCTGTGAACGCGAAACATTGACACGCAGTGAGCCAATGTGCAATATAGAAGGGGCCCAGGCCAAATGAATGCTCAAGGATACGTTATCGGTCCCCATGGTCCAGGCATTCCCTGATTCCAGTCTTGCACACTTTGCGAAGTTTAAAATGCTGAATATTTCCACAGTGGCAATGCTTTGATTGATGATAAGCTCGAGTGATGTGGCGCAAATAGGTACCTGGAAGACTAAAGAAAGCCATGATTGGCAAAATTTACGTTGTCTTTCAGCAATTGTAGTTCCACTTGTTGAGCGAGATCTTGTCATTTAGTGCAGACTTTAAAACAGAAGTGTCTGTTGTATCACGACGCGCTGCTGATGATTGGGGCAACAACAGCAAGGTGAGCTGCAAGCTTGTTCAGGAGCAGCATTGCATTTCGAAGCAACGCAAATACAATGTTCCCTGAACGAGAATCGAACCCAGGCCGCGGCGGTGAGAGCGCCGAATCCTAACCACTAGACCACCAGGGAAGCTGCTGCAAACGTCTGTGCCAGCAAACAGACCAACCCAGTCTTTCCTCCTTGCTTTTTCGAAACTTTCATCACATTCGCGCCAGGGAAAACTGTTCACAGCAAAAAGCAGTTTTTGTGGAGAACACCAAAGACATGTCCGCGCAATCACAGCGTTAAGTGCGGCTAGGCATCCACTGAAATCCATTTCATTCTCTCCTTTTTCCGGGAATTTTCACTCTCGGTACCGTGTGAACATTTCATTTGGTGTTTTTGATCTGAACTGAAGCCTTTTGCCCATCAAGGGCGACAGAACCGTTCTGTCTGTCTGTTCTGCTTTTAACCATTGCCGGGAACTGGTCTCCAGTTTATCGGTTATCAGCAAAGCAAGAAACACGTTATGAACAGAAAGTTGTGCTCTGCACACCGTCGGCAAAGAAGCAATGGCTGTTATTCCAAATAAGTCCCATCCCTTGTGATTGCGTGTGGATTTGTTTCGTTATGAAGATTTGATTGTAAATGTTACTAAAAACCGAATAAAAATTATGAAAAATTGCGATGGCCCATACGGGGATCGGGCCCGCGCTCTTGGCTTTATTAATACCACGTCCTAAACGACCGATTTAAACGGCAACAAAATGCCCTAGGACTCCGTGAAAGCCCAGCCTGAGATGATTTTGTATCCGGCACACACTGGGTGATAGAGTTACTGCATAAGAATTGAACACATCGCATCGCTTAAACATTGTTCATTCTTCATATACAAAACTGGGCAGAGTATAACTAGAAAGTAACAGAAAAAGAGCGCTGAATCTAAAAAAAGTCATGTCGAAAATTAGTATCACGCAACCGCTGAACAGCCCATCCCTCAAGCACTGTCTCGATATCAAACCAGCTTCTCCCCTGAAAATGAAGGAAACGCAAAACCACCAGATATTGCCGAAACCCGGGATTGAACCAGGGACCTTTAGATCTTCAGTCTAACGCTCTCCCAACTGAGCTATTTCGGCCCGACAGAAAACGAAGCAAAACTTTCTCGCACCTTTTTGAAAGAAAACTTAAACCCCGGTCGGAATAGCCCCGCACACTCAGTCCTCATTTCGGGGCAATGGCTCGCAAACACATCTCGGAGCTCGGGATGTGTTCATGTAATGTATAATGATATTGAAAATCTTTATGCTCATGTTAATTTATCACTGCCCACGATCCAGGCACTCTCTGATTCCGGGATTGTGCACGTTGCTAACTTGAAAATGTGCATTTTTCCGCACTGGCAATGAATTGACTGATAGCCGGGCTGTGATCAGCTCGGTTTGTTAGGGTGATGCCGCGCAAGAAGGTACATGGAAGAATAATGATCATTGTGATTGTTCTCACACTGCACTTAAATGTTGGCAAACCGTACAGTGTCAATCAGCAATTGTAGTTCCATATGTACGTTTAATGTTCTGCTGAAGTGTTCATAAAGACACAAAGATTGCACACCAGGCTAGATCTCACAGTGTTGAAGACACAGTGAAATATACTGGAGAGTTTATAACTGATTCAGAACATAACATGTCAGTAAAATTCCCCGTTCTGTTCTCGGCACTGATGGGTTGTCAAAAGGAGACGGGCCGAAGTCCTATTGAGCCGCACTGACCCCGAGCCAATGTGAAATTAAAGCAGGTTCAGTCCTTAGCAGTGATATGATGAAGAGAGATAAGAGTCGCGAATCAAGGAGAGATTTAACGTTAGTGATGGTGAATCTCGGTTTGATGAAAAACTCCATGAATTCTCTGCCGGGAAATTCAGATCTTGCAAATCGCCTGTGAACGGTAAACATTGACACGCAGTGAGCCAATGTGCAATATAGAAGGGGCCCAGTCCAAATGAATGCTCAAGGATAAGTTATCGGTCCCCATGGTCCAGGCATTCCCTGATTCCAGTCTTGCACACTTTGCGAAGTTTAAAATGCTGAATATTTCCACAGTGGCAATGCTTTGATTGATGATAAGCTCGAGTGATGTGGCGCAAATAGGTACCTGGAAGACTAAAGAAAGCCATGATTGGCAACATTTACGTTGTCTTTCAGCAATTGTAGTTCCACTTGTTGAGCGAGATCTTGTCATTTGGTGCAGACTTGAAAACAGAAGTGTATGTTGTATCACGACGCGCTGCTGATGATTGGGGCAACAACAGCAAGGTGAGCTGCAAGCTTGTTCAAAAGCAGCATTGCATTTCGAAGCAACGCAAATACAATGTTCCCTGAACCCGGGCCGCGGCGGTGAGAGCGCCGAATCCTAACCACTAGACCACCAGGGAAGCTGCTGCAAACGTCTGTGCCAGCAAACAGACCAACCCAGTCTTTCCTCCTTGCTTTTTCGAAATTTTCATCACATTCGCGCCAGGGAAAACTGTTCGCAGCAAAAAGCAGTTTTTGTGGAGAGCACCAAAGACATTTCCGCGCAATCACAGCGTTAAGTGCGGCTAGGCATCCACTGAAATCCATTTCATTCTCTCCTTTTTCCGGGAATTTTCACTCTCGGTACCGTGTGAACATTTCATTTGGTGTTTTTGTCCTGAACTGAAGCCTTTTGCCCATCAAGGGCGACAGAACCGTTCTGTCTGTCTGTTCTGCTTTTTACCATTGCCGGGAACTGGTCTCCAGTTCATCGGTTATCAGCAAAGCAAGAAACACGTTATGAACAGAAAGTTGTGCTCTGCACACCGTCGGCAAAGAAGCAATGGCTGTTATTCCAAATAAGTCCCATCCCTTGGGATTGCGTGTGGATTTGTTTCGTTATGAAGATTTGATTGTAAATGTTACTAAAAACCGAATAAAAATTATGAAAAATTGCGATGGCCCATACGGGGATCGGGCCCGCGCTCTTGGCTTTATTAATACCACGCCCTAAACGACCGATTTAAACGGCAACAAAATGCCCTAGGACTCCGTGAAAGCCCAGCCTGAGATGATTTTGTATCCGGCACACACTGGGTGATAGAGTTACTGCATAAGAATTGAACACATCGCATCGCTTAAACATTGTTCATTCTTCATATACAAAACTGGGCAGAGTATAACTAGAAAGTAACAGAAAAAGAGCGCTGAATCTAAAAAAAGTCATGTCGAAAATTAGTATCACGCAACCGCTGAACAGCCCATCCCTCAAGCACTGTCTCGATATCAAACCAGCTTCTCCCCTGAAAATGAAGGAAACGCAAAATCACCAGATATTGCCGAAACCCGGGATTGAACCAGGGACCTTTAGATCTTCAGTCTAACGCTCTCCCAACTGAGCTATTTCGGCCCGACAGAAAACGAAGCAAAACTTTCTCGCACCTTTTTGAAAGAAAACTTAAACCCCGGTCGGAATAGCCCCGCACACTCAGTCCTCATTTCGGGGCAATGGCTCGCAAACACATCTCGGAGCTCGGGATGTGTTCATGTAATGTATAATGATATTGAAAATCTTTATGCTCATGTTAATTTATCACTGCCCACGATCCAGGCACTCTCTGATTCCGGGATTGTGCACGTTGCTAACTTGAAAATGTGCATTTTTCCGCACTGGCAATGAATTGACTGATAGCCGGGCTGTGATCAGCTCGGTTTGTTAGGGTGATGCCGCGCAAGAAGGTACATGGAAGAATAATGATCATTGTGATTGTTCTCACACTGCACTTAAATGTTGGCAAACCGTACAGTGTCAATCAGCAATTGTAGTTCCATATGTACATTTAATGTTCTGCTGAAGTGTTCATAAAGACACAAAGATTGCACACCAGGCTAGATCTCACAGTGTTGAAGACACAGTGAAATATACTGGAGAGTTTATAACTGATTCAGAACATAACATGTCAGTAAAATTCCCCGTTCTGTTCTCGGCACTGATGGGTTGTGAAAAGGAGACGGGCCGAAGTCCTATTGAGCCGCACTGACCCCGAGCCAATGTGAAATTAAAGCAGGTTCAGTCCTTAGCAGTGATATGATGAAGAGAGATAAGAGTCGCGAATCAAGGAGAGATTTAACGTTAGTGATGGTGAATCTCGGTTTGATGAAAAACTCCATGAATTCTCTGCCGGGAAATTCAGATCTTGCAAATCGCCTGTGAACGGTAAACATTGACACGCAGTGAGCCAATGTGCAATATAGAAGGGGCCCAGTCCAAATGAATGCTCAAGGATAAGTTATCGGTCCCCATGGTCCAGGCATTCCCTGATTCCAGTCTTGCACACTTTGCGAAGTTTAAAATGCTGAATATTTCCACAGTGGCAATGCTTTGTTTGATGATAAGCTCGAGTGATGTGGCGCAAATAGGTACCTGGAAGACTAAAGAAAGCCATGATTGGCAACATTTACGTTGTCTTTCAGCAATTGTAGTTCCACTTGTTGAGCGAGATCTTGTCATTTAGTGCAGACTTTAAAACAGAAGTGTATGTTGTATCACGACGCGCTGCTGATGATTGGGGCAACAACAGCAAGGTGAGCTGCAAGCTTGTTCAAAAGCAGCATTGCATTTCGAAGCAACGCAAATACAATGTTCCCTGACCGGGAATCGAACCCGGGCCGCGGCGGTGAGAGCGCCGAATCCTAACCACTAGACCACCAGGGAAGCTGCTGCAAACGTCTGTGCCAGCAAACAGACCAACCCAGTCTTTCCTCCTTGCTTTTTCGAAACTTTCATCACATTCGCGCCAGGGAAAACTGTTCACAGCAAAAAGCAGTTTTTGTGGAGAACACCAAAGACATGTCCGCGCAATCACAGCGTTAAGTGCGGCTAGGCATCCACTGAAATCCATTTCATTCTCTCCTTTTTCCGGGAATTTTCACTCTCGGTACCGTGTGAACATTTCATTTGGTGTTTTTGATCTGAACTGAAGCCTTTTGCCCATCAAGGGCGACAGAACCGTTCTGTCTGTCTGTTCTGCTTTTAACCATTGCCGGGAACTGGTCTCCAGTTCATCGGTTATCAGCAAAGCAAGAAACACGTTATGAACAGAAAGTTGTGCTCTGCACACCGTCGGCAAAGAAGCAATGGCTGTTATTCCAAATAAGTCCCATCCCTTGGGATTGCGTGTGGATTTGTTTCGTTATGAAGATTTGATTGTAAATGTTACTAAAAACCGAATAAAAATTATGAAAAATTGCGATGGCCCATACGGGGATCGGGCCAGCGCTCTTGGCTTTATTAATACCACGCCCTAAACGACCGATTTAAACGGCAACAAAATGCCCTAGGACTCCGTGAAAGCCCAGCCTGAGATGATTTTGTATCCGGCACACACTGGGTGATAGAGTTACTGCATAAGAATTGAACACATCGCATCGCTTAAACATTGTTCATTCTTCATATACAAAACTGGGCAGAGTATAACTAGAAAGTAACAGAAAAAGAGCGCTGAATCTAAAAAAAGTCATGTCGAAAATTAGTATCACGCAACCGCTGAACAGCCCATCCCTCAAGCACTGTCTCGATATCAAACCAGCTTCTCCCCTGAAAATGAAGGAAACGCAAAATCACCAGATATTGCCGAAACCCGGGATTGAACCAGGGACCTTTAGATCTTCAGTCTAACGCTCTCCCAACTGAGCTATTTCGGCCCGACAGAAAACGAAGCAAAACTTTCTCGCACCTTTTTGAAAGAAAACTTAAACCCCGGTCGGAATAGCCCCGCACACTCAGTCCTCATTTCGGGGCAATGGCTCGCAAACACATCTCGGAGCTCGGGATGTGTTCATGTAATGTATAATCATATTGAAAATCTTTATGCTCATGTTAATTTATCACTGCCCACGATCCAGGCACTCTCTGATTCCGGGATTGTGCACGTTGCTAACTTGAAAATGTGCATTTTTCCGCACTGGCAATGAATTGACTGATAGCCGGGCTGTGATCAGCTCGGTTTGTTAGGGTGATGCCGCGCAAGAAGGTACATGGAAGAATAATGATCATTGTGATTGTTCTCACACTGCACTTAAATGTTGGCAAACCGTACAGTGTCAATCAGCAATTGTAGTTCCATATGTACGTTTAATGTTCTGCTGAAGTGTGCATAAAGACACAAAGATTGCACACCAGGCTAGATCTCACAGTGTTGAAGACACAGTGAAATATACTGGAGAGTTTATAACTGATTCAGAACATAACATGTCAGTAAAATTCCCCGTTCTGTTCTCGGCACTGATGGGTTGTCAAAAGGAGACGGGCCGAAGTCCTATTGAGCCGCACTGACCCCGAGCCAAGGTGAAATTAAAGCAGGTTCAGTCCTTAGCAGTGATATGATGAAGAGAGATAAGAGTCGCGAATCAAGGAGAGATTTAACGTTAGTGATGGTGAATCTCGGTTTGATGAAAAACTCCATGAATTCTCTGCCGGGAAATTCAGATCTTGCAAATCGCCTGTGAACGGTAAACATTGACACGCAGTGAGCCAATGTGCAATATAGAAGGGGCCCAGGCCAAATGAATGCTCAAGGATAAGTTATCGGTCCCCATGGTCCAGGCATTCCCTGATTCCAGTCTTGCACACTTTGCGAAGTTTAAAATGCTGAATATTTCCACAGTGGCAATGCTTTGATTGATGATAAGCTCGAGTGATGTGGCGCAAATAGGTACCTGGAAGACTAAAGAAAGCCATGATTGGCAACATTTACGTTGTCTTTCAGCAATTGTAGTTCCACTTGTTGAGCGAGATCTTGTCATTTGGTGCAGACTTGAAAACAGAAGTGTATGTTGTATCACGACGCGCTGCTGATGATTGGGGCAACAACAGCAAGGTGAGCTGCAAGCTTGTTCAAAAGCAGCATTGCATTTCGAAGCAACGCAAATACAATGTTCCCTGACCGGGAATCGAACCCGGGCCGCGGCGGTGAGAGCGCCGAATCCTAACCAATAGACCACCAGGGAAGCTGCTGCAAACGTCTGTGCCAGCAAACAGACCAACCCAGTCTTTCCTCCTTGCTTTTTCGAAATTTTCATCACATTCGCGCCAGGGAAAACTGTTCGCAGCAAAAAGCAGTTTTTGTGGAGAACACCAAAGACATTTCCGCGCAATCACAGCGTTAAGTGCGGCTAGGCATCCACTGAAATCCATTTCATTCTCTCCTTTTTCCGGGAATTTTCACTCTCGGTACCGTGTGAACATTTCATTTGGTGTTTTTGTCCTGAACTGAAGCCTTTTGCCCATCAAGGGCGACAGAACCGTTCTGTCTGTCTGTTCTGCTTTTTACCATTGCCGGGAACTGGTCTCCAGTTCATCGGTTATCAGCAAAGCAAGAAACACGTTATGAACAGAAAGTTGTGCTCTGCACACCGTCGGCAAAGAAGCAATGGCTGTTATTCCAAATAAGTCCCATCCCTTGGGATTGCGTGTGGATTTGTTTCGTTATGAAGATTTGATTGTAAATGTTACTAAAAACCGAATAAAAATTATGAAAAATTGCGATGGCCCATACGGGGATCGGGTCCGCGCTCTTGGCTTTATTAATACCACGCCCTAAACGACCGATTTAAACGGCAACAAAATGCCCTAGGACTCCGTGAAAGCCCAGCCTGAGATGATTTTGTATCCGGCACACACTGGGTGATAGAGTTACTGCATAAGAATTGAACACATCGCATCGCTTAAACATTGTTCATTCTTCATATACAAAACTGGGCAGAGTATAACTAGAAAGTAACAGAAAAAGAGCGCTGAATCTAAAAAAAGTCATGTCGAAAATTAGTATCACGCAACCGCTGAACAGCCCATCCCTCAAGCACTGTCTCGATATCAAACCAGCTTCTCCCCTGAAAATGAAGGAAACGCAAAATCACCAGATATTGCCGAAACCCGGGATTGAACCAGGGACCTTTAGATCTTCAGTCTAACGCTCTCCCAACTGAGCTATTTCGGCCCGACAGAAAACGAAGCAAAACTTTCTCGCACCTTTTTGAAAGAAAACTTAAACCCCGGTCGGAATAGCCCCGCACACTCAGTCCTCATTTCGGGGCAATGGCTCGCAAACACATCTCGGAGCTCGGGATGTGTTCATGTAATGTATAATGATATTGAAAATCTTTATGCTCATGTTAATTTATCACTGCCCACGATCCAGGCACTCTCTGATTCCGGGATTGTGCACGTTGCTAACTTGAAAATGTGCATTTTTCCGCACTGGCAATGAATTGACTGATAGCCGGGCTGTGATCAGCTCGGTTTGTTAGGGTGATGCCGCGCAAGAAGGTACATGGAAGAATAATGATCATTGTGATTGTTCTCACACTGCACTTAAATGTTGGCAAACCGTACAGTGTCAATCAGCAATTGTAGTTCCATATGTACGTTTAATGTTCTGCTGAAGTGTTCATAAAGACACAAAGATTGCACACCAGGCTAGATCTCACAGTGTTGAAGACACAGTGAAATATACTGGAGAGTATATAACTGATTCAGAACATAACATGTCAGTAAAATTCCCCGTTCTGTTCTCGGCACTGATGGGTTGTCAAAAGGAGACGGGCCGAAGTCCTATTGAGCCGCACTGACCCCGAGCCAAGGTGAAATTAATGCAGGTTCAGTCCTTAGCAGTGATATGATGAAGAGAGATAAGAGTCGCGAATCAAGGAGAGATTTAACGTTAGTGATGGTGAATCTCGGTTTGATGAAAAACTCCATGAATTCTCTGCCGGGAAATTCAGATCTTGCAAATCGCCTGTGAACGGTAAACATTGACACGCAGTGAGCCAATGTGCAATATAGAAGGGGCCCAGTCCAAATGAATGCTCAAGGATAAGTTATCGGTCCCCATGGTCCAGGCATTCCCTGATTCCAGTCTTGCACACTTTGCGAAGTTTAAAATGCTGAATATTTCCACAGTGGCAATGCTTTGTTTGATGATAAGCTCGAGTGATGTGGCGCAAATAGGTACCTGGAAGACTAAAGAAAGCCATGATTGGCAACATTTACGTTGTCTTTCAGCAATTGTAGTTCCACTTGTTGAGCGAGATCTTGTCATTTAGTGCAGACTTTAAAACAGAAGTGTATGTTGTATCACGACGCGCTGCTGATGATTGGGGCAACAACAGCAAGGTGAGCTGCAAGCTTGTTCAAAAGCAGCATTGCATTTCGAAGCAACGCAAATACAATGTTCCCTGACCGGGAATCGAACCCGGGCCGCGGCGGTGAGAGCGCCGAATCCTAACCACTAGACCACCAGGGAAGCTGCTGCAAACGTCTGTGCCAGCAAACAGACCAACCCAGTCTTTCCTCCTTGCTTTTTCGAAACTTTCATCACATTCGCGCCAGGGAAAACTGTTCACAGCAAAAAGCAGTTTTTGTGGAGAACACCAAAGACATGTCCGCGCAATCACAGCGTTAAGTGCGGCTAGGCATCCACTGAAATCCATTTCATTCTCTCCTTTTTCCGGGAATTTTCACTCTCGGTACCGTGTGAACATTTCATTTGGTGTTTTTGTCCTGAACTGAAGCCTTTTGCCCATCAAGGGCGACAGAACCGTTCTGTCTGTCTGTTCTGCTTTTTACCATTGCCGGGAACTGGTCTCCAGTTCATCGGTTATCAGCAAAGCAAGAAACACGTTATGAACAGAAAGTTGTGCTCTGCACACCGTCGGCAAAGAAGCAATGGCTGTTATTCCAAATAAGTCCCATCCCTTGGGATTGCGTGTGGATTTGTTTCGTTATGAAGATTTGATTGTAAATGTTACTAAAAACCGAATAAAAATTATGAAAAACTGCGATGGCCCATACGGGGATCGGGCCCGCGCTCTTGGCTTTATTAATACCACGCCCTAAACGACCGATTTAAACGGCAACAAAATGCCCTAGGACTCCGTGAAAGCCCAGCCTGAGATGATTTTGTATCCGGCACACACTGGGTGATAGAGTTACTGCATAAGAATTGAACACATCGCATCGCTTAAACATTGTTCATTCTTCATATACAAAACTGGGCAGAGTATAACTAGAAAGTAACAGAAAAAGAGCGCTGAATCTAAAAAAAGTCATGTCGAAAATTAGTATCACGCAACCGCTGAACAGCCCATCCCTCAAGCACTGTCTCGATATCAAACCAGCTTCTCCCCTGAAAATGAAGGAAACGCAAAATCACCAGATATTGCCGAAACCCGGGATTGAACCAGGGACCTTTAGATCTTCAGTCTAACGCTCTCCCAACTGAGCTATTTCGGCCCGACAGAAAACGAAGCAAAACTTTCTCGCACCTTTTTGAAAGAAAACTTAAACCCCGGTCGGAATAGCCCCGCACACTCAGTCCTCATTTCGGGGCAATGGCTCGCAAACACATCTCGGAGCTCGGGATGTGTTCATGTAATGTATAATCATATTGAAAATCTTTATGCTCATGTTAATTTATCACTGCCCACGATCCAGGCACTCTCTGATTCCGGGATTGTGCACGTTGCTAACTTGAAAATGTGCATTTTTCCGCACTGGCAATGAATTGACTGATAGCCGGGCTGTGATCAGCTCGGTTTGTTAGGGTGATGCCGCGCAAGAAGGTACATGGAAGAATAATGATCATTGTGATTGTTCTCACACTGCACTTAAATGTTGGCAAACCGTACAGTGTCAATCAGCAATTGTAGTTCCATATGTACGTTTAATGTTCTGCTGAAGTGTTCATAAAGACACAAAGATTGCACACCAGGCTAGATCTCACAGTGTTGAAGACACAGTGAAATATACTGGAGAGTTTATAACTGATTCAGAACATAACATGTCAGTAAAATTCCCCGTTCTGTTCTCGGCACTGATGGGTTGTCAAAAGGAGACGGGCCGAAGTCCTATTGAGCCGCACTGACCCCGAGCCAAGGTGAAATTAAAGCAGGTTCAGTCCTTAGCAGTGATATGATGAAGAGAGATAAGAGTCGCGAATCAAGGAGAGATTTAACGTTAGTGATGGTGAATCTCGGTTTGATGAAAAACTCCATGAATTCTCTGCCGGGAAATTCAGATCTTGCAAATCGCCTGTGAACGGTAAACATTGACACGCAGTGAGCCAATGTGCAATATAGAAGGGGCCCAGGCCAAATGAATGCTCAAGGATAAGTTATCGGTCCCCATGGTCCAGGCATTCCCTGATTCCAGTCTTGCACACTTTGCGAAGTTTAAAATGCTGAATATTTCCACAGTGGCAATGCTTTGATTGATGATAAGCTCGAGTGATGTGGCGCAAATAGGTACCTGGAAGACTAAAGAAAGCCATGATTGGCAACATTTACGTTGTCTTTCAGCAATTGTAGTTCCACTTGTTGAGCGAGATCTTGTCATTTGGTGCAGACTTGAAAACAGAAGTGTATGTTGTATCACAACGCGCTGCTGATGATTGGGGCAACAACAGCAAGGTGAGCTGCAAGCTTGTTCAAAAGCAGCATTGCATTTCGAAGCAACGCAAATACAATGTTCCCTGACCGGGAATCGAACCCGGGCCGCGGCGGTGAGAGCGCCGAATCCTAACCACTAGACCACCAGGGAAGCTGCTGCAAACGTCTGTGCCAGCAAACAGACCAACCCAGTCTTTCCTCCTTGCTTTTTCGAAACTTTCATCACATTCGCGCCAGGGAAAACTGTTCACAGCAAAAAGCAGTTTTTGTGGAGAACACCAAAGACATGTCCGCGCAATCACAGCGTTAAGTGCGGCTAGGCATCCACTGAAATCCATTTCATTCTCTCCTTTTTCCGGGAATTTTCACTCTCGGTACCGTGTGAACATTTCATTTGGTGTTTTTGATCTGAACTGAAGCCTTTTGCCCATCAAGGGCGACAGAACCGTTCTGTCTGTCTGTTCTGCTTTTAACCATTGCCGGGAACTGGTCTCCAGTTCATCGGTTATCAGCAAAGCAAGAAACACGTTATGAACAGAAAGTTGTGCTCTGCACACCGTCGGCAAAGAAGCAATGGCTGTTATTCCAAATAAGTCCCATCCCTTGGGATTGCGTGTGGATTTGTTTCGTTATGAAGATTTGATTGTAAATGTTACTAAAAACCGAATAAAAATTATGAAAAATTGCGATGGCCCATACGGGGATCGGGCCAGCGCTCTTGGCTTTATTAATACCACGCCCTAAACGACCGATTTAAACGGCAACAAAATGCCCTAGGACTCCGTGAAAGCCCAGCCTGAGATGATTTTGTATCCGGCACACACTGGGTGATAGAGTTACTGCATAAGAATTGAACACATCGCATCGCTTAAACATTGTTCATTCTTCATATACAAAACTGGGCAGAGTATAACTAGAAAGTAACAGAAAAAGAGCGCTGAATCTAAAAAAAGTCATGTCGAAAATTAGTATCACGCAACCGCTGAACAGCCCATCCCTCAAGCACTGTCTCGATATCAAACCAGCTTCTCCCCTGAAAATGAAGGAAACGCAAAATCACCAGATATTGCCGAAACCCGGGATTGAACCAGGGACCTTTAGATCTTCAGTCTAACGCTCTCCCAACTGAGCTATTTCGGCCCGACAGAAAACGAAGCAAAACTTTCTCGCACCTTTTTGAAAGAAAACTTAAACCCCGGTCGGAATAGCCCCGCACACTCAGTCCACATTTCGGGGCAATGGCTCGCAAACACATCTCGGAGCTCGGGATGTGTTCATGTAATGTATAATGATATTGAAAATCTTTATGCTCATGTTAATTTATCACTGCCCACGATCCAGGCACTCTCTGATTCCGGGATTGTGCACGTTGCTAACTTGAAAATGTGCATTTTTCCGCACTGGCAATGAATTGACTGATAGCCGGGCTGTGATCAGCTCGGTTTGTTAGGGTGATGCCGCGCAAGAAGGTACATGGAAGAATAATGATCATTGTGATTGTTCTCACACTGCACTTAAATGTTGGCAAACCGTACAGTGTCAATCAGCAATTGTAGTTCCATATGTACGTTTAATGTTCTGCTGAAGTGTTCATAAAGACACAAAGATTGCACACCAGGCTAGATCTCACAGTGTTGAAGACACAGTGAAATATACTGGAGAGTTTATAACTGATTCAGAACATAACATGTCAGTAAAATTCCCCGTTCTGTTCTCGGCACTGATGGGTTGTCAAAAGGAGACGGGCCGAAGTCCTATTGAGCCGCACTGACCCCGAGCCAAGGTGAAATTAAAGCAGGTTCAGTCCTTAGCAGTGATATGATGAAGAGAGATAAGAGTCGCGAATGAAGGAGAGATTTAACGTTAATGATGGTGAATCTCGGTTTGATGAAAAACTCCATGAATTCTCTGCCGGGAAATTCAGATCTTGCAAATCGCCTGTGAACGGTAAACATTGACACGCAGTGAGCCAATGTGCAATATAGAAGGGGCCCAGGCCAAATGAATGCTCAAGGATAAGTTATCGGTCCCCATGGTCCAGGCATTCCCTGATTCCAGTCTTGCACACTTTGCGAAGTTTAAAATGCTGAATATTTCCACAGTGGCAATGCTTTGATTGATGATAAGCTCGAGTGATGTGGCGCAAATAGGTACCTGGAAGACTAAAGAAAGCCATGATTGGCAACATTTACGTTGTCTTTCAGCAATTGTAGTTCCACTTGTTGAGCGAGATCTTGTCATTTGGTGCAGACTTGAAAACAGAAGTGTATGTTGTATCACGACGCGCTGCTGATGATTGGGGCAACAACAGCAAGGTGAGCTGCAAGCTTGTTCAAAAGCAGCATTGCATTTCGAAGCAACGCAAATACAATGTTCCCTGACCGGGAATCGAACCCGGGCCGCGGCGGTGAGAGCGCCGAATCCTAACCACTAGACCACCAGGGAAGCTGCTGCAAACGTCTGTGCCAGCAAACAGACCAACCCAGTCTTTCCTCCTTGCTTTTTCGAAATTTTCATCACATTCGCGCCAGGGAAAACTGTTCGCAGCAAAAAGCAGTTTTTGTGGAGAACACCAAAGACATTTCCGCGCAATCACAGCGTTAAGTGCGGCTAGGCATCCACTGAAATCCATTTCATTCTCTCCTTTTTCCGGGAATTTTCACTCTCGGTACCGTGTGAACATTTCATTTGGTGTTTTTGTCCTGAACTGAAGCCTTTTGCCCATCAAGGGCGACAGAACCGTTCTGTCTGTCTGTTCTGCTTTTTACCATTGCCGGGAACTGGTCTCCAGTTCATCGGTTATCAGCAAAGCAAGAAACACGTTATGAACAGAAAGTTGTGCTCTGCACACCGTCGGCAAAGAAGCAATGGCTGTTATTCCAAATAAGTCCCATCCCTTGGGATTGCGTGTGGATTTGTTTCGTTATGAAGATTTGATTGTAAATGTTACTAAAAACCGAATAAAAATTATGAAAAATTGCGATGGCCCATACGGGGATCGGGCCCGCGCTCTTGGCTTTATTAATACCACGCCCTAAACGACCGATTTAAACGGCAACAAAATGCCCTAGGACTCCGTGAAAGCCCAGCCTGAGATGATTTTGTATCCGGCACACACTGGGTGATAGAGTTACTGCATAAGAATTGAACACATCGCATCGCTTAAACATTGTTCATTCTTCATATACAAAACTGGGCAGAGTATAACTAGAAAGTAACAGAAAAAGAGCGCTGAATCTAAAAAAAGTCATGTCGAAAATTAGTATCACGCAACCGCTGAACAGCCCATCCCTCAAGCACTGTCTCGATATCAAACCAGCTTCTCCCCTGAAAATGAAGGAAACGCAAAATCACCAGATATTGCCGAAACCCGGGATTGAACCAGGGACCTTTAGATCTTCAGTCTAACGCTCTCCCAACTGAGCTATTTCGGCCCGACAGAAAACGAAGCAAAACTTTCTCGCACCTTTTTGAAAGAAAACTTAAACCCCGGTCGGAATAGCCCCGCACACTCAGTCCTCATTTCGGGGCAATGGCTCGCAAACACATCTCGGAGCTCGGGATGTGTTCATGTAATGTATAATGATATTGAAAATCTTTATGCTCATGTTAATTTATCACTGCCCACGATCCAGGCACTCTCTGATTCCTGGATTGTGCACGTTGCTAACTTGAAAATGTGCATTTTTCCGCACTGGCAATGAATTGACTGATAGCCGGGCTGTGATCAGCTCGGTTTGTTAGGGTGATGCCGCGCAAGAAGGTACATGGAAGAATAATGATCATTGTGATTGTTCTCACACTGCACTTAAATGTTGGCAAACCGTACAGTGTCAATCAGCAATTGTAGTTCCATATGTACATTTAATGTTCTGCTGAAGTGTTCATAAAGACACAAAGATTGCACACCAGGCTAGATCTCACAGTGTTGAAGACACAGTGAAATATACTGGAGAGTTTATAACTGATTCAGAACATAACATGTCAGTAAAATTCCCCGTTCTGTTCTCGTCACTGATGGGTTGTCAAAAGGAGACGGGCCGAAGTCCTATTGAGCCGCACTGACCCCGAGCCAAGGTGAAATTAAAGCAGGTTCAGTCCTTAGCAGTGATATGATGAAGAGAGATAAGAGTCGCGAATCAAGGAGAGATTTAACGTTAGTGATGGTGAATCTCGGTTTGATGAAAAACTCCATGAATTCTCTGCCGGGAAATTCAGATCTTGCAAATCGCCTGTGAACGGTAAACATTGACACGCAGTGAGCCAATGTGCAATATAGAAGGGGCCCAGGCCAAATGAATGCTCAAGGATAAGTTATCGGTCCCCATGGTCCAGGCATTCCCTGATTCCAGTCTTGCACACTTTGCGAAGTTTAAAATGCTGAATATTTCCACAGTGGCAATGCTTTGATTGATGATAAGCTCGAGTGATGTGGCGCAAATAGGTACCTGGAAGACTAAAGAAAGCCATGATTGGCAACATTTACGTTGTCTTTCAGCAATTGTAGTTCCACTTGTTGAGCGAGATCTTGTCATTTAGTGCAGACTTTAAAACAGAAGTGTATGTTGTATCACGACGCGCTGCTGATGATTGGGGCAACAACAGCAAGGTGAGCTGCAAGCTTGTTCAAAAGCAGCATTGCATTTCGAATCAACGCAAATACAATGTTCCCTGCCCGGGAATCGAAGCCGGGCCGCGGCGGTGAGAGCGCCGAATCATAACCACTAGACCAACAGGGAAGCTGCAGCAAACGTCTGTGCCAGCAAACAGACCAACCCAGTCTTTCCTCCTTGCTTTTTCGAAATTTTCATCACATTCGCGCCAGGGAAAACTGTTCGCAGCAAAAAGCAGTTTTTGTGGAGAACACCAAAGACATGTCCGCGCAATCACAGCGTTAAGTGCGGCTAGGCATCCACTGAAATCCATTTCATTCTCTCCTTTTTCCGGGAATTTTCACTCTCGGTACCGTGTGAACATTGCATTTGGTGTTTTTGTCCTGAACTGAAGCCTTTTGCCCATCAAGGGCGACAGAACCGTTCTGTCTGTCTGTTCTGCTTTTAACCATTGCCGGGAACTGGTCTCCAGTTCATCGGTTATCAGCAAAGCAAGAAACAAGTTATGAACAGAAAGTTGTGCTCTGCACACCGTCGGCAAAGAAGCAATGGCTGTTATTCCAAATAATTCCCATCCCTTGGGATTGCGTGTGGATTTGTTTCGTTATGAAGATTTGATTGTAAATGTTACTAAAAACCAAATAAAAATTATGAAAAATTGCGATGGCCCATACGGGGATCGGGCCCGCGCTCTTGGCTTTATTAATACCACGCCCTAAACGACCGATTTAAACGGCAACAAAATGCCCTAGGGCTCCGTGAAAGCCCAGCCTGAGATGATTTTGTATCCGGCACACACTGGGTGATAGAGTTACTGCATAAGAATTGAACACATCGCATCGCTTAAACATTGTTCACTCTTCATATACAAAACTGGGCAGAGTATAAATAGAAAGTAACAGAAAAAGAGCGCTGAATCTAAAAAAAGTCATGTCGAAAATTAGTATCACGCAACCGCTGAACAGCCCATCCCTCAAGCACTGTCTCGATATCAAACCAGCTTCTCCCCTGAAAATGAAGGAAACGCAAAATCACCAGATATTGCCGAAACCCGGGATTGAACCAGGGACCTTTAGATCTTCAGTCTAACGCTCTCCCAACTGAGCTATTTCGGCCCGACAGAAAACGAAGCAAAACTTTCTCGCACCTTTTTGAAAGAAAACTTAAACCCCGGTCGGAATAGCCCCGCACACTCAGTCCTCATTTCGGGGCAATGGCTCGCAAACACATCTCGGAGCTCGGGATGTGTTCATGTAATGTATAATCATATTGAAAATCTTTATGCTCATGTTAATTTATCACTGCCCACGATCCAGGCACTCTCTGATTCCGGGATTGTGCACGTTGCTAACTTGAAAATGTGCATTTTTCCGCACTGGCAATGAATTGACTGATAGCCGGGCTGTGATCAGCTCGGTTTGTTAGGGTGATGCCGCGCAAGAAGGTACATGGAAGAATAATGATCATTGTGATTGTTCTCACACTGCACTTAAATGTTGGCAAACCGTACAGTGTCAATCAGCAATTGTAGTTCCATATGTACGTTTAATGTTCTGCTGAAGTGTTCATAAAGACACAAAGATTGCACACCAGGCTAGATCTCACAGTGTTGAAGACACAGTGAAATATACTGGAGAGTTTATAACTGATTCAGAACATAACATGTCAGTAAAATTCCCCGTTCTGTTCTCGGCACTGATGGGTTGTCAAAAGGAGACGGGCCGAAGTCCTATTGAGCCGCACTGACCCCGAGCCAAGGTGAAATTAAAGCAGGTTCAGTCCTTAGCAGTGATATGATGAAGAGAGATAAGAGTCGCGAATCAAGGAGAGATTTAACGTTAGTGATGGTGAATCTCGGTTTGATGAAAAACTCCATGAATTCTCTGCCGGGAAATTCAGATCTTGCAAATCGCCTGTGAACGGTAAACATTGACACGCAGTGAGCCAATGTGCAATATAGAAGGGGCCCAGGCCAAATGAATGCTCAAGGATAAGTTATCGGTCCCCATGGTCCAGGCATTCCCTGATTCCAGTCTTGCACACTTTGCGAAGTTTAAAATGCTGAATATTTCCACAGTGGCAATGCTTTGATTGATGATAAGCTCGAGTGATGTGGCGCAAATAGGTACCTGGAAGACTAAAGAAAGCCATGATTGGCAACATTTACGTTGTCTTTCAGCAATTGTAGTTCCACTTGTTGAGCGAGATCTTGTCATTTGGTGCAGACTTGAAAACAGAAGTGTATGTTGTATCACAACGCGCTGCTGATGATTGGGGCAACAACAGCAAGGTGAGCTGCAAGCTTGTTCAAAAGCAGCATTGCATTTCGAAGCAACGCAAATACAATGTTCCCTGACCGGGAATCGAACCCGGGCCGCGGCGGTGAGAGCGCCGAATCCTAACCACTAGACCACCAGGGAAGCTGCTGCAAACGTCTGTGCCAGCAAACAGACCAACCCAGTCTTTCCTCCTTGCTTTTTCGAAACTTTCATCACATTCGCGCCAGGGAAAACTGTTCACAGCAAAAAGCAGTTTTTGTGGAGAACACCAAAGACATGTCCGCGCAATCACAGCGTTAAGTGCGGCTAGGCATCCACTGAAATCCATTTCATTCTCTCCTTTTTCCGGGAATTTTCACTCTCGGTACCGTGTGAACATTTCATTTGGTGTTTTTGATCTGAACTGAAGCCTTTTGCCCATCAAGGGCGACAGAACCGTTCTGTCTGTCTGTTCTGCTTTTAACCATTGCCGGGAACTGGTCTCCAGTTCATCGGTTATCAGCAAAGCAAGAAACACGTTATGAACAGAAAGTTGTGCTCTGCACACCGTCGGCAAAGAAGCAATGGCTGTTATTCCAAATAAGTCCCATCCCTTGGGATTGCGTGTGGATTTGTTTCGTTATGAAGATTTGATTGTAAATGTTACTAAAAACCGAATAAAAATTATGAAAAATTGCGATGGCCCATACGGGGATCGGGCCAGCGCTCTTGGCTTTATTAATACCACGCCCTAAACGACCGATTTAAACGGCAACAAAATGCCCTAGGACTCCGTGAAAGCCCAGCCTGAGATGATTTTGTATCCGGCACACACTGGGTGATAGAGTTACTGCATAAGAATTGAACACATCGCATCGCTTAAACATTGTTCATTCTTCATATACAAAACTGGGCAGAGTATAACTAGAAAGTAACAGAAAAAGAGCGCTGAATCTAAAAAAAGTCATGTCGAAAATTAGTATCACGCAACCGCTGAACAGCCCATCCCTCAAGCACTGTCTCGATATCAAACCAGCTTCTCCCCTGAAAATGAAGGAAACGCAAAATCACCAGATATTGCCGAAACCCGGGATTGAACCAGGGACCTTTAGATCTTCAGTCTAACGCTCTCCCAACTGAGCTATTTCGGCCCGACAGAAAACGAAGCAAAACTTTCTCGCACCTTTTTGAAAGAAAACTTAAACCCCGGTCGGAATAGCCCCGCACACTCAGTCCACATTTCGGGGCAATGGCTCGCAAACACATCTCGGAGCTCGGGATGTGTTCATGTAATGTATAATGATATTGAAAATCTTTATGCTCATGTTAATTTATCACTGCCCACGATCCAGGCACTCTCTGATTCCGGGATTGTGCACGTTGCTAACTTGAAAATGTGCATTTTTCCGCACTGGCAATGAATTGACTGATAGCCGGGCTGTGATCAGCTCGGTTTGTTAGGGTGATGCCGCGCAAGAAGGTACATGGAAGAATAATGATCATTGTGATTGTTCTCACACTGCACTTAAATGTTGGCAAACCGTACAGTGTCAATCAGCAATTGTAGTTCCATATGTACGTTTAATGTTCTGCTGAAGTGTTCATAAAGACACAAAGATTGCACACCAGGCTAGATCTCACAGTGTTGAAGACACAGTGAAATATACTGGAGAGTTTATAACTGATTCAGAACATAACATGTCAGTAAAATTCCCCGTTCTGTTCTCGGCACTGATGGGTTGTCAAAAGGAGACGGGCCGAAGTCCTATTGAGCCGCACTGACCCCGAGCCAAGGTGAAATTAAAGCAGGTTCAGTCCTTAGCAGTGATATGATGAAGAGAGATAAGAGTCGCGAATCAAGGAGAGATTTAACGTTAGTGATGGTGAATCTCGGTTTGATGAAAAACTCCATGAATTCTCTGCCGGGAAATTCAGATCTTGCAAATCGCCTGTGAACGGTAAACATTGACACGCAGTGAGCCAATGTGCAATATAGAAGGGGCCCAGGCCAAATGAATGCTCAAGGATAAGTTATCGGTCCCCATGGTCCAGGCATTCCCTGATTCCAGTCTTGCACACTTTGCGAAGTTTAAAATGCTGAATATTTCCACAGTGGCAATGCTTTGATTGATGATAAGCTCGAGTGATGTGGCGCAAATAGGTACCTGGAAGACTAAAGAAAGCCATGATTGGCAACATTTACGTTGTCTTTCAGCAATTGTAGTTCCACTTGTTGAGCGAGATCTTGTCATTTGGTGCAGACTTGAAAACAGAAGTGTATGTTGTATCACGACGCGCTGCTGATGATTGGGGCAACAACAGCAAGGTGAGCTGCAAGCTTGTTCAAAAGCAGCATTGCATTTCGAAGCAACGCAAATACAATGTTCCCTGACCGGGAATCGAACCCGGGCCGCGGCGGTGAGAGCGCCGAATCCTAACCACTAGACCACCAGGGAAGCTGCTGCAAACGTCTGTGCCAGCAAACAGACCAACCCAGTCTTTCCTCCTTGCTTTTTCGAAATTTTCATCACATTCGCGCCAGGGAAAACTGTTCGCAGCAAAAAGCAGTTTTTGTGGAGAACACCAAAGACATTTCCGCGCAATCACAGCGTTAAGTGCGGCTAGGCATCCACTGAAATCCATTTCATTCTCTCCTTTTTCCGGGAATTTTCACTCTCGGTACCGTGTGAACATTTCATTTGGTGTTTTTGTCCTGAACTGAAGCCTTTTGCCCATCAAGGGCGACAGAACCGTTCTGTCTGTCTGTTCTGCTTTTTACCATTGCCGGGAACTGGTCTCCAGTTCATCGGTTATCAGCAAAGCAAGAAACACGTTATGAACAGAAAGTTGTGCTCTGCACACCGTCGGCAAAGAAGCAATGGCTGTTATTCCAAATAAGTCCCATCCCT
Organism: Pristiophorus japonicus; assembly: GCF_044704955.1. Taxonomy (NCBI): domain Eukaryota; kingdom Metazoa; phylum Chordata; class Chondrichthyes; family Pristiophoridae; genus Pristiophorus; species Pristiophorus japonicus. The sequence goes on from NC_092004.1 coordinate 17,253,327, forward strand.
TGGGATTGCGTGTGGATTTGTTTCGTTATGAAGATTTGATTGTAAATGTTACTAAAAACCGAATAAAAATTATGAAAAATTGCGATGGCCCATACGGGGATCGGGCCCGCGCTCTTGGCTTTATTAATACCACGCCCTAAACGACCGATTTAAACGGCAACAAAATGCCCTAGGACTCCGTGAAAGCCCAGCCTGAGATGATTTTGTATCCGGCACACACTGGGTGATAGAGTTACTGCATAAGAATTGAACACATCGCATCGCTTAAACATTGTTCATTCTTCATATACAAAACTGGGCAGAGTATAACTAGAAAGTAACAGAAAAAGAGCGCTGAATCTAAAAAAAGTCATGTCGAAAATTAGTATCACGCAACCGCTGAACAGCCCATCCCTCAAGCACTGTCTCGATATCAAACCAGCTTCTCCCCTGAAAATGAAGGAAACGCAAAATCACCAGATATTGCCGAAACCCGGGATTGAACCAGGGACCTTTAGATCTTCAGTCTAACGCTCTCCCAACTGAGCTATTTCGGCCCGACAGAAAACGAAGCAAAACTTTCTCGCACCTTTTTGAAAGAAAACTTAAACCCCGGTCGGAATAGCCCCGCACACTCAGTCCTCATTTCGGGGCAATGGCTCGCAAACACATCTCGGAGCTCGGGATGTGTTCATGTAATGTATAATGATATTGAAAATCTTTATGCTCATGTTAATTTATCACTGCCCACGATCCAGGCACTCTCTGATTCCTGGATTGTGCACGTTGCTAACTTGAAAATGTGCATTTTTCCGCACTGGCAATGAATTGACTGATAGCCGGGCTGTGATCAGCTCGGTTTGTTAGGGTGATGCCGCGCAAGAAGGTACATGGAAGAATAATGATCATTGTGATTGTTCTCACACTGCACTTAAATGTTGGCAAACCGTACAGTGTCAATCAGCAATTGTAGTTCCATATGTACATTTAATGTTCTGCTGAAGTGTTCATAAAGACACAAAGATTGCACACCAGGCTAGATCTCACAGTGTTGAAGACACAGTGAAATATACTGGAGAGTTTATAACTGATTCAGAACATAACATGTCAGTAAAATTCCCCGTTCTGTTCTCGTCACTGATGGGTTGTCAAAAGGAGACGGGCCGAAGTCCTATTGAGCCGCACTGACCCCGAGCCAAGGTGAAATTAAAGCAGGTTCAGTCCTTAGCAGTGATATGATGAAGAGAGATAAGAGTCGCGAATCAAGGAGAGATTTAACGTTAGTGATGGTGAATCTCGGTTTGATGAAAAACTCCATGAATTCTCTGCCGGGAAATTCAGATCTTGCAAATCGCCTGTGAACGGTAAACATTGACACGCAGTGAGCCAATGTGCAATATAGAAGGGGCCCAGGCCAAATGAATGCTCAAGGATAAGTTATCGGTCCCCATGGTCCAGGCATTCCCTGATTCCAGTCTTGCACACTTTGCGAAGTTTAAAATGCTGAATATTTCCACAGTGGCAATGCTTTGATTGATGATAAGCTCGAGTGATGTGGCGCAAATAGGTACCTGGAAGACTAAAGAAAGCCATGATTGGCAACATTTACGTTGTCTTTCAGCAATTGTAGTTCCACTTGTTGAGCGAGATCTTGTCATTTAGTGCAGACTTTAAAACAGAAGTGTATGTTGTATCACGACGCGCTGCTGATGATTGGGGCAACAACAGCAAGGTGAGCTGCAAGCTTGTTCAAAAGCAGCATTGCATTTCGAATCAACGCAAATACAATGTTCCCTGACCGGGAATCGAAGCCGGGCCGCGGCGGTGAGAGCGCCGAATCATAACCACTAGACCAACAGGGAAGCTGCAGCAAACGTCTGTGCCAGCAAACAGACCAACCCAGTCTTTCCTCCTTGCTTTTTCGAAATTTTCATCACATTCGCGCCAGGGAAAACTGTTCGCAGCAAAAAGCAGTTTTTGTGGAGAACACCAAAGACATGTCCGCGCAATCACAGCGTTAAGTGCGGCTAGGCATCCACTGAAATCCATTTCATTCTCTCCTTTTTCCGGGAATTTTCACTCTCGGTACCGTGTGAACATTGCATTTGGTGTTTTTGTCCTGAACTGAAGCCTTTTGCCCATCAAGGGCGACAGAACCGTTCTGTCTGTCTGTTCTGCTTTTAACCATTGCCGGGAACTGGTCTCCAGTTCATCGGTTATCAGCAAAGCAAGAAACAAGTTATGAACAGAAAGTTGTGCTCTGCACACCGTCGGCAAAGAAGCAATGGCTGTTATTCCAAATAATTCCCATCCCTTGGGATTGCGTGTGGATTTGTTTCGTTATGAAGATTTGATTGTAAATGTTACTAAAAACCAAATAAAAATTATGAAAAATTGCGATGGCCCATACGGGGATCGGGCCCGCGCTCTTGGCTTTATTAATACCACGCCCTAAACGACCGATTTAAACGGCAACAAAATGCCCTAGGGCTCCGTGAAAGCCCAGCCTGAGATGATTTTGTATCCGGCACACACTGGGTGATAGAGTTACTGCATAAGAATTGAACACATCGCATCGCTTAAACATTGTTCACTCTTCATATACAAAACTGGGCAGAGTATAAATAGAAAGTAACAGAAAAAGAGCGCTGAATCTAAAAAAAGTCATGTCGAAAATTAGTATCACGCAACCGCTGAACAGCCCATCCCTCAAGCACTGTCTCGATATCAAACCAGCTTCTCCCCTGAAAATGAAGGAAACGCAAAATCACCAGATATTGCCGAAACCCGGGATTGAACCAGGGACCTTTAGATCTTCAGTCGAACGCTCTCCCAACTGAGCTATTTCGGCCCGACAGAAAACGAAGCAAAACTTTCTCGCACCTTTTTGAAAGAAAACTTAAACCCCGGTAGGAATAGCCCCGCACACTCAGTCCTCATTTCGGGGCAATGGCTCGCAAACACATCTCGGAGCTCGGGATGTGTTCATGTAATGTATAATGATATTGAAAATCTTTATGCTCATGTTAATTTATCACTGCCCACGATCCAGGCACTCTCTGATTCCGGGATTTTGCACGTTGCTAACTTGAAAATGTGCATTTTTCCGCACTGGCAATGAATTGACTGATAGCCGGGCTGTGATCAGCTCGGTTTGTTAGGGTGATGCCGCGCCAGAAGGTACATGGAAGAATAATGATCATTGTGATTGTTCTCACACTGCACTTAAATGTTGGCAAACCGTACAGTGTCAATCAGCAATTGTAGTTCCATATGTACGTTTAATGTTCTGCTGAAGTGTTCATAAAGACACAAAGATTGCACACCAGGCTAGATCTCACAGTGTTGAAGACACAGTGAAATATACTGGAGAGTTTATAACTGATTCAGAACATAACATGTCAGTAAAATTCCCCGTTCTGTTCTCGGCACTGATGGGTTGTCAAAAGGAGACGGGCCGAAGTCCTATTGAGCCGCACTGACCCCGAGCCAAGGTGAAATTAAAGCAGGTTCAGTCCTTAGCAGTGATATGATGAAGAGAGATAAGAGTCGCGAATCAAGGAGAGATTTAACGTTAGTGATGGTGAATCTCGGTTTGATGAAAAACTCCATGAATTCTCTGCCGGGAAATTCAGATCTTGCAAATCGCCTGTGAACGGTAAACATTGACACGCAGTGAGCCAATGTGCAATATAGAAGGGGCCCAGGCCAAATGAATGCTCAAGGATAAGTTATCGGTCCCCATGGTCCAGGCATTCCCTGATTCCAGTCTTGCACACTTTGCGAAGTTTAAAATGCTGAATATTTCCACAGTGGCAATGCTTTGATTGATGATAAGCTCGAGTGATGTGGCGCAAATAGGTACCTGGAAGACTAAAGAAAGCCATGATTGGCAACATTTACGTTGTCTTTCAGCAATTGTAGTTCCACTTGTTGAGCGAGATCTTGTCATTTGGTGCAGACTTGAAAACAGAAGTGTATGTTGTATCACGACGCGCTGCTGATGATTGGGGCAACAACAGCAAGGTGAGCTGCAAGCTTGTTCAAAAGCAGCATTGCATTTCGAAGCAACGCAAATACAATGTTCCCTGACCGGGAATCGAACCCGGGCCGCGGCGGTGAGAGCGCCGAATCCTAACCACTAGACCACCAGGGAAGCTGCTGCAAACGTCTGTGCCAGCAAACAGACCAACCCAGTCTTTCCTCCTTGCTTTTTCGAAATTTTCATCACATTCGCGCCAGGGAAAACTGTTCGCAGCAAAAAGCAGTTTTTGTGGAGAACACCAAAGACATTTCCGCGCAATCACAGCGTTAAGTGCGGCTAGGCATCCACTGAAATCCATTTCATTCTCTCCTTTTTCCGGGAATTTTCACTCTCGGTACCGTGTGAACATTTCATTTGGTGTTTTTGTCCTGAACTGAAGCCTTTTGCCCATCAAGGGCGACAGAACCGTTCTGTCTGTCTGTTCTGCTTTTTACCATTGCCGGGAACTGGTCTCCAGTTCATCGGTTATCAGCAAAGCAAGAAACACGTTATGAACAGAAAGTTGTGCTCTGCACACCGTCGGCAAAGAAGCAATGGCTGTTATTCCAAATAAGTCCCATCCCTTGGGATTGCGTGTGGATTTGTTTCGTTATGAAGATTTGATTGTAAATGTTACTAAAAACCGAATAAAAATTATGAAAAATTGCGATGGCCCATACGGGGATCGGGCCCGCGCTCTTGGCTTTATTAATACCACGCCCTAAACGACCGATTTAAACGGCAACAAAATGCCCTAGGACTCCGTGAAAGCCCAGCCTGAGATGATTTTGTATCCGGCACACACTGGGTGATAGAGTTACTGCATAAGAATTGAACACATCGCATCGCTTAAACATTGTTCATTCTTCATATACAAAACTGGGCAGAGTATAACTAGAAAGTAACAGAAAAAGAGCGCTGAATCTAAAAAAAGTCATGTCGAAAATTAGTATCACGCAACCGCTGAACAGCCCATCCCTCAAGCACTGTCTCGATATCAAACCAGCTTCTCCCCTGAAAATGAAGGAAACGCAAAATCACCAGATATTGCCGAAACCCGGGATTGAACCAGGGACCTTTAGATCTTCAGTCTAACGCTCTCCCAACTGAGCTATTTCGGCCCGACAGAAAACGAAGCAAAACTTTCTCGCACCTTTTTGAAAGAAAACTTAAACCCCGGTCGGAATAGCCCCGCACACTCAGTCCTCATTTCGGGGCAATGGCTCGCAAACACATCTCGGAGCTCGGGATGTGTTCATGTAATGTATAATGATATTGAAAATCTTTATGCTCATGTTAATTTATCACTGCCCACGATCCAGGCACTCTCTGATTCCGGGATTGTGCACGTTGCTAACTTGAAAATGTGCATTTTTCCGCACTGGCAATGAATTGACTGATAGCCGGGCTGTGATCAGCTCGGTTTGTTAGGGTGATGCCGCGCAAGAAGGTACATGGAAGAATAATGATCATTGTGATTGTTCTCACACTGCACTTAAATGTTGGCAAACCGTACAGTGTCAATCAGCAATTGTAGTTCCATATGTACATTTAATGTTCTGCTGAAGTGTTCATAAAGACACAAAGATTGCACACCAGGCTAGATCTCACAGTGTTGAAGACACAGTGAAATATACTGGAGAGTTTATAACTGATTCAGAACATAACATGTCAGTAAAATTCCCCGTTCTGTTCTCGTCACTGATGGGTTGTCAAAAGGAGACGGGCCGAAGTCCTATTGAGCCGCACTGACCCCGAGCCAAGGTGAAATTAAAGCAGGTTCAGTCCTTAGCAGTGATATGATGAAGAGAGATAAGAGTCGCGAATCAAGGAGAGATTTAACGTTAGTGATGGTGAATCTCGGTTTGATGAAAAACTCCATGAATTCTCTGCCGGGAAATTCAGATCTTGCAAATCGCCTGTGAACGGTAAACATTGACACGCAGTGAGCCAATGTGCAATATAGAAGGGGCCCAGGCCAAATGAATGCTCAAGGATAAGTTATCGGTCCCCATGGTCCAGGCATTCCCTGATTCCAGTCTTGCACACTTTGCGAAGTTTAAAATGCTGAATATTTCCACAGTGGCAATGCTTTGATTGATGATAAGCTCGAGTGATGTGGCGCAAATAGGTACCTGGAAGACTAAAGAAAGCCATGATTGGCAACATTTACGTTGTCTTTCAGCAATTGTAGTTCCACTTGTTGAGCGAGATCTTGTCATTTAGTGCAGACTTTAAAACAGAAGTGTATGTTGTATCACGACGCGCTGCTGATGATTGGGGCAACAACAGCAAGGTGAGCTGCAAGCTTGTTCAAAAGCAGCATTGCATTTCGAATCAACGCAAATACAATGTTCCCTGACCGGGAATCGAAGCCGGGCCGCGGCGGTGAGAGCGCCGAATCATAACCACTAGACCAACAGGGAAGCTGCAGCAAACGTCTGTGCCAGCAAACAGACCAACCCAGTCTTTCCTCCTTGCTTTTTCGAAATTTTCATCACATTCGCGCCAGGGAAAACTGTTCGCAGCAAAAAGCAGTTTTTGTGGAGAACACCAAAGACATGTCCGCGCAATCACAGCGTTAAGTGCGGCTAGGCATCCACTGAAATCCATTTCATTCTCTCCTTTTTCCGGGAATTTTCACTCTCGGTACCGTGTGAACATTGCATTTGGTGTTTTTGTCCTGAACTGAAGCCTTTTGCCCATCAAGGGCGACAGAACCGTTCTGTCTGTCTGTTCTGCTTTTAACCATTGCCGGGAACTGGTCTCCAGTTCATCGGTTATCAGCAAAGCAAGAAACAAGTTATGAACAGAAAGTTGTGCTCTGCACACCGTCGGCAAAGAAGCAATGGCTGTTATTCCAAATAATTCCCATCCCTTGGGATTGCGTGTGGATTTGTTTCGTTATGAAGATTTGATTGTAAATGTTACTAAAAACCAAATAAAAATTATGAAAAATTGCGATGGCCCATACGGGGATCGGGCCCGCGCTCTTGGCTTTATTAATACCACGCCCTAAACGACCGATTTAAACGGCAACAAAATGCCCTAGGGCTCCGTGAAAGCCCAGCCTGAGATGATTTTGTATCCGGCACACACTGGGTGATAGAGTTACTGCATAAGAATTGAACACATCGCATCGCTTAAACATTGTTCACTCTTCATATACAAAACTGGGCAGAGTATAAATAGAAAGTAACAGAAAAAGAGCGCTGAATCTAAAAAAAGTCATGTCGAAAATTAGTATCACGCAACCGCTGAACAGCCCATCCCTCAAGCACTGTCTCGATATCAAACCAGCTTCTCGCCTGAAAATGAAGGAAACGCAAAATCACCAGATATTGCCGAAACCCGGGATTGAACCAGGGACCTTTAGATCTTCAGTCGAACGCTCTCCCAACTGAGCTATTTCGGCCCGACAGAAAACGAAGCAAAACTTTCTCGCACCTTTTTGAAAGAAAACTTAAACCCCGGTAGGAATAGCCCCGCACACTCAGTCCTCATTTCGGGGCAATGGCTCGCAAACACATCTCGGAGCTCGGGATGTGTTCATGTAATGTATAATGATATTGAAAATCTTTATGCTCATGTTAATTTATCACTGCCCACGATCCAGGCACTCTCTGATTCCGGGATTTTGCACGTTGCTAACTTGAAAATGTGCATTTTTCCGCACTGGCAATGAATTGACTGATAGCCGGGCTGTGATCAGCTCGGTTTGTTAGGGTGATGCCGCGCAAGAAGGTACATGGAAGAATAATGATCATTGTGATTGTTCTCACACTGCACTTAAATGTTGGCAAACCGTACAGTGTCAATCAGCAATTGTAGTTCCATATGTACGTTTAATGTTCTGCTGAAGTGTTCATAAAGACACAAAGATTGCACACCAGGCTAGATCTCACAGTGTTGAAGACACAGTGAAATATACTGGAGAGTTTATAACTGATTCAGAACATAACATGTCAGTAAAATTCCCCGTTCTGTTCTCGGCACTGATGGGTTGTCAAAAGGAGACGGGCCGAAGTCCTATTGAGCCGCACTGACCCCGAGCCAAGGTGAAATTAAAGCAGGTTCAGTCCTTAGCAGTGATATGATGAAGAGAGATAAGAGTCGCGAATCAAGGAGAGATTTAACGTTAGTGATGGTGAATCTCGGTTTGATGAAAAACTCCATGAATTCTCTGCCGGGAAATTCAGATCTTGCAAATCGCCTGTGAACGGTAAACATTGACACGCAGTGAGCCAATGTGCAATATAGAAGGGGCCCAGGCCAAATGAATGCTCAAGGATAAGTTATCGGTCCCCATGGTCCAGGCATTCCCTGATTCCAGTCTTGCACACTTTGCGAAGTTTAAAATGCTGAATATTTCCACAGTGGCAATGCTTTGATTGATGATAAGCTCGAGTGATGTGGCGCAAATAGGTACCTGGAAGACTAAAGAAAGCCATGATTGGCAACATTTACGTTGTCTTTCAGCAATTGTAGTTCCACTTGTTGAGCGAGATCTTGTCATTTGGTGCAGACTTGAAAACAGAAGTGTATGTTGTATCACGACGCGCTGCTGATGATTGGGGCAACAACAGCAAGGTGAGCTGCAAGCTTGTTCAAAAGCAGCATTGCATTTCGAAGCAACGCAAATACAATGTTCCCTGACCGGGAATCGAACCCGGGCCGCGGCGGTGAGAGCGCCGAATCCTAACCACTAGACCACCAGGGAAGCTGCTGCAAACGTCTGTGCCAGCAAACAGACCAACCCAGTCTTTCCTCCTTGCTTTTTCGAAATTTTCATCACATTCGCGCCAGGGAAAACTGTTCGCAGCAAAAAGCAGTTTTTGTGGAGAACACCAAAGACATTTCCGCGCAATCACAGCGTTAAGTGCGGCTAGGCATCCACTGAAATCCATTTCATTCTCTCCTTTTTCCGGGAATTTTCACTCTCGGTACCGTGTGAACATTTCATTTGGTGTTTTTGTCCTGAACTGAAGCCTTTTGCCCATCAAGGGCGACAGAACCGTTCTGTCTGTCTGTTCTGCTTTTTACCATTGCCGGGAACTGGTCTCCAGTTCATCGGTTATCAGCAAAGCAAGAAACACGTTATGAACAGAAAGTTGTGCTCTGCACACCGTCGGCAAAGAAGCAATGGCTGTTATTCCAAATAAGTCCCATCCCTTGGGATTGCGTGTGGATTTGTTTCGTTATGAAGATTTGATTGTAAATGTTACTAAAAACCGAATAAAAATTATGAAAAATTGCGATGGCCCATACGGGGATCGGGCCCGCGCTCTTGGCTTTATTAATACCACGCCCTAAACGACCGATTTAAACGGCAACAAAATGCCCTAGGACTCCGTGAAAGCCCAGCCTGAGATGATTTTGTATCCGGCACACACTGGGTGATAGAGTTACTGCATAAGAATTGAACACATCGCATCGCTTAAACATTGTTCATTCTTCATATACAAAACTGGGCAGAGTATAACTAGAAAGTAACAGAAAAAGAGCGCTGAATCTAAAAAAAGTCATGTCGAAAATTAGTATCACGCAACCGCTGAACAGCCCATCCCTCAAGCACTGTCTCGATATCAAACCAGCTTCTCCCCTGAAAATGAAGGAAACGCAAAATCACCAGATATTGCCGAAACCCGGGATTGAACCAGGGACCTTTAGATCTTCAGTCTAACGCTCTCCCAACTGAGCTATTTCGGCCCGACAGAAAACGAAGCAAAACTTTCTCGCACCTTTTTGAAAGAAAACTTAAACCCCGGTCGGAATAGCCCCGCACACTCAGTCCTCATTTCGGGGCAATGGCTCGCAAACACATCTCGGAGCTCGGGATGTGTTCATGTAATGTATAATGATATTGAAAATCTTTATGCTCATGTTAATTTATCACTGCCCACGATCCAGGCACTCTCTGATTCCGGGATTGTGCACGTTGCTAACTTGAAAATGTGCATTTTTCCGCACTGGCAATGAATTGACTGATAGCCGGGCTGTGATCAGCTCGGTTTGTTAGGGTGATGCCGCGCAAGAAGGTACATGGAAGAATAATGATCATTGTGATTGTTCTCACACTGCACTTAAATGTTGGCAAACCGTACAGTGTCAATCAGCAATTGTAGTTCCATATGTACATTTAATGTTCTGCTGAAGTGTTCATAAAGACACAAAGATTGCACACCAGGCTAGATCTCACAGTGTTGAAGACACAGTGAAATATACTGGAGAGTTTATAAATGATTCAGAACATAACATGTCAGTAAAATTCCCCGTTCTGTTCTCGGCACTGATGGGTTGTGAAAAGGAGACGGGCCGAAGTCCTATTGAGCCGCATTGACCCCGAGCCAAGGTGAAATTAAAGCAGGTTCAGTCCTTAGCAGTGATATGATGAAGAGAGATAAGAGTCGCGAATCAAGGAGAGATTTAACGTTAGTGATGGTGAATCTCGGTTTGATGAAAAACTCCATGAATTCTCTGCCGGGAAATTCAGATCTTGCAAATCGCCTGTGAACGCTAAACATTGACACGCAGTGAGCCAATGTGCAATATAGAAGGGGCCCAGTCCAAATGAATGCTCAAGGATAAGTTATCGGTCCCCATGGTCCAGGCATTCCCTGATTCCAGTCTTGCACACTTTGCGAAGTTTAAAATGCTGAATATTTCCACAGTGGCAATGCTTTGATTGATGATAAGATCGAGTGATGTGGCGCAAATAGGTACCTGGAAGACTAAAGAAAGCCATGATTGGCAAAATTTACGTTGTCTTTCAGCAATTGTAGTTCCACTTGTTGAGCGAGATCTTGTCATTTAGTGCAGACTTTAAAACAGAAGTGTCTGTTGTATCACGACGCGCTGCTGATGATTGGGGCAACAACAGCAAGGTGAGCTGCAAGCTTGTTCAAAAGCAGCAGTGCATTTCGAATCAACGCAAATACAATGTTCCCTGACCGGGAATCGAAGCCGGGCCGCGGCGGTGAGAGCGCCGAATCATAACCACTAGACCACCAGGGAAGCTGCAGCAAACGTCTGTGCCAGCAAACAGACCAACCCAGTCTTTCCTCCTTGCTTTTTCGAAATTTTCATCACATTCGCGCCAGGGAAAACTGTTCGCAGCAAAAAGCAGTTTTTGTGGAGAACACCAAAGACATGTCCGCGCAATCACAGCGTTAAGTGCGGCTAGGCATCCACTGAAATCCATTTCATTCTCTCCTTTTTCCGGGAATTTTCACTCTCGGTACCGTGTGAACATTGCATTTGGTGTTTTTGTCCTGAACTGAAGCCTTTTGCCCATCAAGGGCGACAGAACCGTTCTGTCTGTCTGTTCTGCTTTTAACCATTGCCGGGAACTGGTCTCCAGTTCATCGGTTATCAGCAAAGCAAGAAACAAGTTATGAACAGAAAGTTGTGCTCTGCACACCGTCGGCAAAGAAGCAATGGCTGTTATTCCAAATAATTCCCATCCCTTGGGATTGCGTGTGGATTTGTTTCGTTATGAAGATTTGATTGTAAATGTTACTAAAAACCAAATAAAAATTATGAAAAATTGCGATGGCCCATACGGGGATCGGGCCCGCGCTCTTGGCTTTATTAATACCACGCCCTAAACGACCGATTTAAACGGCAACAAAATGCCCTAGGGCTCCGTGAAAGCCCAGCCTGAGATGATTTTGTATCCGGCACACACTGGGTGATAGAGTTACTGCATAAGAATTGAACACATCGCATCGCTTAAACATTGTTCACTCTTCATATACAAAACTGGGCAGAGTATAAATAGAAAGTAACAGAAAAAGAGCGCTGAATCTAAAAAAAGTCATGTCGAAAATTAGTATCACGCAACCGCTGAACAGCCCATCCCTCAAGCACTGTCTCGATATCAAACCAGCTTCTCCCCTGAAAATGAAGGAAACGCAAAATCACCAGATATTGCCGAAACCCGGGATTGAACCAGGGACCTTTAGATCTTCAGTCGAACGCTCTCCCAACTGAGCTATTTCGGCCCGACAGAAAACGAAGCAAAACTTTCTCGCACCTTTTTGAAAGAAAACTTAAACCCCGGTCGGAATAGCCCCGCACACTCAGTCCACATTTCGGGGCAATGGCTCGCAAACACATCTCGGAGCTCGGGATGTGTTCATGTAATGTATAATGATATTGAAAATCTTTATGCTCATGTTAATTTATCACTGCCCACGATCCAGGCACTCTCTGATTCCGGGATTGTGCACGTTGCTAACTTGAAAATGTGCATTTTTCCGCACTGGCAATGAATTGACTGATAGCCGGGCTGTGATCAGCTCGGTTTGTTAGGGTGATGCCGCGCAAGAAGGTACATGGAAGAATAATGATCATTGTGATTGTTCTCACACTGCACTTAAATGTTGGCAAACCGCACAGTGTCAATCAGCAATTGTAGTTCCATATGTACGTTTAATGTTCTGCTGAAGTGTTCATAAAGACACAAAGATTGCACACCAGGCTAGATCTCACAGTGTTGAAGACACAGTGAAATATACTGGAGAGTTTATAACTGATTCAGAACATAACATGTCAGTAAAATTCCCCGTTCTGTTCTCGGCACTGATGGGTTGTCAAAAGGAGACGGGCCGAAGTCCTATTGAGCCGCACTGACCCCGAGCCAAGGTGAAATTAAAGCAGGTTCAGTCCTTAGCAGTGATATGATGAAGAGAGATAAGAGTCGCGAATCAAGGAGAGATTTAACGTTAGTGATGGTGAATCTCGGTTTGATGAAAAACTCCATGAATTCTCTGCCGGGAAATTCAGATCTTGCAAATCGCCTGTGAACGGTAAACATTGACACGCAGTGAGCCAATGTGCAATATAGAAGGGGCCCAGGCCAAATGAATGCTCAAGGATAAGTTATCGGTCCCCATGGTCCAGGCATTCCCTGATTCCAGTCTTGCACACTTTGCGAAGTTTAAAATGCTGAATATTTCCACAGTGGCAATGCTTTGATTGATGATAAGCTCGAGTGATGTGGCGCAAATAGGTACCTGGAAGACTAAAGAAAGCCATGATTGGCAACATTTACGTTGTCTTTCAGCAATTGTAGTTCCACTTGTTGAGCGAGATCTTGTCATTTGGTGCAGACTTGAAAACAGAAGTGTATGTTGTATCACGACGCGCTGCTGATGATTGGGGCAACAACAGCAAGGTGAGCTGCAAGCTTGTTCAAAAGCAGCATTGCATTTCGAAGCAACGCAAATACAATGTTCCCTGACCGGGAATCGAACCCGGGCCGCGGCGGTGAGAGCGCCGAATCCTAACCACTAGACCACCAGGGAAGCTGCTGCAAACGTCTGTGCCAGCAAACAGACCAACCCAGTCTTTCCTCCTTGCTTTTTCGAAATTTTCATCACATTCGCGCCAGGGAAAACTGTTCGCAGCAAAAAGCAGTTTTTGTGGAGAACACCAAAGACATTTCCGCGCAATCACAGCGTTAAGTGCGGCTAGGCATCCACTGAAATCCATTTCATTCTCTCCTTTTTCCGGGAATTTTCACTCTCGGTACCGTGTGAACATTTCATTTGGTGTTTTTGTCCTGAACTGAAGCCTTTTGCCCATCAAGGGCGACAGAACCGTTCTGTCTGTCTGTTCTGCTTTTTACCATTGCCGGGAACTGGTCTCCAGTTCATCGGTTATCAGCAAAGCAAGAAACACGTTATGAACAGAAAGTTGTGCTCTGCACACCGTCGGCAAAGAAGCAATGGCTGTTATTCCAAATAAGTCCCATCCCTTGGGATTGCGTGTGGATTTGTTTCGTTATGAAGATTTGATTGTAAATGTTACTAAAAACCGAATAAAAATTATGAAAAATTGCGATGGCCCATACGGGGATCGGGCCCGCGCTCTTGGCTTTATTAATACCACGCCCTAAACGACCGATTTAAACGGCAACAAAATGCCCTAGGACTCCGTGAAAGCCCAGCCTGAGATGATTTTGTATCCGGCACACACTGGGTGATAGAGTTACTGCATAAGAATTGAACACATCGCATCGCTTAAACATTGTTCATTCTTCATATACAAAACTGGGCAGAGTATAACTAGAAAGTAACAGAAAAAGAGCGCTGAATCTAAAAAAAGTCATGTCGAAAATTAGTATCACGCAACCGCTGAACAGCCCATCCCTCAAGCACTGTCTCGATATCAAACCAGCTTCTCCCCTGAAAATGAAGGAAACGCAAAATCACCAGATATTGCCGAAACCCGGGATTGAACCAGGGACCTTTAGATCTTCAGTCTAACGCTCTCCCAACTGAGCTATTTCGGCCCGACAGAAAACGAAGCAAAACTTTCTCGCACCTTTTTGAAAGAAAACTTAAACCCCGGTCGGAATAGCCCCGCACACTCAGTCCTCATTTCGGGGCAATGGCTCGCAAACACATCTGGGAGCTCGGGATGTGTTCATGTAATGTATAATGATATTGAAAATCTTTATGCTCATGTTAATTTATCACTGCCCACGATCCAGGCACTCTCTGATTCCGGGATTGTGCACGTTGCTAACTTGAAAATGTGCATTTTTCCGCACTGGCAATGAATTGACTGATAGCCGGGCTGTGATCAGCTCGGTTTGTTAGGGTGATGCCGCGCAAGAAGGTACATGGAAGAATAATGATCATTGTGATTGTTCTCACACTGCACTTAAATGTTGGCAAACCGTACAGTGTCAATCAGCAATTGTAGTTCCATATGTACATTTAATGTTCTGCTGAAGTGTTCATAAAGACACAAAGATTGCACACCAGGCTAGATCTCACAGTGTTGAAGACACAGTGAAATATACTGGAGAGTTTATAAATGATTCAGAACATAACATGTCAGTAAAATTCCCCGTTCTGTTCTCGGCACTGATGGGTTGTGAAAAGGAGACGGGCCGAAGTCCTATTGAGCCGCATTGACCCCGAGCCAAGGTGAAATTAAAGCAGGTTCAGTCCTTAGCAGTGATATGATGAAGAGAGATAAGAGTCGCGAATCAAGGAGAGATTTAACGTTAGTGATGGTGAATCTCGGTTTGATGAAAAACTCCATGAATTCTCTGCCGGGAAATTCAGATCTTGCAAATCGCCTGTGAACGCTAAACATTGACACGCAGTGAGCCAATGTGCAATATAGAAGGGGCCCAGTCCAAATGAATGCTCAAGGATAAGTTATCGGTCCCCATGGTCCAGGCATTCCCTGATTCCAGTCTTGCACACTTTGCGAAGTTTAAAATGCTGAATATTTCCACAGTGGCAATGCTTTGATTGATGATAAGATCGAGTGATGTGGCGCAAATAGGTACCTGGAAGACTAAAGAAAGCCATGATTGGCAAAATTTACGTTGTCTTTCAGCAATTGTAGTTCCACTTGTTGAGCGAGATCTTGTCATTTAGTGCAGACTTTAAAACAGAAGTGTCTGTTGTATCACGACGCGCTGCTGATGATTGGGGCAACAACAGCAAGGTGAGCTGCAAGCTTGTTCAAAAGCAGCAGTGCATTTCGAATCAACGCAAATACAATGTTCCCTGACCGGGAATCGAAGCCGGGCCGAGGCGGTGAGAGCGCCGAATCATAACCACTAGACCACCAGGGAAGCTGCAGCAAACGTCTGTGCCAGCAAACAGACCAACCCAGTCTTTCCTCCTTGCTTTTTCGAAATTTTCATCACATTCGCGCCAGGGAAAACTGTTCGCAGCAAAAAGCAGTTTTTGTGGAGAACACCAAAGACATGTCCGCGCAATCACAGCGTTAAGTGCGGCTAGGCATCCACTGAAATCCATTTCATTCTCTCCTTTTTCCGGGAATTTTCACTCTCGGTACCGTGTGAACATTGCATTTGGTGTTTTTGTCCTGAACTGAAGCCTTTTGCCCATCAAGGGCGACAGAACCGTTCTGTCTGTCTGTTCTGCTTTTAACCATTGCCGGGAACTGGTCTCCAGTTCATCGGTTATCAGCAAAGCAAGAAACAAGTTATGAACAGAAAGTTGTGCTCTGCACACCGTCGGCAAAGAAGCAATGGCTGTTATTCCAAATAATTCCCATCCCTTGGGATTGCGTGTGGATTTGTTTCGTTATGAAGATTTGATTGTAAATGTTACTAAAAACCAAATAAAAATTATGAAAAATTGCGATGGCCCATACGGGGATCGGGCCCGCGCTCTTGGCTTTATTAATACCACGCCCTAAACGACCGATTTAAACGGCAACAAAATGCCCTAGGGCTCCGTGAAAGCCCAGCCTGAGATGATTTTGTATCCGGCACACACTGGGTGATAGATTTACTGCATAAGAATTGAACACATCGCATCGCTTAAACATTGTTCACTCTTCATATACAAAACTGGGCAGAGTATAAATAGAAAGTAACAGAAAAAGAGCGCTGAATCTAAAAAAAGTCATGTCGAAAATTAGTATCACGCAACCGCTGAACAGCCCATCCCTCAAGCACTGTCTCGATATCAAACCAGCTTCTCCCCTGAAAATGAAGGAAACGCAAAATCACCAGATATTGCCGAAACCCGGGATTGAACCAGGGACCTTTAGATCTTCAGTCGAACGCTCTCCCAACTGAGCTATTTCGGCCCGACAGAAAACGAAGCAAAACTTTCTCGCACCTTTTTGAAAGAAAACTTAAACCCCGGTAGGAATAGCCCCGCACACTCAGTCCTCATTTCGGGGCAATGGCTCGCAAACACATCTCGGAGCTCGGGATGTGTTCATGTAATGTATAATGATATTGAAAATCTTTATGCTCATGTTAATTTATCACTGCCCACGATCCAGGCACTCTCTGATTCCGGGATTTTGCACGTTGCTAACTTGAAAATGTGCATTTTTCCGCACTGGCAATGAATTGACTGATAGCCGGGCTGTGATCAGCTCGGTTTGTTAGGGTGATGCCGCGCAAGAAGGTACATGGAAGAATAATGATCATTGTGATTGTTCTCACACTGCACTTAAATGTTGGCAAACCGTACAGTGTCAATCAGCAATTGTAGTTCCATATGTACGTTTAATGTTCTGCTGAAGTGTTCATAAAGACACAAAGATTGCACACCAGGCTAGATCTCACAGTGTTGAAGACACAGTGAAATATACTGGAGAGTTTATAACTGATTCAGAACATAACATGTCAGTAAAATTCCCCGTTCTGTTCTCGGCACTGATGGGTTGTCAAAAGGAGACGGGCCGAAGTCCTATTGAGCCGCACTGACCCCGAGCCAAGGTGAAATTAAAGCAGGTTCAGTCCTTAGCAGTGATATGATGAAGAGAGATAAGAGTCGCGAATCAAGGAGAGATTTAACGTTAGTGATGGTGAATCTCGGTTTGATGAAAAACTCCATGAATTCTCTGCCGGGAAATTCAGATCTTGCAAATCGCCTGTGAACGGTAAACATTGACACGCAGTGAGCCAATGTGCAATATAGAAGGGGCCCAGGCCAAATGAATGCTCAAGGATAAGTTATCGGTCCCCATGGTCCAGGCATTCCCTGATTCCAGTCTTGCACACTTTGCGAAGTTTAAAATGCTGAATATTTCCACAGTGGCAATGCTTTGATTGATGATAAGCTCGAGTGATGTGGCGCAAATAGGTACCTGGAAGACTAAAGAAAGCCATGATTGGCAACATTTACGTTGTCTTTCAGCAATTGTAGTTCCACTTGTTGAGCGAGATCTTGTCATTTGGTGCAGACTTGAAAACAGAAGTGTATGTTGTATCACGACGCGCTGCTGATGATTGGGGCAACAACAGCAAGGTGAGCTGCAAGCTTGTTCAAAAGCAGCATTGCATTTCGAAGCAACGCAAATACAATGTTCCCTGACCGGGAATCGAACCCGGGCCGCGGCGGTGAGAGCGCCGAATCCTAACCACTAGACCACCAGGGAAGCTGCTGCAAACGTCTGTGCCAGCAAACAGACCAACCCAGTCTTTCCTCCTTGCTTTTTCGAAATTTTCATCACATTCGCGCCAGGGAAAACTGTTCGCAGCAAAAAGCAGTTTTTGTGGAGAACACCAAAGACATTTCCGCGCAATCACAGCGTTAAGTGCGGCTAGGCATCCACTGAAATCCATTTCATTCTCTCCTTTTTCCGGGAATTTTCACTCTCGGTACCGTGTGAACATTTCATTTGGTGTTTTTGTCCTGAACTGAAGCCTTTTGCCCATCAAGGGCGACAGAACCGTTCTGTCTGTCTGTTCTGCTTTTTACCATTGCCGGGAACTGGTCTCCAGTTCATCGGTTATCAGCAAAGCAAGAAACACGTTATGAACAGAAAGTTGTGCTCTGCACACCGTCGGCAAAGAAGCAATGGCTGTTATTCCAAATAAGTCCCATCCCTTGGGATTGCGTGTGGATTTGTTTCGTTATGAAGATTTGATTGTAAATGTTACTAAAAACCGAATAAAAATTATGAAAAATTGCGATGGCCCATACGGGGATCGGGCCCGCGCTCTTGGCTTTATTAATACCACGCCCTAAACGACCGATTTAAACGGCAACAAAATGCCCTAGGACTCCGTGAAAGCCCAGCCTGAGATGATTTTGTATCCGGCACACACTGGGTGATAGAGTTACTGCATAAGAATTGAACACATCGCATCGCTTAAACATTGTTCATTCTTCATATACAAAACTGGGCAGAGTATAACTAGAAAGTAACAGAAAAAGAGCGCTGAATCTAAAAAAAGTCATGTCGAAAATTAGTATCACGCAACCGCTGAACAGCCCATCCCTCAAGCACTGTCTCGATATCAAACCAGCTTCTCCCCTGAAAATGAAGGAAACGCAAAATCACCAGATATTGCCGAAACCCGGGATTGAACCAGGGACCTTTAGATCTTCAGTCTAACGCTCTCCCAACTGAGCTATTTCGGCCCGACAGAAAACGAAGCAAAACTTTCTCGCACCTTTTTGAAAGAAAACTTAAACCCCGGTCGGAATAGCCCCGCACACTCAGTCCTCATTTCGGGGCAATGGCTCGCAAACACATCTCGGAGCTCGGGATGTGTTCATGTAATGTATAATGATATTGAAAATCTTTATGCTCATGTTAATTTATCACTGCCCACGATCCAGGCACTCTCTGATTCCGGGATTGTGCACGTTGCTAACTTGAAAATGTGCATTTTTCCGCACTGGCAATGAATTGACTGATAGCCGGGCTGTGATCAGCTCGGTTTGTTAGGGTGATGCCGCGCAAGAAGGTACATGGAAGAATAATGATCATTGTGATTGTTCTCACACTGCACTTAAATGTTGGCAAACCGTACAGTGTCAATCAGCAATTGTAGTTCCATATGTACATTTAATGTTCTGCTGAAGTGTTCATAAAGACACAAAGATTGCACACCAGGCTAGATCTCACAGTGTTGAAGACACAGTGAAATATACTGGAGAGTTTATAAATGATTCAGAACATAACATGTCAGTAAAATTCCCCGTTCTGTTCTCGGCACTGATGGGTTGTGAAAAGGAGACGGGCCGAAGTCCTATTGAGCCGCATTGACCCCGAGCCAAGGTGAAATTAAAGCAGGTTCAGTCCTTAGCAGTGATATGATGAAGAGAGATAAGAGTCGCGAATCAAGGAGAGATTTAACGTTAGTGATGGTGAATCTCGGTTTGATGAAAAACTCCATGAATTCTCTGCCGGGAAATTCAGATCTTGCAAATCGCCTGTGAACGCTAAACATTGACACGCAGTGAGCCAATGTGCAATATAGAAGGGGCCCAGTCCAAATGAATGCTCAAGGATAAGTTATCGGTCCCCATGGTCCAGGCATTCCCTGATTCCAGTCTTGCACACTTTGCAAAGTTTAAAATGCTGAATATTTCCACAGTGGCAATGCTTTGATTGATGATAAGATCGAGTGATGTGGCGCAAATAGGTACCTGGAAGACTAAAGAAAGCCATGATTGGCAAAATTTACGTTGTCTTTCAGCAATTGTAGTTCCACTTGTTGAGCGAGATCTTGTCATTTAGTGCAGACTTTAAAACAGAAGTGTCTGTTGTATCACGACGCGCTGCTGATGATTGGGGCAACAACAGCAAGGTGAGCTGCAAGCTTGTTCAAAAGCAGCAGTGCATTTCGAATCAACGCAAATACAATGTTCCCTGACCGGGAATCGAAGCCGGGCCGAGGCGGTGAGAGCGCCGAATCATAACCACTAGACCACCAGGGAAGCTGCAGCAAACGTCTGTGCCAGCAAACAGACCAACCCAGTCTTTCCTCCTTGCTTTTTCGAAATTTTCATCACATTCGCGCCAGGGAAAACTGTTCGCAGCAAAAAGCAGTTTTTGTGGAGAACACCAAAGACATGTCCGCGCAATCACAGCGTTAAGTGCGGCTAGGCATCCACTGAAATCCATTTCATTCTCTCCTTTTTCCGGGAATTTTCACTCTCGGTACCGTGTGAACATTGCATTTGGTGTTTTTGTCCTGAACTGAAGCCTTTTGCCCATCAAGGGCGACAGAACCGTTCTGTCTGTCTGTTCTGCTTTTAACCATTGCCGGGAACTGGTCTCCAGTTCATCGGTTATCAGCAAAGCAAGAAACAAGTTATGAACAGAAAGTTGTGCTCTGCACACCGTCGGCAAAGAAGCAATGGCTGTTATTCCAAATAATTCCCATCCCTTGGGATTGCGTGTGGATTTGTTTCGTTATGAAGATTTGATTGTAAATGTTACTAAAAACCAAATAAAAATTATGAAAAATTGCGATGGCCCATACGGGGATCGGGCCCGCGCTCTTGGCTTTATTAATACCACGCCCTAAACGACCGATTTAAACGGCAACAAAATGCCCTAGGGCTCCGTGAAAGCCCAGCCTGAGATGATTTTGTATCCGGCACACACTGGGTGATAGAGTTACTGCATAAGAATTGAACACATCGCATCGCTTAAACATTGTTCACTCTTCATATACAAAACTGGGCAGAGTATAAATAGAAAGTAACAGAAAAAGAGCGCTGAATCTAAAAAAAGTCATGTCGAAAATTAGTATCACGCAACCGCTGAACAGCCCATCCCTCAAGCACTGTCTCGATATCAAACCAGCTTCTCCCCTGAAAATGAAGGAAACGCAAAATCACCAGATATTGCCGAAACCCGGGATTGAACCAGGGACCTTTAGATCTTCAGTCGAACGCTCTCCCAACTGAGCTATTTCGGCCCGACAGAAAACGAAGCAAAACTTTCTCGCACCTTTTTGAAAGAAAACTTAAACCCCGGTAGGAATAGCCCCGCACACTCAGTCCTCATTTCGGGGCAATGGCTCGCAAACACATCTCGGAGCTCGGGATGTGTTCATGTAATGTATAATGATATTGAAAATCTTTATGCTCATGTTAATTTATCACTGCCCACGATCCAGGCACTCTCTGATTCCGGGATTTTGCACGTTGCTAACTTGAAAATGTGCATTTTTCCGCACTGGCAATGAATTGACTGATAGCCGGGCTGTGATCAGCTCGGTTTGTTAGGGTGATGCCGCGCAAGAAGGTACATGGAAGAATAATGATCATTGTGATTGTTCTCACACTGCACTTAAATGTTGGCAAACCGTACAGTGTCAATCAGCAATTGTAGTTCCATATGTACGTTTAATGTTCTGCTGAAGTGTTCATAAAGACACAAAGATTGCACACCAGGCTAGATCTCACAGTGTTGAAGACACAGTGAAATATACTGGAGAGTTTATAACTGATTCAGAACATAACATGTCAGTAAAATTCCCCGTTCTGTTCTCGGCACTGATGGGTTGTCAAAAGGAGACGGGCCGAAGTCCTATTGAGCCGCACTGACCCCGAGCCAAGGTGAAATTAAAGCAGGTTCAGTCCTTAGCAGTGATATGATGAAGAGAGATAAGAGTCGCGAATCAAGGAGAGATTTAACGTTAGTGATGGTGAATCTCGGTTTGATGAAAAACTCCATGAATTCTCTGCCGGGAAATTCAGATCTTGCAAATCGCCTGTGAACGGTAAACATTGACACGCAGTGAGCCAATGTGCAATATAGAAGGGGCCCAGGCCAAATGAATGCTCAAGGATAAGTTATCGGTCCCCATGGTCCAGGCATTCCCTGATTCCAGTCTTGCACACTTTGCGAAGTTTAAAATGCTGAATATTTCCACAGTGGCAATGCTTTGATTGATGATAAGCTCGAGTGATGTGGCGCAAATAGGTACCTGGAAGACTAAAGAAAGCCATGATTGGCAACATTTACGTTGTCTTTCAGCAATTGTAGTTCCACTTGTTGAGCGAGATCTTGTCATTTGGTGCAGACTTGAAAACAGAAGTGTATGTTGTATCACGACGCGCTGCTGATGATTGGGGCAACAACAGCAAGGTGAGCTGCAAGCTTGTTCAAAAGCAGCATTGCATTTCGAAGCAACGCAAATACAATGTTCCCTGACCGGGAATCGAACCCGGGCCGCGGCGGTGAGAGCGCCGAATCCTAACCACTAGACCACCAGGGAAGCTGCTGCAAACGTCTGTGCCAGCAAACAGACCAACCCAGTCTTTCCTCCTTGCTTTTTCAAAATTTTCATCACATTCGCGCCAGGGAAAACTGTTCGCAGCAAAAAGCAGTTTTTGTGGAGAACACCAAAGACATTTCCGCGCAATCACAGCGTTAAGTGCGGCTAGGCATCCACTGAAATCCATTTCATTCTCTCCTTTTTCCGGGAATTTTCACTCTCGGTACCGTGTGAACATTTCATTTGGTGTTTTTGTCCTGAACTGAAGCCTTTTGCCCATCAAGGGCGACAGAACCGTTCTGTCTGTCTGTTCTGCTTTTTACCATTGCCGGGAACTGGTCTCCAGTTCATCGGTTATCAGCAAAGCAAGAAACACGTTATGAACAGAAAGTTGTGCTCTGCACACCGTCGGCAAAGAAGCAATGGCTGTTATTCCAAATAAGTCCCATCCCTTGGGATTGCGTGTGGATTTGTTTCGTTATGAAGATTTGATTGTAAATGTTACTAAAAACCGAATAAAAATTATGAAAAATTGCGATGGCCCATACGGGGATCGGGCCCGCGCTCTTGGCTTTATTAATACCACGCCCTAAACGACCGATTTAAACGGCAACAAAATGCCCTAGGACTCCGTGAAAGCCCAGCCTGAGATGATTTTGTATCCGGCACACACTGGGTGATAGAGTTACTGCATAAGAATTGAACACATCGCATCGCTTAAACATTGTTCATTCTTCATATACAAAACTGGGCAGAGTATAACTAGAAAGTAACAGAAAAAGAGCGCTGAATCTAAAAAAAGTCATGTCGAAAATTAGTATCACGCAACCGCTGAACAGCCCATCCCTCAAGCACTGTCTCGATATCAAACCAGCTTCTCCCCTGAAAATGAAGGAAACGCAAAATCACCAGATATTGCCGAAACCCGGGATTGAACCAGGGACCTTTAGATCTTCAGTCTAACGCTCTCCCAACTGAGCTATTTCGGCCCGACAGAAAACGAAGCAAAACTTTCTCGCACCTTTTTGAAAGAAAACTTAAACCCCGGTCGGAATAGCCCCGCACACTCAGTCCTCATTTCGGGGCAATGGCTCGCAAACACATCTCGGAGCTCGGGATGTGTTCATGTAATGTATAATGATATTGAAAATCTTTATGCTCATGTTAATTTATCACTGCCCACGATCCAGGCACTCTCTGATTCCGGGATTGTGCACGTTGCTAACTTGAAAATGTGCATTTTTCCGCACTGGCAATGAATTGACTGATAGCCGGGCTGTGATCAGCTCGGTTTGTTAGGGTGATGCCGCGCAAGAAGGTACATGGAAGAATAATGATCATTGTGATTGTTCTCACACTGCACTTAAATGTTGGCAAACCGTACAGTGTCAATCAGCAATTGTAGTTCCATATGTACATTTAATGTTCTGCTGAAGTGTTCATAAAGACACAAAGATTGCACACCAGGCTAGATCTCACAGTGTTGAAGACACAGTGAAATATACTGGAGAGTTTATAAATGATTCAGAACATAACATGTCAGTAAAATTCCCCGTTCTGTTCTCGGCACTGATGGGTTGTGAAAAGGAGACGGGCCGAAGTCCTATTGAGCCGCATTGACCCCGAGCCAAGGTGAAATTAAAGCAGGTTCAGTCCTTAGCAGTGATATGATGAAGAGAGATAAGAGTCGCGAATCAAGGAGAGATTTAACGTTAGTGATGGTGAATCTCGGTTTGATGAAAAACTCCATGAATTCTCTGCCGGGAAATTCAGATCTTGCAAATCGCCTGTGAACGCTAAACATTGACACGCAGTGAGCCAATGTGCAATATAGAAGGGGCCCAGTCCAAATGAATGCTCAAGGATAAGTTATCGGTCCCCATGGTCCAGGCATTCCCTGATTCCAGTCTTGCACACTTTGCGAAGTTTAAAATGCTGAATATTTCCACAGTGGCAATGCTTTGATTGATGATAAGATCGAGTGATGTGGCGCAAATAGGTACCTGGAAGACTAAAGAAAGCCATGATTGGCAAAATTTACGTTGTCTTTCAGCAATTGTAGTTCCACTTGTTGAGCGAGATCTTGTCATTTAGTGCAGACTTTAAAACAGAAGTGTCTGTTGTATCACGACGCGCTGCTGATGATTGGGGCAACAACAGCAAGGTGAGCTGCAAGCTTGTTCAAAAGCAGCAGTGCATTTCGAATCAACGCAAATACAATGTTCCCTGACCGGGAATCGAAGCCGGGCCGCGGCGGTGAGAGCGCCGAATCATAACCACTAGACCACCAGGGAAGCTGCAGCAAACGTCTGTGCCAGCAAACAGACCAACCCAGTCTTTCCTCCTTGCTTTTTCGAAATTTTCATCACATTCGCGCCAGGGAAAACTGTTCGCAGCAAAAAGCAGTTTTTGTGGAGAACACCAAAGACATGTCCGCGCAATCACAGCGTTAAGTGCGGCTAGGCATCCACTGAAATCCATTTCATTCTCTCCTTTTTCCGGGAATTTTCACTCTCGGTACCGTGTGAACATTGCATTTGGTGTTTTTGTCCTGAACTGAAGCCTTTTGCCCATCAAGGGCGACAGAACCGTTCTGTCTGTCTGTTCTGCTTTTAACCATTGCCGGGAACTGGTCTCCAGTTCATCGGTTATCAGCAAAGCAAGAAACAAGTTATGAACAGAAAGTTGTGCTCTGCACACCGTCGGCAAAGAAGCAATGGCTGTTATTCCAAATAATTCCCATCCCTTGGGATTGCGTGTGGATTTGTTTCGTTATGAAGATTTGATTGTAAATGTTACTAAAAACCAAATAAAAATTATGAAAAATTGCGATGGCCCATACGGGGATCGGGCCCGCGCTCTTGGCTTTATTAATACCACGCCCTAAACGACCGATTTAAACGGCAACAAAATGCCCTAGGGCTCCGTGAAAGCCCAGCCTGAGATGATTTTGTATCCGGCACACACTGGGTGATAGAGTTACTGCATAAGAATTGAACACATCGCATCGCTTAAACATTGTTCACTCTTCATATACAAAACTGGGCAGAGTATAAATAGAAAGTAACAGAAAAAGAGCGCTGAATCTAAAAAAAGTCATGTCGAAAATTAGTATCACGCAACCGCTGAACAGCCCATCCCTCAAGCACTGTCTCGATATCAAACCAGCTTCTCCCCTGAAAATGAAGGAAACGCAAAATCACCAGATATTGCCGAAACCCGGGATTGAACCAGGGACCTTTAGATCTTCAGTCTAACGCTCTCCCAACTGAGCTATTTCGGCCCGACAGAAAACGAAGCAAAACTTTCTCGCACCTTTTTGAAAGAAAACTTAAACCCCGGTCGGAATAGCCCCGCACACTCAGTCCACATTTCGGGGCAATGGCTCGCAAACACATCTCGGAGCTCGGGATGTGTTCATGTAATGTATAATGATATTGAAAATCTTTATGCTCATGTTAATTTATCACTGCCCACGATCCAGGCACTCTCTGATTCCGGGATTGTGCACGTTGCTAACTTGAAAATGTGCATTTTTCCGCACTGGCAATGAATTGACTGATAGCCGGGCTGTGATCAGCTCGGTTTGTTAGGGTGATGCCGCGCAAGAAGGTACATGGAAGAATAATGATCATTGTGATTGTTCTCACACTGCACTTAAATGTTGGCAAACCGTACAGTGTCAATCAGCAATTGTAGTTCCATATGTACGTTTAATGTTCTGCTGAAGTGTTCATAAAGACACAAAGATTGCACACCAGGCTAGATCTCACAGTGTTGAAGACACAGTGAAATATACTGGAGAGTTTATAACTGATTCAGAACATAACATGTCAGTAAAATTCCCCGTTCTGTTCTCGGCACTGATGGGTTGTCAAAAGGAGACGGGCCGAAGTCCTATTGAGCCGCACTGACCCCGAGCCAAGGTGAAATTAAAGCAGGTTCAGTCCTTAGCAGTGATATGATGAAGAGAGATAAGAGTCGCGAATCAAGGAGAGATTTAACGTTAGTGATGGTGAATCTCGGTTTGATGAAAAACTCCATGAATTCTCTGCCGGGAAATTCAGATCTTGCAAATCGCCTGTGAACGGTAAACATTGACACGCAGTGAGCCAATGTGCAATATAGAAGGGGCCCAGGCCAAATGAATGCTCAAGGATAAGTTATCGGTCCCCATGGTCCAGGCATTCCCTGATTCCAGTCTTGCACACTTTGCGAAGTTTAAAATGCTGAATATTTCCACAGTGGCAATGCTTTGATTGATGATAAGCTCGAGTGATGTGGCGCAAATAGGTACCTGGAAGACTAAAGAAAGCCATGATTGGCAACATTTACGTTGTCTTTCAGCAATTGTAGTTCCACTTGTTGAGCGAGATCTTGTCATTTGGTGCAGACTTGAAAACAGAAGTGTATGTTGTATCACGACGCGCTGCTGATGATTGGGGCAACAACAGCAAGGTGAGCTGCAAGCTTGTTCAAAAGCAGCATTGCATTTCGAAGCAACGCAAATACAATGTTCCCTGACCGGGAATCGAACCCGGGCCGCGGCGGTGAGAGCGCCGAATCCTAACCACTAGACCACCAGGGAAGCTGCAGCAAACGTCTGTGCCAGCAAACAGACCAACCCAGTCTTTCCTCCTTGCTTTTTCGAAATTTTCATCACATTCGCGCCAGGGAAAACTGTTCGCAGCAAAAAGCAGTTTTTGTGGAGAACACCAAAGACATTTCCGCGCAATCACAGCGTTAAGTGCGGCTAGGCATCCACTGAAATCCATTTCATTCTCTCCTTTTTCCGGGAATTTTCACTCTCGGTACCGTGTGAACATTTCATTTGGTGTTTTTGTCCTGAACTGAAGCCTTTTGCCCATCAAGGGCGACAGAACCGTTCTGTCTGTCTGTTCTGCTTTTTACCATTGCCGGGAACTGGTCTCCAGTTCATCGGTTATCAGCAAAGCAAGAAACACGTTATGAACAGAAAGTTGTGCTCTGCACACCGTCGGCAAAGAAGCAATGGCTGTTATTCCAAATAAGTCCCATCCCTTGGGATTGCGTGTGGATTTGTTTCGTTATGAAGATTTGATTGTAAATGTTACTAAAAACCGAATAAAAATTATGAAAAATTGCGATGGCCCATACGGGGATCGGGCCCGCGCTCTTGGCTTTATTAATACCACGCCCTAAACGACCGATTTAAACGGCAACAAAATGCCCTAGGACTCCGTGAAAGCCCAGCCTGAGATGATTTTGTATCCGGCACACACTGGGTGATAGAGTTACTGCATAAGAATTGAACACATCGCATCGCTTAAACATTGTTCATTCTTCATATACAAAACTGGGCAGAGTATAACTAGAAAGTAACAGAAAAAGAGCGCTGAATCTAAAAAAAGTCATGTCGAAAATTAGTATCACGCAACCGCTGAACAGCCCATCCCTCAAGCACTGTCTCGATATCAAACCAGCTTCTCCCCTGAAAATGAAGGAAACGCAAAATCACCAGATATTGCCGAAACCCGGGATTGAACCAGGGACCTTTAGATCTTCAGTCTAACGCTCTCCCAACTGAGCTATTTCGGCCCGACAGAAAACGAAGCAAAACTTTCTCGCACCTTTTTGAAAGAAAACTTAAACCCCGGTCGGAATAGCCCCGCACACTCAGTCCTCATTTCGGGGCAATGGCTCGCAAACACATCTCGGAGCTCGGGATGTGTTCATGTAATGTATAATGATATTGAAAATCTTTATGCTCATGTTAATTTATCACTGCCCACGATCCAGGCACTCTCTGATTCCGGGATTGTGCACGTTGCTAACTTGAAAATGTGCATTTTTCCGCACTGGCAATGAATTGACTGATAGCCGGGCTGTGATCAGCTCGGTTTGTTAGGGTGATGCCGCGCAAGAAGGTACATGGAAGAATAATGATCATTGTGATTGTTCTCACACTGCACTTAAATGTTGGCAAACCGTACAGTGTCAATCAGCAATTGTAGTTCCATATGTACATTTAATGTTCTGCTGAAGTGTTCATAAAGACACAAAGATTGCACACCAGGCTAGATCTCACAGTGTTGAAGACACAGTGAAATATACTGGAGAGTTTATAAATGATTCAGAACATAACATGTCAGTAAAATTCCCCGTTCTGTTCTCGGCACTGATGGGTTGTGAAAAGGAGACGGGCCGAAGTCCTATTGAGCCGCATTGACCCCGAGCCAAGGTGAAATTAAAGCAGGTTCAGTCCTTAGCAGTGATATGATGAAGAGAGATAAGAGTCGCGAATCAAGGAGAGATTTAACGTTAGTGATGGTGAATCTCGGTTTGATGAAAAACTCCATGAATTCTCTGCCGGGAAATTCAGATCTTGCAAATCGCCTGTGAACGCTAAACATTGACACGCAGTGAGCCAATGTGCAATATAGAAGGGGCCCAGTCCAAATGAATGCTCAAGGATAAGTTATCGGTCCCCATGGTCCAGGCATTCCCTGATTCCAGTCTTGCACACTTTGCGAAGTTTAAAATGCTGAATATTTCCACAGTGGCAATGCTTTGATTGATGATAAGATCGAGTGATGTGGCGCAAATAGGTACCTGGAAGACTAAAGAAAGCCATGATTGGCAAAATTTACGTTGTCTTTCAGCAATTGTAGTTCCACTTGTTGAGCGAGATCTTGTCATTTAGTGCAGACTTTAAAACAGAAGTGTCTGTTGTATCACGACGCGCTGCTGATGATTGGGGCAACAACAGCAAGGTGAGCTGCAAGCTTGTTCAAAAGCAGCAGTGCATTTCGAATCAACGCAAATACAATGTTCCCTGACCGGGAATCGAAGCCGGGCCGCGGCGGTGAGAGCGCCGAATCATAACCACTAGACCACCAGGGAAGCTGCAGCAAACGTCTGTGCCAGCAAACAGACCAACCCAGTCTTTCCTCCTTGCTTTTTCGAAATTTTCATCACATTCGCGCCAGGGAAAACTGTTCGCAGCAAAAAGCAGTTTTTGTGGAGAACACCAAAGACATGTCCGCGCAATCACAGCGTTAAGTGCGGCTAGGCATCCACTGAAATCCATTTCATTCTCTCCTTTTTCCGGGAATTTTCACTCTCGGTACCGTGTGAACATTGCATTTGGTGTTTTTGTCCTGAACTGAAGCCTTTTGCCCATCAAGGGCGACAGAACCGTTCTGTCTGTCTGTTCTGCTTTTAACCATTGCCGGGAACTGGTCTCCAGTTCATCGGTTATCAGCAAAGCAAGAAACAAGTTATGAACAGAAAGTTGTGCTCTGCACACCGTCGGCAAAGAAGCAATGGCTGTTATTCCAAATAATTCCCATCCCTTGGGATTGCGTGTGGATTTGTTTCGTTATGAAGATTTGATTGTAAATGTTACTAAAAACCAAATAAAAATTATGAAAAATTGCGATGGCCCATACGGGGATCGGGCCCGCGCTCTTGGCTTTATTAATACCACGCCCTAAACGACCGATTTAAACGGCAACAAAATGCCCTAGGGCTCCGTGAAAGCCCAGCCTGAGATGATTTTGTATCCGGCACACACTGGGTGATAGAGTTACTGCATAAGAATTGAACACATCGCATCGCTTAAACATTGTTCACTCTTCATATACAAAACTGGGCAGAGTATAAATAGAAAGTAACAGAAAAAGAGCGCTGAATCTAAAAAAAGTCATGTCGAAAATTAGTATCACGCAACC
This sequence comes from Pristiophorus japonicus, assembly GCF_044704955.1. Classification (NCBI taxonomy): domain Eukaryota; kingdom Metazoa; phylum Chordata; class Chondrichthyes; family Pristiophoridae; genus Pristiophorus; species Pristiophorus japonicus. Next base: position 17,283,526 of record NC_092004.1, read on the forward strand.
GCTGAACAGCCCATCCCTCAAGCACTGTCTCGATATCAAACCAGCTTCTCCCCTGAAAATGAAGGAAACGCAAAATCACCAGATATTGCCGAAACCCGGGATTGAACCAGGGACCTTTAGATCTTCAGTCGAACGCTCTCCCAACTGAGCTATTTCGGCCCGACAGAAAACGAAGCAAAACTTTCTCGCACCTTTTTGAAAGAAAACTTAAACCCCGGTAGGAATAGCCCCGCACACTCAGTCCTCATTTCGGGGCAATGGCTCGCAAACACATCTCGGAGCTCGGGATGTGTTCATGTAATGTATAATGATATTGAAAATCTTTATGCTCATGTTAATTTATCACTGCCCACGATCCAGGCACTCTCTGATTCCGGGATTGTGCACGTTGCTAACTTGAAAATGTGCATTTTTCCGCACTGGCAATGAATTGACTGATAGCCGGGCTGTGATCAGCTCGGTTTGTTAGGGTGATGTCGCGCAAGAACGTACATGGAAGAATAATGATCATTGTGATTGTTCTCGCACTGCACATAAATGTTGGCAAACCGTACAGTGTCAATCAGCAATTGTAGTTCCATATGTTCATTTAATGTTCTGCTGAAGTGTTCATAAAGACACAAAGATTGCACACCAGGCTAGATCTCACAGTGTTGAAGACACAGTGAAATATACTGGAGAGTTTATAACTGTTTCAGAACATAACATGTCAGTAAAATTCCCCGTTCTGTTCTCGGCACTGATGGGTTGTGAAAGGGAGACAGTCCGAAGTCCTATTGAGCCGCACTGACCCCGAGCCAAGGTGAAATTAAAGCAGGTTCAGTCCTTAGCAGTGATATGATGAAGAGAGATAAGAGTCGCGAATCAAGGAGAGATTTAACGTTGGTGATGGTGAATCTCGGTTTGATGAAAAACTCCATGAATTCTCTGCCGGGAAATTCAGATCTTGCAAATCGCCTGTGAACGCTAAACATTGACACGCACAGTGAGCCAATGTGCAATATAGAAGGGGCCCAGGCCAATTGAATGCTCAAGGATAAGTTATCGGTCCCCATGGTCCAGGCATTCCCTGATTCCAGTCTTGCACACTTTGCGAAGTTTAAAATGCTGAATATTTCCACAGTGGCAATGCTTTGATTGATGATAAGCCCGAGTGATGTGGCGCAAATAGGTATCTGGAAGACAAAAGATAGCCATGATTGGGCGTGGTATTAATAAAGACAAGAGCGCGGCCCCGATCCCCGTGCGGGCCATCCCAACTTTTTCATAATTTTTATTCGGTTTTTAGTAACTTTTAAAATCAATCTTCATAATAAAACAAATCCACACGGAATCCCAAGAGTTGGGAATTATTTGGAATAACAGCCATTGCTTCTTTGCCGACGGTGTGCAGAGCACAACTTTCTGTTTATATGTGTTTCTTGGTTTGCTGATAACCGATGAACGGGAGACCTGTTCCTGTCAATGGTTATAAGCAGAACAGACAGACAGAACGGTTCTGTCGCCCGGAGCTGGGCAAAAGGCTGCAGTTCAGGACAAAAACACCAAATGAAAGTGAAAAATACCGCGAAAAGGACACAATGAAATAGATTTCAATGGACGCCTACCCGCACTTAATGATGTAGTTGCGTTGACATATCTTTGGTGTTCTCCATAAAAATGCCATTTGCTACGAACTGTTTTACCAGGCGCGAATGTAATGAATATTTCGAAGGAGCAAGGAGGAAGGACTGGATTGGTCTTCTTGCCGGCAAAAATATTTGCAGCTGCTTCCCAGGTGATCTCGTGAGTAGCATTCCGTGTTTTCACTGGCACAGACCTGGGTTCGATTCACGGGTAAAGAACGTTGCATTTTTGGCTGTTCGAACTGCAAGGCGTCCCAGCTCTCCACAGTGTTGCTGCCTCAAGCACCAGCAGCGCGTCCTTCATTGCAGTGTTAAAACATACAGTTCTGTGCCTTCTGTTTTAAAGTCAGCAGTAAATGACTAGATCTCGCTCAACAAGTGGAACTGCAATTGCTGATTGACACCGGAAATGTCGCCAATCATGGCTATCTTTAATGTTCCATGTACCTTTTTGGGGCACATCACTCGAGCTTAACATCAATCAATGCATTGCCAGTGTGGAAATATTCAGCATTATAAATTTCGCAACGTGTGCAAGACTGGAATCAGAGAATGCCTGGACTATGGCCACTGATAACTTATTCTGAGCATTCATTTGGCCTGGGCCACTCCTACATTGCACATTGGCTCACTGTGTGTCTATGTATAGCGTTCATTTGCGATTTCCAAGCGCTGAATTTCCCAGCCGAGTATTCATGGACTGTTTTATCTCACCGAGATTCAACATCAATATCATTAAATGTCTCCTTGCGTCGCGACTCTTAATCTTGGTAGCCTAGTGGTGAGGATTCGGTGCACTCACCGTTGCGGACCATGTTTGATTCCGGGGCGATGGGGAATGAATACTTAACCTGGGCATTAAGATTTTCGTTATGCGTTAACACAACCTGAGTTCCGAGATCTGATCGGGACCTATTGTTTCCGAAGCGATGGCTGTGTGGTTGGGGAATTTCTTCCTGGATTAGGTTTTTTTCAAAATTTGTTTTCTTTCATTTGTTCAGTTGAAAATAACTTATTTGAGAGAGTGTTAGACAGTAGGACTAAAGGTTCCTGGTTCAATCCTACGTTTCTGGAATCTCTGGTTATTTTGTCTTCGCTTCTTTTTAAGGGGAAAGGCTGGTTTCATATCGGGACATTGCTTGAGGGATGGGCTGTTCAGAAATTGCGTAACAATAATTTTCAACATGAATTCTGTTAGATTCATTCACTCTTTTTCTGTTACTTTTTATTGACACTCTGTCCAGTTTCTCGTCTCTTCACATTTTGGAGAAGAGCATTGAGCGACAAATTAAACGCTCCTCCCTTGCTGTCGGATCTCACAGTCACTGAGGGAGGGAAATGCAGCCCCGATATACCACGGCCCGGCAAAATCTACCCATACACCCAGCACAAGCACACTAATAACAGGCACAGCAGCATTTGCTGAGGATCCGCAGCGAGTAAAATTTTCATTGATCTCTGATAGTTGTAAATAAATTGTGGTGTATATGTGTTAGTGAAACGTGTAGCTGTGAGTTGTTCTTTGGTATATAAATAAATATACTTACCTGTATTAGTGTTTGTCTCTTATAATGTATTAGTTTTATTTATAATAGCATTGCGGAGAACATCTTTTTGTTGTAAATATATTTCTTGGTTATATCTTTGAATCTACATCATCCTCCATTGCCAAATTATGTGCAAGCGGAACCTAAGCGATCGCACAGGACAGCTAATAAGTAGATAGAGTTTGGAGACACATCAATTGTAGTGGAAACATACAATGCTGGAAATCTCAGCAGGTCATGCAGCATCTGTGGAGAGGAAGCAATGTTAACGTTTCTGGTCGATGATACTTTGTCAGAACTGGAGAGTGTCGGAGAAGAACCGATTCTTAACAAGCATTGAGAGGGTTAGGGGAGGATCATTCTTTTCTCTTCTTGTTCCAGATTCCAGCATCCCCAGTATTTTGCTTTTGTATTAGTTAATTCCTCTCCACAGATGCTGCCTAACCTGCTGAGATTTACAGCATTTTCTGTTTTCATTCCAGATTCTAGCATCCACACTATTTTGCTTTTGTATTCATGTTTAATTCAAGAATCTGTTCTTTTCCAACACTTTCCAGTTCCGAAAAAGTGTCATCGACCCGGAACGTTAACTCGGCTTCCTCAGTACAGATGCTGCCTGACCTGCTGAGACTTCCAGCATTTTCTGTTATTATTCAAGTAGCCAGCATCTACAGTCTTTTGCTTTTACCTTACCTTGTCTCCGGAGATCACAATTCCCATGTTTCTGGCGTCAATGCCCGTGTTTCTAGCGTTATATCCACTATTTGTAGTTAATATCCTGTTTCAGGAGGAAATCCCTTTGTTTCTGGGGTTATATTGACCATTTCTAGAGACCGCATTAGGGCAATGGAGCTGTGGATGGATTCACTCTGTAGCATTCACGATGCTGAGGATTTCGAGAATAGAGCGTTTAATGAGTTGGGCACAATGCAGGTAAAGGTTACACAGGCAGATAGCGGATGGGGGATCATCAAGCAGAACAGGAATGGGAAGGCAGTGCAGGAGTCATCTCCATCTAAATCAAATATACCGTTTTGGATATTGTTGGGGGACATGGTTCATCAGGGGAAGGTAGCAGCAGCAAAGCTCATGGCACCGTGGGTGGCTCTGATGCAAAGGAGAACAGGAAAAAGAATGGGAGAGCTATAGTGGTACGGGGCTCTATTGTAAGGGGGATAGATAGGCGTTTCTGTGGTCACAACAGAGATTCCAGGATGGTATGTTGCCTCCTTGGTGCAATGGTCAAAGATGTTCCAGAGCGGCTGCAGGAAATTCTGCAGGGGGAGCGGAAACAGCCAGTTGTCATGGTGCATATAGGTACCAACGATATAGGTAAAAAAATGCGATAAGATCCGTTAAGCTGAATGTCGGGAGCTAGGATTTAAATTGAAAGGTAGACCCTCAAAAGTAGTAATCTCAGGATGGCTGCCAGTGCCACGTGTTAGTCAGAGTAGAGATAGTAGGATAGATAAGATGAATGCGTGGCTTGAGGAGGAGTGGTGCAGGAGGGAGCGAGACAAAGTCCTGGGATATTGGAACCGGTTCTGGGGAGGTGGGCCCAGTACAAACGGGACGGTCTGCAACTGGGCAAGACCAGAACCAATATCCTAGAGGGAGTGTTTGTTAGTGCTGTTGGGGAAGTTTTAAACTAATATGGCAGGGGGTGGGAAACTATGCAGGGAGACAGAGGGAAGTCAAGTTGGCACAGAAGCCAAAGATAGATAGAAGGAAATTAAAAGGGGAGAGCAGAGAAACACAAGGTAAAATTTAAAGACGACCACATTACAGCAAAATTCTAACGGGACAAAGTGTGTTAAAAATACAAGCCTGATGGCTCTGTGCCTCAAAGCGAGGAGTATTCATATAAGGTGGATGAACTCACTGTGCAGGCAGCTATTAACGATTATGATATAATTGGGATTACAGAGACATGGCTCCACGATGACCAAGGCTAGGAACTGAACATCCAGTTGTATTCAGCATTCAGGAAGGATAGACAGAAAGGAAAAGGAGGTGGGATAGCGTTGCTGATTTAAGAGCAAATTAACGCAAAAGTAAGGAAGGATATTAGATTGGATGATGTGGAATCTGTATGAGTAGAGCTTCGGAATACCAAGGGGCAGAAAACGCTAGTGGACGTTGTGTACGACCTCGAAAGAGTAGTAGTGAGGTTGAGGACAACATCACACAAGCAATTAGGGATGCGTACAATAAATGTGCAGCAGTTACCATGGGCGCCTTTAATCCACATATGGATTGGGCTTGCCAAACTGGTAACAATACGGTTGAGGAGGATTACCTGGAGTGTATTACGGATGTATTTCTAGACCAATATGTCGAGGAACCAACTAGAGGGCTGGCCATCCTAGACTGGGTGATGTGTAATGAGAAAGGACTAATTTGCAATCTTGTTGGGCGAGGCCCCTTGGGGAAGAGTGACCATAATATGGTAAAATTATTCGTTAAGATGGAGAGAGATAGTTAATTGAGAGACTCGGTTCCTGAACTTTACGAAAGGTAAATTCGATGGTATGAGACGTGAATTGGCTAACAAAAACTAGCGAATGGTACATAAAGGTTTGAAGGTGGATAGGCATTTGCAGATATTTAAAGATTGCATGGAGGACCTTCAACAATTGTACATCCCTGTCTGGAGTAAAAATAAAACGGGGGATGTTACTCAACCGTGGCTAACAAGGCAAATTAGGGATAGTGTTAAATCCAAGGAAGAGGCACATACATTGCCCAGAAAATGCAGCAAACCTGAGGACTAGGAGAAATTTAGAATTCAGCAGAGGACATTAGTAGGGAGGGGGGTGTAAATAGAATATCTGAGAGTAAGCTTGTGCGGAGCTTAAAAACTGACTGCAAACACTTCTACAGATGATATGAGAAGAATAACAGACTAGTGAAGACAAACGAAGGTCCCTTGCAGTCAGAATCAGGTGAATTTATAATGAACAAAGAAATGGCAGACTAATTGAACAAATATGTTAAGTTCTGTCTTCACGAAGGAAGACAAAAATAACCTTCTGGAAATACTAGGGGACCGAGCGTCTAGTGAGAAGGAGGAACTGAAGGAAATCGTTATTAGTCAGGATATTGTTTGAGAAATTGATAGGATTGAAGGCCGATAAATCCCCAGGGCCTGATAGTCTGCATGCCAGAATACTTAAGGAAGTGGCACTAGAAATAGTGGAAACATTAATGATCATTGTCCAAACGTCGATCGTCTCTGGATCAGTTCCTATGGACTGGAGTGTAGCTAATGTAAGACAACTTTTTAAAAAAGGAGGGAGAGAGAAAACGTGGAATTATAGACCGGTTAGCCTGACATCGGCAGTGAGGAAAATGCTGGAATCAATTACTAAAGATGAAATAGCAGCGCATTTGGAAAGTAGTGACAGGATCGGTCTAAGTCAGCATGGATTTATGAAATGGAATCATGCTTGACAAATCATCGAGAATTTTGAGACGTAACTAGTAGAGTGTATACGGGAGAACCAGTGGATGTGGTGTATTTTGATTTTCAGAAAGGCTTTTGACATGGTCCCACACAAGAGATTAGTGTGCAAAATTAAAGCACATTTCTTGGGAGTAAGGTATTGAAGTGGATATAGAACTGTATGGTAGACAGGAAGCAGAGAGTCGGAATAAATGAGTCCTTTTCAAAATGGTAGACAGCGACAAGTGTTGTGTCACAGGGTTCAGTGCTGGAACTCCAGCTATTTACAATATACATCAATGATTTAGATGAAGGAATTGAGTGTAATATCTTCAAGTTTGCAGATGATACTAAGCTGGGTGGCGGTGTGAGCTGTGAGGAGGATGCCAAGAGGCTGCAGGGTGACATGGATAGGTTAGGTGTGTGGGCAAATGCATGGCAGATACAGTAATATTTGGATAAATGTGAGGTTATCCACTTTGGTGGAAAAAACAGGAATGCAGAATATAATCTGAATGGTGACAGATTAGGTAAAGGGGAGATGCAACGAGACCTGGGTGTCATGGTACATCAGTCATTGAAGGTTGGCATGCAGGTATAGCACGCGGTGAAGCAGGCAAATGGCCTTCGTGGCTAGGGGATTTGAGTATATGAGCAGGGAGGTATTAGTGCAGTTGTACAGGGCCTTGGTGAGGCTTCACCTGGAATATTGCGTTCAGTTTTGGTCTTCTAATCTAAGGACGGACGTTCTTGTTATTGAGGGAGTGCAGCGAATGTTCACCAGACTGATTCCCGGGATGGCAGGACTGACATGTGAAGATAGACTGGATCGACGGCACCTGTATTCACTGGAGTTTAAGAATGAGAGGGGATCTCATCGAAATACATAAAATTCTGATGGGAGTGGACAGGTTAGAGGCAGGAAGAATGTTCCCGATACTGGGGATGTCCAGAACCAGGGATCACAGTCTAAGGATAAGGGGTATGCCATTTAGGACCGAGATGAGGAGAAACTTCTTCAGTCAGAGAGTTATTACCCTGTGAAATTTCCTGCCACAGAAAGTTGTTGAGGCCAGTTCATTAGATATAGTCAAGAGGGAGTTAGCTATGGCCCTTGCAGATAAGGGAATCAAGGGGTATGGAGAGAAAGCAGGACATGAGTTCTGAGGTGAATGATTAGCCATGATCTTACTGAATGGTGCTGCAGGCTCGAAGAGTCGAATGGCCTACTGTTGCACCTATTTTCTATTTAAAATCACGTTCCTGGAGCTAGTTGCCCAGTTTCTGTATTTCATAATTGCACAATTCCTGCAGCTAATTCCCTTGTCCTTGACGTAATTCCCCTGTTGCTGGAGCTTCAAATTCCCCTGTTCCTGAAGTGAATTCATTTGTTCCGGAGCTAATTCACGCATTCCTGGATCTGATGCTATTTCTGCTGATCCGAATTCCCCTGATCTTGGAGCTAATTCTGCATTTTCATGGGCTCCTACTATCGCGGTTTGTGGACATCCCAATTCCTTTTTTCTGGAGCAATTCTGTACTTTCTCAAGCTAAGACGCCTGTTTATGGAGACTATACCCCTGTATCTGGAGCTAATTCCCCTCCTCCTGGAGTTACAAGGGCCCCTGTTCCTGAAGCGAATTCCCTTTTTTATGGAGCAACCAAATTCCGTTTTTGGAGCTCCAAAATTCGGATGTTTATGGAGCAGCTAATTGTTCTTTTGATGTGGCTGATAATTTCGCGATATTAGGAGCTCCGAATAGACTATTTAAAGTGCGCTCTACTTATTACCCTGCAACAAGAATACCTTGTTTTGCATACAACCTAAGTAACTTGTATCATACCACCACCAGAAGGCATAGCTGTTGGAGTCTCAAGGGATCCCTGCATCTCTTGGGAGCACTACATATAAGCAGGCCTGGCATGTTGTATCAACACTCTGGATTTTGAATAAAGGAGCTGAGGTCCCATTACTCATTTCTACAGTAAGCAGGCTCATAATAAACTAATGTAACTAACAACTGGCGAAAAGATGACGAACAATCACGTGAAAATGCAGGGAACTGTTGGTACCATGAAGCTTCAGGAGCAGAGAAATTAGCCTCAGAAATGGGGAATGGGATTTCCTGAATTACAGGAATTAATTCCAGAAACAGGGGAATTAGCTCCAGAAACATCGGAATTACCACAAACTGGGGAAGTAGGTATTCCAGAAACACAAGAATTATGAACTCCAGAAATAGAATTTCCAGAAATATGTTAATTCGCTCCAGAAAGAAGAGGAATGAGGTGGTCCAGTAGCAGAGGACTTTTCAGCCATAGCAACAGGTGAATTGGTTCAAGACATTGGGGAATTAGCTCCAGCAACAGGGGAATTATGAGATCCAGAAACTAGTGGATAATGGTTCCATAAACAAGTAATTGGGAGCAAAAGAAACAGGAGATTAAAAATGCATGTGGAATTAGGAGAGGGCGTTTTAACATGGAACTTACGGGGTTCTTGTATCGGTTTAATTCAGAATTTAGCCTAACGCGAGCATAGCTCTGATTCTCCAGCTGGGTTCAACTCTACACCAAGACATGTGGCCGAAGGTCAGAGCTTCAGAATCCAAATCCTTTTATAATGTGTGAAAACTGGTGATAAAGAATAAAATACAGATCTAACATTCTTGTAATATTAACAACCAAATAAAAGCAGTAATCGAAAAGTTATTTATTTTACCGTACATCACAGAACAATTGAATGAGAAGCTTCTTACATCACTACTTCTGGGTAGGTTTACTACAGCAGGAGGTTCGTTCTTAACTAAAATTACACAATGATCTTAAATGGATGCTTGTTTACTCTGTGGCTGCTGGTTTCCTCTGGTTTTTCTTTCTCTGCTCTTTTCCGTTCAATTGGGAAAATGCCATCCTATGGCTGGAATACTTCATGAAAAGAATTAAACTCACTCCAACCAATACACTCCGTCAAAATCAAGGATTAAAAATGCTTACCCAGAGTTCGGTTACTCTGTGTGCATGAGTTGGCTTCTAGGCGGGTATCATCTGTATGTTGGAGTTCAGTCTCGTATTAGGTATGACACGTGCCATCACTGCCAACCGTAACCTCCACCTTACGTACCCTTCTGCCCTCGGTGGGGTAGGACCCAGAGGCACGTACAAGTGGTCAGTCGTTCCGGGAATTTCTTTGTCGTAGAATGATGGTCATCTTCTTTTAAGTCTGTCTACGAGGCTAACTGCATACAAGGTCGCTGTCACTGGTGTCTGGCTTACTGTAAGAAATGTAGCCAACTTAGGTGAAAGGAGTAGCTGCCAGTATCAGTCTTATGCTCCGATAAATGATCCCTCCATGTGTTGCATAAGTAGGTATGGAGTTGTGAGTGTTGGGCGAAGATAGTGGGGATAGTTGAGCAGCCACAATTCGGACAAGTCATCCATCTGCGCTGCGATTTGTGCATAATTCAGCAAGTTCTGGAAGCTTGTGGCTTCATCCGCCTTGAACTTCAAAAGCTCGACAAGTTTCCGCAGAAAGGATGTCGTAATCCTCAACTTGTTGCCAAAACTCTCCATTTCCTTGCACAGTTCCTTGTCGGCCGTTTCAGAGTCCGCACCGTACCAGTGTTGGAACCTGTACCAATTGTTTGAACGTGCCCTTTGTATACTTGATGAGAAAAGCAAGTTTCTCCGTGGCTGGTCTGCCATGGCTTCAAATGTGTGCGCCATGGCTGAAACATGTTATGATGGGGAGCGTAAAATCGGGCTCATGTGTAGTCTGTCGCTGACGAGTGTTGGCAATGCCATTGTTAGGTCGAGTGTTGGCTCCTGCATGTTGGTTGCCGGCTCGACATGACGGAGGATCGAGTAGTTTGGTGCTACGCCACTGGCTGGTGGGACAGCTCTTCACACCGCTCCGGCTGGCTCAATGATCAGGGCTGCGGGCTGAAGTCGGAATGCAGTGGCAGAGTGAGAAGACCTGGCTGTGAGATGCCGAAAGTGCGAGGCATGGTCATTTGAGGTCTGTTCCGGTGAGGTTTGGACACAAAGCCTCCGTGTTTCTTGCCTGACTCGCTCCATTTCCTCTACCCTTGCTTGCTGTACAGCGGTGGATTTCCTGGCTTGAAGTAACTTAAGGGTCACCTCGGCCTGGACTTCTGCCACTTTCGCCTCGGCCATTTGTCTCGCTATGACCTCCACCAAGACTGCGATCTTCGTGGCAGCAGCGACATCAGCTCGAGCATTGATCAGGGTAGTCTGACTTGAGGACGATGTCCTGGAGTTCTTTCGAGTGTCCCGAACGTCTGTTGACGCTTGACCGTGATTGTAGTGCCATGGTGTGCAGCCGCACCATGTGGGCGATGTCACTGTTCGCAGTTCTTTAGGAAGATTGACTCAGTTTGTTGAGCATCTTACTTGAATGCTCCCGTTTTATCTTGTGCAGAGGTCACAGAGCGCAGCCCACAGATGCTGGAACGTCTGGAGTGGCGAACAAACCTCGGCCACGGCTGTTTGAAGGGTGTTCTCAGCATTTGTGTCAGCCAGTTCAAGAGTTATTTGGGTTCTCCAGACACTATAGATATCATTTATTTTTACTCGCATGTGTGTCATTGCTGAGGGCTTTTATGGTCGGGTGCCTCTCAGATCGACTCCGAGGGTCTAGCTCATGGAGAGAGATCTCCTCGAGTTCTGAGTTTAGAATTTCCTCATGCAGGGTATTTGTGCTACCAGTACTGCCTGACATGATAATATTCTGCTGGTAACCTGGGCGAGTATCTTTAAGTAAATGACCTTCTGTTACTTCAGCCGAGTACTGTCAAACAATCGGTTTGGGCCAATTTAGAACAGAGAATACAAAATTACACGGAGTTAAACGAGCGTGACAGGACTCGAAGCTGCAATCTTTTGATAATGGCCTGGCAATTGCAGTCGGATTCTTGCCGCACGCTCAAACCTCAACCACAAGAAAGGTACCTACTTACCTGATAGCTCCAGCCCTTTGCGGACCTGGGCTTGCAAACGTGCGGCTGCGTAAAGCCTCATGCATCCCAGGGGCGCATGCAGTTCGCCAGTCTACCTGGGCTCACGGGAGTCAGGACAACCAATGAGAAAGGGTGATTCTTTAATCCGTACAAGCATATTGGAAATTACCTAAAAAAGCAATTCAGACTAAAATAGTTTCAATATTAAAAATAAAATTGAAAAATAAAACTAGGCATTTTTAATCAGGACAAATTGACGAGAAGTTTCAAATTGAAGTGCTTTTTAAAAATCGCTTGCAATATTTTACAAACCATTATGCTGGTAAATGACCTTACTGCTTTTACCAAGTACAAGTGTTTACTGGGTGTTCGCTGGGTAGTAATAGGTCAAATAGCCCAATCTTGCAGCAGCGAAAGGGAATTTACAGCAGATGGATGTGATTAGTCATGGTGAAACTGGACATATCACAAGTTCTGGGGTTTCTTTTTCCCCCCATATCCATCTACCGAAATCCCACAAGGGCACTTGCGACAGCGTACACAGTGCGTAGGCCGTCATAGAATCGGTTAAATCCAGCCCATTGTCTTTTGGATGATGTCATCGAGGTACAATATGTAGATGTATATAAGGAGGGGCGAAGCACTGAGATAACGCCGCCTCAGTTACTGAGGTTTAAAGGAAGTTGCCAACAGCTCGAGCGGTTCAGTCTGCTCATTGAATATGGAACACTGACCGTGCTGGGACTGGGGAGTTGAGTCAGCACATTCAACTGCTGAAACGGCTGTGCTTCCATTGGTCAGTAGGACAAGCTCGTGAACAGGAGGAGCGGCCTAATGGGTCCAAAGCAGGAGGAAAGGAAGAGGCATGAAAGGAAGGAGCAGAAATATTGACATGAGACCAGGAGTGCACATTGCCGAAATCTGTTGCTGCACCACCGATTGCAAGACGATCCAAGCCAGAGTTCATCCGACTCCCGCCCAGGCTCATTTGTTATTCCTCTGACAACGAATTACTCACTTCACCCGGAATAAGCTCAAGAACCGGAGACAAGAACCTTACAGGAAAGATCTTTATCAAGTATATAAAAAAGCGTTAAACAAATAATTAATTCGATGACCAAATTTTGCCATTCCTGGCCACTTACTGCCCGGATGAAGAATGAGTGAAGCGTCACAGGGACCCGCTGAGATCCAGCTTGGCACCGCATCAGAGAATTAAACTTCGGGCATAATCTGTTACCTCTCGGCCGCTGGTCCGTTTTCAAAACTCTGTCCGATGGAAGTGTTCCGGGGCCTGGTTGGGGTTTGGAGAGACAATAAAGCGGACCGAAATCATTCAGGTAACGAAAGTTGGAGGTTTGCACCGACTACAGCCCCGGCGGCGGAGGTAAAACTGACCTATGGAACACACATTTCAGAGAGAGGACCATGGAATAGAACGAACTGAACAGTGACAAACGTACACGAATCAGGGAATTCCGCCTGTCCACTTTTCACTGATCCCGGTTTTCACAAGCGCCAGCGAGCCTGGGCCCGCCTTGTTCACCTCTAGTTCAGCGAGAAAGACAAAGGCGGATTTCAGTCTGAAGAATGTGGTTCCTGTACACTTAGACTTCCACACCCCGCTAATAGTATGTGTACCGGTCACCCCGCCATTACTGGGGCCAGGCAGTGCGTGAGGGGGGCCTGTCCAGAGATGCTCCAACAGCCCAGTGTTGAGGAAAGTGATGTGTAGCCTAGTGGAGAGGCGAAGTCAATTGGCTCTGATTTCAATGTTTATGGGTAGAGAGCGGGCCTCTGTAGGAATCTCTGGGTTACTATCGGTGCCACGTGCTAATGAGTATAAGAATAGAAGGATAGAGAGGATCAACACGTGGCTGAAAATTTGGTGTAGAAGGGAGGGCTTTAAATTCTTGAGGCATTTGGACCGCTTCTGGTAGAGATGTGACTTATACAATCCTGAAGGGTTGCATCTCAACATCGCAGGGCCCAATATCCTCAAGGAGAGTTTTGCTGCTGACGTGGGGAGAGTTTAAACTTGCTTGGCAGGGTGATGGGAACCCGAGAATGAATTCAAAAGTAATGGAAGTAAAGCAGAAATGGATGGCAAGAATCTAGAAAGCGAATTTGTAAGACAGAGGAAACGGAGCTAGTATGTAGTAAGCAAGGAGGTCTCGCGGTGATGAATGGTATATACTTTAATGTAAGGAGTATAGCGAATAAGGTGGATGAGCTAATGAGCAGTGGTAGACATATGAGGGTACGACATTTTCGCCATTTACGAAACATGGCTGAAGAGGGGCCGGTTTGGCAGATCTATATTCCTACAAAAAGAGTACAGACATTGTCAGTAATATCAGATACATAAACATTACAGATATTGTCAGTAATATCAGCTCGATTACCAGTACACATACTTTCAGTAATATCAGCACCATAATCAGTACAAATACTGTCAGTAATATCAGCTCTACAATCAGCACATATACTTTCAGTAATATCAGCACTATAATCAGCACAGACACTGTCAGTAATATCAGCTCCATAATCAGTACAAATAGTGTCAGTAATATCAGCTCCTTACTCAGCACAGATACTGTCATAATATTAGCTCTATAATCTGTAGAGATACTGTCAATAATATCAGCTTTATATTCAGCACAGACACTGCAAATAATATCAGCTATATAAACAGCAGAGACACTGTCAGTAATATCAGATCCATAATCAGTACAGATACTGTCAGTAATATCAGCTCCATAATCAGCACGGATACTGTCAATAATAGCAGCTCCAGAATCAGCACAGATACTGTCAGTAATATGAGCTGCATAATCACTGCAGACATTTCAGTAATATCAGATCCATAAACAGGACAGATACTGTCAGTAATATCAGCTCTATAATCAGTACAGATACTGTGAGTAATATGAGCTCCATATTCTGCACAGATACTGTCAATAATATCAGCTCCATAATCAATACAGACAGTGTCAGTAATATCGGTCCATAATCAGTACAGACACTTTGAGTAATATCAGCTCCATAATCAGCACAGATATTTTCAGTCATATCGGCTCCATAATCAGCACAGATATTCTCTTTCATGTCAGCACCATAATCAGTTCAGATACTGTCAGTAATATCAGCTCTATAATCAGTACAGATACTTTCAGTAATATCGGCTCCATAATCAGTACAGATACTCTCAATAATATGAGCTCCATATTCAGCACAGATACTGTCAGTAATATCAGCTCTATAATCAGTACAGATATTTTCATTAATTTCGGCTTCAAAATCAGTACAGATACTGTCAGTAATATTAGCTCCATATTCTGCACAGATACTGTCAATAATGTCAGCTCCATAATCAGTAAAGACAGTGTCAGTAATATCACTCCATAATCAGTACAGACACTTTGAGTAATATCAGCTCCATAATCAGCACAGATATTTTCAGTCATATCGGCTCCATAATCAGCACAGATATTCTCTTTAATGTCAGCACCATAATCAGCACAGATACTGTTCGTAATAGCAGCTCCAGAATCAGTACAGATATTTCAGTAACACCAGATCCATAATCAGCACAGATACTGTCAGTAATATCAGCTCCATAATCAGCACCGATACTGTCAGTCATATCAGCTCCATAATCGGCACAGATACTGTCAGTAATATCAGCTCCATAATCAGCATAGATATTGTCGGTAACATGAGCTGCATAATCAGTGCAGATACTGTCAGTGATATCAGCTTCATAATCAGTACAGGAATTGACTGTAATGTCAGCTCTATAATCAGTACAGCTACTGTCAGTGATATCAGTTCCATAATCAGTACAGGTATTGACTGTAATGTCCGCTCTATAATCAGTACCGATATTGTCAGTAATATCAGCACCATAATCAGCACCGATATTGTCAGTAATATCAGCTCCATAATCAGCGCAGATATTGGCAGTAATGTCTTCTCCATAATCAGCACAGATACTGTTCGTAACATGAGCTCCATAATTTGCACCGATATTGTCAGTTATATCTGCTCCATAACCAGTACAGATACTGTGAGTAATATGAGCTCCGTAATCAGTGCAGATATTTTCAGTAATATCGCTCCATAATCAGCACAAATATTGTCTGTGATATCAGCTCCATAATCAGTGCAGATACTGTTCGTAATATGAGCTCCATAATCAGCACAGATACTGTCAGTAATTTCTGCTCTAAAATCAGCACCGATATTGTCAGTAATATCTGCTCTATAATCAGCACAGATACTGTCAGTAATATCAGCTCTATATACCTGTTCCTTTACGTGACAACAAGTGGATTCAAACTGTGATAGTGAGTGGCTAATCTCACACTTTTTGCTACACGATCCTGGGCCCGAATCTTGTCTGGGCAGTGTGTCAGGTTCCGAGGTGTCTATGGATTTGCACTGTGTATCAGGATCATGCCAGGTGTGTATGGGCTTTCAAACTATATTGGGATCCTGGCAGATGTGTATGGGGATTCTCAATGTATCAGCATAATTGCCTGCTATGTTTCGGGTTTCCCAATATAAAAATTTACACCATTTAATGGGGGTTCAGAGTGTATTAGGATCCTGCTAGGTGAGTATGAGGTTTCACGTTAAATACACGCTGCCTCCACCCTTATTAAAAGCAATATTAATTGCACCTTCCGGGATTTTGTTTCTCCCCTTCTCTGCAGAAGTTGCTGAATCTTGCCGATTAAATTCCACAGTCTTTACTTTTACTTTCGTGCCTCATCATCAGCCGCCACACTGAGAGTCAGCAGGATTTGCACTGTGGTAGGCATCACAGTAAATTCCAATCCTGCCCTCAATTCACATCCCTAACTTCCCAATTGAGCTCACTTGGTCGCTATCAAGAGCAATGGGGATGTGGTTGATTTTACTCTGAGTTGGCCCAGTGGAAATGAGGCTAATTATAGCCCTGAACTGCTGCCTTGACAGATATCAACGAACAGCACAGATGAAGGATTGAACTTGGGACCCTCCGAGTCAGTAGTGCAGAGTGTGCTAAAGTGGAGGGCGGCGGCGGAAGAGGGTTAGAAAAGAATATTTAGAAAGAAGTTCCATTCCATCTTTAAACGAGAACTTCGGCATACTGCAAAGTTTTGAAGTCTTTGAAAATTAAACGAGCAAGTTAAATAGATCATCAAAAAACAGACATGTTAGGAAGGCTCAGGTCCGTTAAATAGAGAGCTTTACAATAACTGCACAGTAGAGAAGGGTGCGTCTGTTAATGGGAGAGCGGCTAGTGAGGTCGTTCAACACTGCAAGATAAACTGGACTGTCCCTTCCACCATAAATAAGAAGAAAACGTCGAGTTACTGACCCATTCCCACAGACAGTGGAAGGGTCGAGAGAACACGCGCTGATTGAGGGGTCGGGGCCTCGGGAACAAGCGCTGTTTGGGGTCGGGGTCTGGGAAACCCCCTCTGTGTGGGGGCGGGACCTGTGGAACCCGCGCTCTGTGCGGCGGGGCCTGAGGAACCTGCGCAGTGTGGGGGCGGGGCCTGGGATGCTTGCTGTGTGTGCGGGGGCGGGGCCTGCGTTGCTCGCGCTGTGTGGGGGCGGGGCCTGGGAAACCCGCTCTGTCTGGGGGCGGGGCCTGGGAAACGCTCGCTGTGTGGGGGCGGGGCCTGGAAAACCCGCTCTGTGTGGGGGTGGGCCCTCCGGAAAGCGCTCTGTGTGGGGGCGGTGCCTAAGGAACGCACTCTATGTGTGGGCGGGGTCTGGGAAACCCGCTTTGAGTGATTTACTTTATTTTAAAGGTAAAGATTATCGAGTAAGCATGCCGATTGCGCGGGGAAGGATGGGCTCCTCTTTTCCCCTATTGCAGTTTTCTTTTTCACTGTGGAGACCCATAGATGGTGCTTACAAGGTGTGAGCAGCAGAGATTGTTTGCTTCTTGTTGTTTAACGCTAATAATCTCTGAGGCAGACAGTCGTGGAAGTGTACCGATCAGAACTACAGGAAGTCCAACCCGAAACGTGCATTCCTGACCAGAACTGTCAATGACTCATTCTCAGGCTCATTCTGATTTTTGTATCCGTTCTGTTAGGACTCATCCTTCTAATATTCAATACATATTACTGGACGACATGAGAGCAATGTTTAACTTAATGCAAGAGGGGATGGGGTTAATAGAAACGAGCTGTTTCTCGTGATTGATGAGTCAGGACAACAAGCCACGGATATAGTATTAAATGTCAGAGATTGAGAACATTGATCAGAAGAAACTTCTTCACACAGAGTTGTGAGGCTGTGGAATTCACTTCCAGGGTCAGTGGTTGGGGCACAGGTTCTGTGGTTACAAGGGGTGCTCGTGTTTTCATCCAAGGCAGGCCTCAGCCCAGTCATTTGCTCTAAATATTGATGCAATGATTCAAGCTCAAAAGTGGCAGAAATCGTGAGTAGAAAAAGCAGGCAATAAAATCTAAATGTAAGTAAGTACCGATATAGTCTATCTTAATCTATTTATTTTTAATAACTTTTGTTGAATGTGGCCCACACCAAGTCTGAGGATATTGGGTCAGTCCCACCACAGAAAATACCCCTGAGGTTGTTGGAAGAGTAGGGAAGCCCAAGTGGAGATTTAAGTGAGGTGTTTAACATCACAAAGGGTTCAGATGGAGTAAATAGCGAGACACGTTTTCCAATGGCTGAAGGGTCGATAACGAGAGGACACAGATTTAAGGTGAGTGGCAAAAGAATCAGAGGTAACATAAGGAAAAATGTTTTACTCAAGAGTGGTTAGGATTTGTAATGCACTACCTGTTAGGTTGGTGGATACAGATTCAATAGTAGCCTTCAAAAGGGACTCGAAGGAGAAGAAATTGCAGGGATATGGGGAATGGGGAGGTGGGACTAAACGGATTGCTCGTCGAAATAGATGGCACATACTCGATGGACAGAATAGTCTCCTTTTGTGCGGTACTATTCGATGAGTGTATGACAATCTCTTTCTATTTTAATATTGCTGATATTATTGTCGATATCACATCCCACAGCTGGAATCTAAGCATCATGCACAGGAGTGTAGACTGATGTGAAAATCATCTTTAAAGGGCTACTGACCCCTGACTTAGCTGGAAAAGTTTTTGCTATCACTAATACAATTGTGCACCATCAGCTTTACCAAATATTTCTTGGCTTCTCTAATGGCTGCTTTCGTCTCCTTCAGTTGTGGCTGAAGTTTGTCTCTATTCTTCTTTAACTGGAATGCATCTTGCTGGCGCGCTTGCTGTGGGAGTCTTGTCTCGGGCATGCGGACAATGTCGCCCGCCCAACGGAGCTGGTCAAGTGTTGTCACTGCTTCGATACTGGGGATGTTGTCCTGATCCAGGTGGGCAGAGGAAACGTTTCAAGAACACCCTCAAAGCCTCCTTGATAAAATGCAACATCCCCACCGACAGCTGGGCGTCCCTGGCCAAAGACCACCCTACGTGAAGGAACAGCATCCGGGAGCGTGCTGAGCACGTTGATTCTCGTCATGCGGAAAACAAGTACAGGCAGCAGAAGGAGCATGTGGCAAACCAGACTCCCCACCCACGCTTGCCTTCAACCATTGTCTGTCCCACCTGTGACAGAGACGGTAATTCCTTTATTGGACGGGGAACTCACTTTTAGTGTGGATGCAAGTCTTCCTCGATTTCGAGGGACTGCCCATGATGATGATGCATCTTGATCTAAGCTGGGATCAATGTAAAACAGTTCTGGGAGTCGGGAATCATTCACACCTAGAGGTACACTGACGGCTCCTTTAATTAGCGCCTATTTTCACCATTTGAACAAAATTACCCCCGCCCCCATCTTAGCCACATCTTTAGCGCCTAAAATATTCAGCAAAAATAGCACCTCCCTCCCTCTGCAGTACTGCGTTCAGTTCTGGGCATCACACCTTCAGAGGGACATATTGGCCTGAATGATAAATGAAAGATGAGGGGGTTGTCTGATGAGGAAAGGTTGAGTAGTTTGGGCCCTTTACTTAATGGAATTCAGAAAAAAGGAGAGGTGATCTTATCGCAACATATAGGATTATGAGGCGGCTTGACAAGGTGGATGCAGAGAGGATGTTTCCACTGATGGGGGAGACAAGAACTAGACGGCATGATCTTAGAATAAGGGGCCGCCCATTTAAAATTGAGATGAGGAGAAATTTCTTCTCAGTTTTGTGGACCTGTGGCATTTGCTGCCTCAGGAGATGTGGAAATTGGGGCATTGAATTAATTTAAGACAGAAATGGACAGTTTCTTAAATATAAGGGAATAAGGTCTTATGGAGAGCGGGCAGGGAAGTGGAGCTGAGTCCATGATCGGATCAGCCATGATCATATTAAATGGCCGAGCAAGCTCGAGTGGCCATATGGCCGACTCCTGCTCCTATTTCTTATTGTCTTATGAACTCCAAGGGTTGAATTTCGAAGAGAGGTTACACAATTATCTTTTTATTCCCTGTGATTTAGAAGATAAAGGAGTGATTTGATCGACGTTTTCAAGACAGTAAAGCAAACTGATAGTTTCTCTTTTCTGCTCTATTTCCGCTGGTTGGGAATTTTAAAACGCCAGGTCATAGGCTACGAATTAGAGCCAGTCCTTTTAAGACGGAGGTTCGGAAATATTTATGCACGCAAAGTATGGTAGAAGTTTCAAGCACCCTTCCAGAAACGGCAGTTGTTGCTGGCGTCATTTGATCATTTTATATCTGAGGTGGATAGATTTTCGTTAACCAAAGGTATTAAGGGGTATTGGTCAAATGCGGGTATATTGAGTCAGATCACAGATCAGCCACGATCTGATTGAATGGCGCGACAGACTCGTGGAGCCAACTGGCCCGATCGTGTTCCTATGTTCCCTCCATCACAGAGTCAAAAATGGGCCCGTTCGCTAAAGATTATATTATTCAGCTCCATGCATAACTCCTCGGATAGTGAAATAGTCCATAATAACCACCAACAAGAGAGTTTCAACACCTCCCCTTCACATTCAATGGTATTATCTTAACGGAATCCCACCTCATCAACATTCTGCGTGTCGCTATTGATAAGAAAGCCAACTGACCAGACAAGTAAACGGCATGGCTACGAGAGCTTAGTATACCTCGCATAAGGCACCAGGCAAGAATGTGATGGAACAGTCGTCTGGAAGGATGCTGCTGCATGATTCAAGAAGCTGTACACCACGTAATTCAAATCAGCATGAATATAATGGCGAATGGGCCAAGAAACACGATCAAAGTAGTAAACTGCAAGGTTGAGTGAAATGAGGAAGTTGTTGACAAACACTGATCAACCGATTAGATGGGATGTTTGCCAGAGAAGTGTGATAAATATTTTCCGTATTGTTGTGTTATTCAGGTCTGGGCCGGACACTGTGCCTACGACTGACCCTGTTGCTAATACCGACCCGAACGCTCACCCTGCCCCAACTCTACAACGCTTTTAAATTGTACAATTAAACCAAGTTCCCCCTTGTTAAATGGACACATCAACTAGAACCTGCAAACTAACCAAATGAACAAAAATATTTAATCAAAAGTTGGTTGCCGGGGATAATAATGCACTCCAGTCCCTCATGTGCACACCTCCCGCGGAAACACGCGAGTGTACGAGTGGACACGGTGCGCCCCATGTCCAGGCATACCCTGGTGTGAAGGAAGCCGCAGAAGAGGCAGGCAGTCGGGCTGAACAAACCACTCGACCACCTGCTGCCTGGACCAGTTAATGGCCACCTTGGCTAGGCCCAGGAGCAGTCCTACGAGGAGGCCTTCCGAATTACCCGCTCCACTCCACACAGGATGCTCAAAGATCAGAAGCGTGGGACTGTAGTGCTGCCATATGTCAAGGAGCAGCCCCTTTAAAAAATGGAAGAGGGGCTGCAACTATTTTAGTTGAACATAAACCAAGTGCCCCCTTTTGGCAAGGGCACCAGAACCAACAAATGTCAAACTAAACTTTTACAATAACTTACATCAAATTAAAATCTGGTTACCAGGGTTGATGAACTCCAGGCCCTCCGGCCCCCACCTCTTGCGGAAGACCGTGAGCGTACCGATGGACACCATATACTTCATTTCCAGGGACACCCTGGCTCGGATGTAACCACGGAAGAAAGGCAGGCAGTCGGGTTGAACGACCGCCTGTGCCGGTGAATGTCCATCTTGGCTATGCCGAGGAGTCGTCTCACGAGGAGGCCTTCCAACCTGCCAACTCCCCTCCGCACAGGAAGCCCAAAGATCAGGAGCGTGGGTTTGAAGTTCCACCAGAAATATAGGGGCAGTCCCTTTAAATAATGGAAGAGGGGCTGCAATCTCTGATACTCTGTAAAAGCGTAGAACACGGACTCGGGTCACTGGGCACTCGGGCCGACCAATGAGAAATTGATTAAAAGTGAGATTTGATTGGTCAATTCACGGTTTGAATCCCAGGATAGGAGATGCGGTCATTAGTAGCTGAATGGCGCTCTTCCTCAAGGTCTCCGGAGTTGAGAAAGAGCAACATTTTAGTGAAAGGATGATTATTTCTCTGTCCCTGAGTACAGTTTATCGTTTCCCTCTTTCTCTAGTTGGGAAACAAAATGTTTCGCATTGAATCGGGAGCACTTCCTGTGCTAATGCTTGCAACGGTGTGGCAAAAGGAATGTGTTGACAGTGGGTATTGAGTGCACAAAGGGAAGGAGATGCTAAATGCTTTCAACCAAAGGGCAACAATAAACATTTCATCAGAGTAATTAATTGGATCTGAAGGAATAATTTAAGCAAAATGAGGGAAGAGCGGAAACCGTTGCCTGCAATTCCTGTGCCATGTGGGAACTCCAAGCTGCTTCATGTGTCCTTTATAACCACGTATGTCGGACGTGCCTCCATTTGTTCGAACTCAGGTCTTCAGAGTAGGGAGGCTCAGAATTTCCTGGAGCCCACGTTCCAGGAGGTTTTCACCACGCAGCTTCCGAGGGTTTGGTAGAATCGAGTGTGTGGCCATCTGGCAGGGGAGAAAGAGGCCAGCACTGCAGAATTCTGCTTTCTGTGCTCAATATCAGCGAGGGTCACAACACCTTGGGGGAGTGCAGTCTGGAGCACATCCACGGTATTGTGGGGCAAATGATTTCACAGGGCGGTGGGGCGCACAGCAAAGTATAGAAATGCAGTGGTCATAGTGGATTCGATATTCCGGGGGATGGACAGGTGTTTCTGCAACTGCTGACCTGAGTCCCACAAGGTGTATTGCCTCTCTGGTTATGTTATGGTTATGTTCACTCTTCCGCAAGGGACCTCGCACGAGATTGCTAATTAATCCTCTCTCATTACACAACACCTAGTCTAAGATGGCCTCCCCTCTAGTTGGTTCCTCGACATATTGGTCTAGAAAACAATCCCCTATGCACTCCAGGAAATCCTCCTCCACCGTCTTGCTTCCAGTTTGGTTAGCCCAATCTATATGCATATTAAAGTCACCCATTATAACTGCTGCACCTTTATTGCATGCACCCCTAATTTCCTGTTTGATGCCCTCCCCAACATCACAACTACTGTTTGGAGGTCTGTACACAACACCCACTAACTTTTTTTGCCCTTTGGTGTTCTGCAGCACTACACATATAGATTCCACATCATCCAAGCTAATGTCATTCCTAACTATTTGCATTAATCTCCTCTTTAACCAGCAATGCTACCCTACCTCCTTTTCCTTTTATTCTATCCTTCCTGAATGTTGCATACCCATGGATGTTGAGTTCCCAGCCCTGATCATCCTGGAGCCACGTCTCTGTAATCCCAATCACATCATATCTGTTAACATCTATTTGCACAGTTTGATTCATCCACCTTATTACGGATACTCCTTGCATTAAGACACATCGCCTTCAGGCTTGTTTTTTTAACACCCTTTGTCCTTTTAGAATTTTGCTGTACAGTGGCCCCTCGGTCCCTTCTTCCAAGTCGTTAATATAGATTGTAAAAAGTTGGGTTCCCAGCACTGATGCCTGCGGCACCGCACTCATTACAGATTGCCAACCCGAGAATGAACCATTTACCCAGACTCTCTGTTGTCTGTTAGTTAGCCAATCCTCTATCCATGCTAATATATTACCCTCAGCACCGTGAACTTTTATCTTGTGCAGTTATCTTTTATGTGGCACCTTGTCAAATGCCTTCTGGAAGTCCAAATACACCACACCCACTTTATCCACCCTGGCCCATGATGTGAAGTGGAACATAATTCATCGAAAGCACCTCTGACAGTGTTGAGGAGATGCTGACCGACCAAATGTGAAAAATGAATTCCTGAATGTTTGGTATTGTACAAGACAAAAATAGAAAAAATGCTTTTCTTCCAAATGTCAAGGCCTGGTCTGAATGATGGATTAGTGACTTTGAAATGAGATAAAATTAGAACTTTCGCATACTGTTTAAAAATAGACTGATATTTGAGGACAAAAATATTTCATTTCAGAATTTTTTTCAACATGGTAAAAGCAGAGAAGGAGTTTGATGACGTATGCCATTGCCTAATAGAGAACTGATTTAGTTGGCTACTATTGCATATTTTCTTCTAATTTTTTAAAGTTTTGATTTGCTGTGTATTTCCACCTGTTTTGAATAACACCAAAAATGAAAATAATCATTGCATTTAGGATAAGTGGTAGGCCATTTAGGACTGAGATGAGGAGAAACTTCTTCACTCAAGAGAGCTGTTAACATGTGGAATTCCCTGTCGCACAGAGTTGTTGATGACAGTTCACTGGATATATTCAAGAGGGAGTTAGATATGGCCCTTACGGTTAAGGCGATCAAGAGGTATGGATAGAAAGCAGGAAAGGAGTGCTGAAGGAATGATCAGCCATGATATTGAATGGCGGTGCAGGCTCGAAGGCCCGAATGGCCTACTCCTGTACCTATTTTTCTATGTTTCTATGTACGTTACATGCTCAAAGAATTCCAGCAAATTTGACAAACTTAACTTCCCCTTCATCAACCGATGCTGAATTTGCCTGACCGAATTATGTTTTTCCAAATGTCGTGCTAATGCTTCTTTAAGAATGAACTCTTCAACATTTTCCCAACCACAGATGTTAGGCTAACTGGTATATAGTTTCCTGCTTTTTGTCTGCCTCCTTTTTAACCGAGTGTGGCTCTCAGTCCCCGGCCAACACCGAGTGCAGCTCTCGGGGCCCCGGGCAACAACGAGCGCGGCTCTCGGGGCCCCGGGCAACACCGAGTGCGGCTCTCGGGGCCCCGGGCAACACCGAGTGCGGCTCTCGGGCCCTGCGTCAGAGCCACCAGGGCCAGCACCAGTAACCCCCGGGGGCTGTCCCTCCCCCACACCAGAGAAACAACAACTTACAGTCATACAGCAGTCCCAGCAACTCCCACCAGCTCTGTATCAGGTGGGTGCTGGATGTGGAAGTCTCTCATGACCTCCTGTGTGGGTCTGTTTGTTACATCAGTTTGAACTGGATGGAGAGGGGGAGAAGCTGCTGGGTTTCTCCCCCAATATTTCTGGGCCCAGCGGGACCAACAATTTCCCATGTGGGCATGTCGAGGGAGGTGGGTCCATTCCCTGAAGGACAGTAGTGACCCAGATGTGTTTTTACGAAAATCCGGCAGCTTTCATGGTCACTTTTTTCTAGTGCCGGCCCCACAAATGAACAGACTCATTAAGCTCAATTTCACAACCTGCCTTTGTGTTTTTGTGGGTTCTCTCTCACACTCCCTTTTCCTGTTTGAAATTCACTTTACAGGTTGTTAAAAGGGGAGGATTTGTAGACTGGAAGCTCAAACCAAACATTACCTCAAGATCTGACAGTTACTCGCTACATCGGGACTGGAATATCATCAACTTTTGACCATGGAAGCAGAAGGCACCGTTCACAGTGGGGAGAAACTGTACACGTGCTCTGTGTGTGGACATGGCTTCAGTCGATCGTCCAAACTGTGGAGACACAAGTGCAGTCACACTGGGGAGAAACTGTGTAAATGTGGGGATTGTGGGAAACGATTGAACTACCCATCCCAGCTGGAAACACACCAGCGAGTTCACACTGGGGAGAGACCGTTCACCTGCTCCAACTGTGGGAAGGGCTTCACTCGGTCATCCGACCTGCTGCAACACCAGCGAGTTCACACTGAGGAGAGACCGTTCACCTGCTCCGACTGTGGGAAGGGATTCTCTAAGTTATCCCACCTTCTGATACACCAGCGAGTTCACACTGGGGACAGACTTTGTAAATGTTCTGACTGTGAGAAGAGTTTTAAAAGCAAAGAGCAACTGATGAGACACCAGCGACTTCACACCGGGGAGAGGCCGTTGACCTGCTTCGACTGTGGGAAGGGTTTCACTCTCTCATACCACCTTCTGAGACACCAGCGAGTTCACACTGGGGAGAGGCCATTCACCTGCTCTGAGTGTGACAAGGGATTCTCTCTGTCAGGCAACCTGCTGAGACATCAGCGAGTTCACAAGTGACTGCTCGGGTTGGATTCTGCTGTTATTCACATCCCGGACTGAATCGTGTTCATTCTGACAGTTGGGGTTTATAACTCCTGTATCACTGATGATAATAACTCCTGAAATCGACTAGAGTTTAATATTTGGGATATAGAGACATCAATTAGTATTGCATTCAACACATTGCTGTGGATTTTTGTCTTTCTCACCTGAGTGTTTAGCATCACCTGACCGGAGCTGAGAAAGGACATTATGTGAGGGGATCAGAACTTCAGCCTGGACACAGTCCTTCAGGGTCACACAGAGATCACCTCATTCTTCTGAACTCCAATGTGTGTCGTCCCAACCTACTCAACAATAAGTCAATCCCCTCATCTCTGGAATCAACTCTGGAATCTGCAGCAGACATGAGCAATGACCTAAGGCTAATTAAATGACACATATTTCATTACAGACAAGGTTACACTGGGAGAAATGTTCATTTAGAACATAAGAAATAGGAGCTGGAGTAGGTCATTTGGCCCGTCGGGCTTGCTCTGCCATTCAATAAGATCATGGCTGATCTGATCATAGACTCAGTTCCACTACCCTGCCCACTCCCCATAACCCTTTACCCACTTATCGCTCAAAGATCTGTCTATTTCCGCCTTAAATATATTCAAAGACACAGCCTCCACAGCTCTCCTGGGCAGAGAATTCCACAGATTTACAACCCTCAGAGAAGAAATTCCTCGTCTCAGTTTTAATTGAGTGGCCGCTTATTCTAAGACTATGTCCCCTAGTTTTAGTTTACCGTTTAAGTGGAAATAACCTCTCTGCATTCACTTATCAAGCCCCCTAATTACCTTATGTTTCGACAAAATCATCTCTCATTCTTCTGAACTCCAATGTGTTTAGGCCCAACTTACTCAAGCTGTCTTCATAAGTCAATCCCCTCATCTCCGGAATCAACCTGGTGAACCTTCTCTGAACTGCCACCAATGCAAGTATATCCTTCGTTAAATACGAAGACCAAAATACGGAGTCCATTACAGGCAAAATGCCAAGCAAACCAGCAGCACACTGGCACCTTAACAGTGTCTCATCGGCCTACAGGCTTTACTTAAATAGATTTGCTGAGTGGATATAAACTTAAACCAGGTTTACAGGCGTGATGCCCTATTCACATATTGAATTTAGAAGAGATGTTGTAGGGTACATGCTAAGTCTAGTAGCTGAAAGTGATTAACAGACTGGGTTTTGTGTTTAGTGATCCCGAGCGTGTTACCAATACCAGTAAAATCGAAGCCCATGGAATAACGGGAACGGTGGCAGCATGGATATGATAGTGGCTAAGTGACACAAACAGAGTAGTGGTGAATGGTTGTTTTTCAGACTGTGGGAAGTGCTGTTCCCCAGAGGTCGTTACTGGGACCACTCCTTTTTTTAATCTATATTAATAACCTAGACTTGGGTATACAGGGCACAATTTCCAAATCTACAGCTCACACAAAACTTGGAAGTACAGTGAACAGTCAGGAGGTAGTGATCGACTTCAGAAAGACATAGACACGCTGGTCGAACTTAACATAGAAAAGTTCAAAAGTGATACATTTTCGTCGGAAGAAAGAGGAGAGGAAATATAAACTAAAGGGTTCAATTGTAAAGGGGTGCGTGAACAGAGAGACCCAGGAGTATAGGTGCACCAATCACTGAAGGTGGCAGCACAGGTTGAGAAAGTGGTTACAAAGACTTTCGGGACCCGAGGCTTCATGAATAGAAGTATAGAATACAGAAGGGTGGATATTATGGTGAACCTGCATAAAATACTGGTTCGGTCTCAACTGGAGTATTGTGTGCAGTTCTGGGTCATCATCATCATAGGCAGTCCCTCGGATCGAGGAAGACATGCTTCCACTGGAAAAATGAGTCCTTAGGTAGCCGAACAGTCCAATACGAAGCCGCAGTCCCTGTCACAGGTGGGACAGATAGTCGTTGAGGGAATGTGTGGGTGGGACACGTTTACCGCACGCTCTTTCTGATGCCTGCGGTTGATTTCTCCAGACTCTCGGCGATGACTCTCGAGGTGCTCAGCGCCTTCCCGGATGTCCTTCCTCCACTTAGGGCGGTCATTAGCCAGGGACTCCCAGGTGTCAGTTGGGATGTTGCACTTTATCAGGGAGGCTTTGAGGGTGTCCTTGTAACGTTTCCTCTGCCCACCTTTGGCTCGTTTGCTGTGAAGGAGTTCTGAGTAGAGTGCGTGCTTTGGGAGTCTCATGTCTGGCATGCGAAAAATGTGGCCTGCCCAGCGAAGCTGATCAAATGTGGTCCGTGCTTCAATGCTGGGGATGTTGGCGTGGCCGACGATGCCAACGTTGGTGCATCAGTCCTCCCAGGGAATTTGTAGGATCTTGCAGAGACATCATTGGTGTTATTTCTCCAGCAACTTGAGGTGTCTACTGTACATAGTCCATGTCTCTGTGGGCGGGTATACGACAGCCCTGTAGACCATGAGCTTGCCGATAGATTTGAGGGCGTTGTCTTCAAACACTCTTTTCGTCAAGAGGCCGACGGCTGCACTGGAGGCGGTGTTGAATCTTGTCATCAATGTCTGCTCTTGTTGATAAGAGGTTCCCGAGGTATGGAAAATGGTCCACTTTGTCCAGGACCGCGCCATGGATTTTGATGACAGCTGGGCGGGGGTTGGGTGGAGTGGATAGTGCTATTTGGCAAGGACAGGCTGGTGGAGGACCTCGGACTTACAGATGTTTAGTGTAACGCCCATGCTTTGGTACGCCTCAGTAAATACGTCGACTATGACTTGGAGTTCAGCCTCTGTATGTTCGTAGACACAGGTATTGTCCGCGTATGGTAGCTCAACGACAGAGATTGGGGTGGTTTTGGAACTGGCCAGGAGACGACGAAGGTTGGAGAGCTTCCCACTGGTTCTGTAGTTTAGTTCCACTCCAGCGGGGAGCTTGTTGACTGAGCTGGATCAATTCTGGCTTCCGCATTTTAGTAAGTATACAAAGGCCTTTTGAGAGCTTGCAGAAAAGATTTGCAAGAATGATTCCAGTGATGAGGGACTTCAGTTACGTGGAAAGTCTGGAGAATTTGGGGTTGTTCTCAGAACAGAGAAGTTTGAGAGGAGATTTGACAGAGGTGTTCAAAATCATGACGTGTCTGGACAGAGTAGATAGAGTGGGATTAGCTGAAGCTCTTGCAGATAGCCGGCATGGGCTCAACGGGCCAAATGGCCTCCTTCCATGTTATAACCAGTCTCTGATTCTATGATGATGAAAAATGTGTTGCTCCGGATGCTCCATCTCCCAGGCAATGGGACCCAGTTGGGAACAGAGATTCTGAAGGCCCGCCCACTCTCTATTCCTGAACCAAGATGGCCGCGCATGCACCCTGATCCCGCCATATGCAAGCTGGCCGCCCGTGTCACAGTCCACTCGGGCCTATCACCATTTGTCCTGTGGGCTCTAATTCAGAGCCTGAGATTTATTCTGTATTTAAGCCGTGCTGTACCTGCCCTGGGATTGTTTGATGAGATAGTGTAGAGGGAGCTTTACTCTGAATCTAATCAGTGCTGTACCTGCTCTGGTAGTGTTCGACAGGACAGTGTAGATGAAGCGTTTTAATACATACGAAAAATGACGGACAGGTAAAGACCATCTGGTCCATCAAGCCTGTCCCACACAATTGCGATATATCACAGCGTATACACTCCACTCCACCCGAGTCCATGTGATCAACTGGGAGAGGCAAAAAAACAGATTTAAAAAAAAAACTAGGACAATTTGGGAAAGTAAAATCTAGGAAATTCCTCACTAACCCATCTAAGCGATGGAAACTAATCCAGGAGATCACTCTTGCCATTAAAATCCCTGCAGTACCTACCTTCTGTAAGTCTTAATCTCCGTCGCAGCCAAAAAAAAATCCAGCTTTTACTTGAAGGAATTCAGTGAGCCTGCATCCACCACATGAGAGGGCAGCTTGTTCCAGAGGTCGACTGTTCTCTGGGAAAAGAATCACCTCCTGATGTCTAACGTAGATCTAGCCTTGTACAGCTGAAATTTGTGTCCCTGGTCCTGCCTAATCGACTTAATTGAAGTAAACGGTCAGCTGGAACACTCTCTTTCACTTTCATTATCTTATAAACCGCAATCATATCGCCCTAAGTCTACGCTGCTCTCAGGTAAAGAGCCCCAACTCTTTCAACCTATCTTGATAATTAAGATGCTTTAGACTTGGAATTAGTCGAGTGACCCTTTCCAGTACCTCAATATCACCCACCATGTGAGGAGACCAAAACTGGAAACAGTATTCCAAGCATGGCCTGACTAAGGTCTTGTATAAGGACAACACAGTACTCCTCGCCTTATACTCAATTGTCCTATGGATGCACCCAAACACCTTATTTGCTCTAACTGTCGCTACACCGCTTTGCTCGTGTACCTTTACGGATGTATTCACTAGAATGCCTAAATCTCTTTCTATCTCCATCATCTTTAATGCCTTTCCCTGGAGCGTGTATGAATGTTGAGCATTTGCCCTGCCCACATACATAAAACTGAAATTATCTAAGTTATGCATCATTTTGCAGTCATGAGGCCAGTGTCCCAACACTTTAAGATCTGCCTGAATCAGACGAGCCTCTTCTACAGTTCGAGCACTCGCACAGATCTTGGTATCATTTCAAAATTGTGCCCCGACACCAAAATCCAGATCATTAATAAAAATAGTAAAAAGCAATAGTCCCAGCACTGATCCCTGCAGGACACCATTGCTGGGACTGTTGCTTTTTGCTGATCGAATAGCAGCTTCCGTTTTCTTTAGTTCTTTATAATCAACGCTATTTATTTGAGTGTTAAATTACTTTAATTTATAGAGACATTTCTGGTTACTTGTTATTTGTCTTTGTACAGAGCCAGTTAGCCACCTTGGTATTTTTTTACCACATTTGCATCTTTAGATTTTGGCTACATCAGTTTTCCACATTTTAAATCTGAAATACGTTCCATTTATATTCAACATCGGTCACATCACCACCGAGTAGGGTTGGCCAATTTACCTGTTGCAAGTCCTCTGCCATTTTGGAGAAGTTTTCCCTTCTGAAATGTGGTGCGAGTTGCAGGTTGTCAGTCACTTTGGTTCTCCCGGCCAATTGGGACCCGACAATGTGTGCACTGTTGCGCAGATGTTCCCCCATATGGAGGCCTGATAGGAGGTCATGCTCACTGCTAAACACCACATTCAATATATAATTTTCCCAAGTTACTTCATTAACATGTTGAGTCAGGAAACATTCCTGTATATTTTCAATAAATAAGACCATAAGAAATAGGAGCAGGAATAGGTCATAAGGTCCCTCGATCCTGCTTCGCCGTTCAATAAGATCATGGCTGATCCGATCAGGGACTCAGCTCCACTTTCCTGCCCGCTCCACATAACCCCTTATCCCCTTATCGTTTAAATACATTTAAGAAAGAAATAGACAGTTTCTTAATGTCCCAACTTCCACAGTTCTCTGAGGCAACGAATTCCGCAGATTCACAACCGTTTGAGAGCAGAAATTTCTCGTCATCTCAGTTCTAAATGGGCGGCCCCTTATTCTAAGATCAAGCCATCTCGTTATAGTCTCCCACATCAGGGGAAACATCCTCTCTGCATCCACCTTGTCAAGCCCTGTCATAAACTTATATGTCTCTATAAGATCACCTCTCATTCATAGAAACATAGAAAATCGGAGTAGGCCATTCGCCCCTTCGAGCCTGCAACAACATTCAATAAGATCATGGCTGATCACTCCCTCAGTACCCTTTTCCTGCTTTCTCTCCATACCCATTGATCCCTTTAACCGTAAGGGCCATATCTAACTCCCTCTTGAATATATCCAATGAACTGGCATCAACAACTCTCTGCGGCAGGGAATTCCACAGGTCAACAACTCACTGAGTGAAGAAGTTTCTCCTCAGCTCAGTCCTAAATGGCCGAGCCCTTATCTTAAGACTGTGTCCCCTGGTTCTGGACTTCCCCAACATTGGGAACATTCTATCCACATCTATCCTGTCCTGTCAGAATCTTTTATGTTTCTATGAGATCCCCTCTCATCTTTCTAGATTCCAATGGATAAAGGCCCAGGTCATCCAATCTCTCCTCATATGTCAGTCCTGCCATCCCGGGAATCAGTCTGGTGAATCTTCGCTGCACTCCCGCAATAGCAAGAACGTCCTTCCTCATATTTGGAGAGCAAAGCTGAACACAATATTCCAGGTGAGGCCTCACCAAGAGCCTGTATAACTGCAGTAAGATATCCCTGCTCCTATACTCAAATCCCCTAGCTATGAAGGCCAACATATCATTTGCCTTCTTCATCGCCTGCTGAACCTGCATGCCAACTTTCAATGTCTGATGAACCTTGACACCCAGGTCTCGTTGCACCTCCACTTTTCCTAATCTGCCACCGTTCAGATAGTATTCTGTCTTCTTGTTTTTGCCCCCAAAATGGATAACCTCACATTTATCCACATTGTACTGCATCTGCCATGCATTTGCCCACTCACCTAACCTGTGCAAGTCAAACTGCAGACTTTTAGCATCCCCCTCACCGCTCACGCTGCCACCCACTTTAGTATCATCTGCAAACTTCGAGATATTACACTTAATTCATTAATCTAAAGCGTTAATGTATATTGTAAAGAGCTGGGGTCCCAGCACTGAGCCCTGCGGCACTCCACTGGTCACTGCCTGCCATTTCGAAAAGGACCCGTTTATCCCGACTCTCTGCTTCCTGTCTGCCAACTAGTTCTTTATCCACGTCAGTATATTACCCCCAATACCAAGTGCTTTGATTTTGCACACCAATCTCTTGTGTGGGACCTTGTCAAAAGCATTTTTAAAGTCCAAATATACGACTTCCACTGATTCTCCTTGTCCACTCTACTCGTTACATCCGCAAAAAATTGCAGAAGATTTGTCAAGCATGATTTCCCCTTCATTACCCCATGCTCACTTGGACTGATCCTGTCACTGCGTTCCAAATGCGCTGCTCTTTAATCTTTAATAATTGATTCATACATTTCCCCACCACTGATGTCAGACTAACTGGTCGATAATTAACCGCTTTCCCTCTCCCTCCCTTTTTAAAAAGTTGTGTTACATTAGCTACCCTCCAGTCCATAGGAACTGATCCAGAGTCGATAGACTGTTGGAAAATGATCACCAATGCATCTACTATTTCTAGGGCCACTTCCTTAAATACTCTGGGATACAGACTATCAGGATCCGGGGATTTATCGGACTTCAATCCCATCAATTTCCCTAACTCAATGTCCAACCTAATATGGATATCCTTCAGTTCCTCCTTCTCACTAGGCACTCTGTCCCCTAGTACTTCCAGAAGGTTATTTGTGTCTTCCTTCGTGAAGACAGAACCTAAGTATTTGTTCAATTGGTCTGCCATTTCTTTATTCCCCATTTTAAATTAACCTGTATCCGACTGCAAGGGACCTACGTTTGCCTTCACTAAACTTTTTCCCTTCACATATCTATATCAGCTTTTGCAGCCAGTTTTTATGTTCCCAGCAAGCTTCCTCGTATTCAATTCCCCCCCCCCCCCGCCCCCCGCCGCTTAACTATACCCTTTGTCCTCCTCTGCTGAATTCTAAATTTCTCCCAGTCCTAAGGTTTGCTGCTTTTCTGGCCAATTTATATGCCGCTTCCTTGGATTTAACACTATCCATAATTTCCTTTGTTAGCCACGGTTGAGCCACCTTCCCCGTTTTATTTTTACTCCAGACAGGGATGTACAATTGCTGAAGTTCATCCATGTGATCTATAAATGTTTGCCATTGCCGATGCATCGTCAACCCTCTAAGTATCATTTGCCAGTCTATTTGAGCCAATTCACGCATCAAACCATCGAAGTTACCTTTCCGTAAGTTCGGGACCTTAGTTTCTGAATTAAGTGTGTCACTCTCCATCAAAATAAAGAATTCTATCATGTTATGGTCACTCTTCCCCAAGGGGCCTCGCACAACAAGATTGTTAATTAGTTCTTTCTCATTACATATCACCCAGTCAAGGATGGGCAGCTCCCTGGTTGGTTCCTCGACATATTGGTCTCGAAAACTATCCCTAATACACTCAAGGAAATCCTCCTCCACCGCATTGCTACCAGTTTGGTTTGCCCAATCAATATGTAGATTAAAGTCGCCCATGATAACTGCTGTACCTTTATTGCATGCATCCCTAATTTCTTGTTTGATGCTGTCCCCAACCTCACTACTATTGTTTGGTGGTCTGTATACAACTCCCTCTAGCGTTTTCTGCCTTTTGGTATTCCGTAGCTCCACCCATACCGATTCCACATCATCAAAGCAAATGTCCTTTCTTACTATTGCATTAATTTCCTCTTTATCTAACAATGCCGCCCTGCCTCTTTTCCTTTCTGTCTACCTTTCCTAAATGTTGAATATCCCTGGATGTTGAGTTACCAGCCTTGGTCACCCTGGAGCCATGTCTCCATGATGCAAATTACATCATACCAGTTAATTGCTATCTGCGCAGTTAATTCGTCCATCATATTCCGAATACACCTCGCATTGAGGGACAGAGCCTTCAGGCTTGTCTGTTTAACACACTTTGCCCCTTTAGTATTTTGCTGTAATGTGGCCCTTTTTGCCTTCCGTTTCTCTGCCCTCCACTTTTACTTTTCTTCTTTCTATCTATCTTTTGCTTCTGCCCCCATTCTACTTCTCTCTGTCTCCCTGCATAGGTTCCCATCCCCCTGTCATATTAGTTTAACTCCTCCCCAACAACACGAGCAAACACTCCCCCGATGACATTTGTTCCAGCCCTGCCCAGGTGCAAACCGTCCAGTTTGTACTGGTCCCAGCTCCTGCAGAACCAGTTCGAATGTCCCAGGAATTTGAATCCCTCCTTTTTGTACCACTCCTCAAGCCACGTATTCATCTGAGCTATCCTGAGATTCCGACTCTGACGAACATGTGGCACTGGTAGCAATCCTGAGATTACTACTTTTCAGGGAGCCTTACTATATATGTAGCCCATGTGGTCGGTGTCCTGAGATTGTTTAATGGGGCATTGTAGCGGGAGCTTCACTCAGCATGTAACCTCTGCTGTATGTGTTTGGGAATGTTTGATAGGTCAGTATAAAGGGAGCTTTACTCTGCACCTAACCCGTGCTGTACCTGCCCTGTGAGTGTTTGATGGGGCAGTGTAGAGGGAGCTTTACTCTTTATCTAACCCTTGCTGCACCTGTCCTGCAAATTGTACAGTGTAGAGGGAGCTTGACTCTGCAACCAACCCGTGCTCTATTTGTCCCTGAGTGTGTTTAGTGGGACAGAGCAGAAGTAGCTTTCCTCTACATCCAACGTGTGATGTACCTGCCTGAGATTTTGATGGGGCAGTATAGAAGGAGCTTTACTCTGTATCTAATCCAGGCTGCAACTATCCTGGGGTTGTTTGGTTTGACAGCATTGACTGAGTTTTACCCGATATCTAACCCGTGTTGTACCTGCCTGGGAGTGTTTGATGGGACAGTGTAGAGAGAGCTTTACTCTGTATCTAACACGTGCTGTACTTGCCCTAGGAGTGTTTGATGGGACATTGTGGAGGGAACTTTACTCCGTATCCAACACATGCTGTACCTGCCCAGAGACTGTTTGATGGGACAGTGTAGAGGGAGATTTACTCTCTACCTAACCCATGCTGTTCCTGTCCTGGGAATGTTTGATAGGACAGTTTAGAGGAAGCTTTACTCTGTGTCTAACCCCCTGTACCTGCCCTGGGAGTGTTTGATGGGACAGTGTAGAGGGAGCTTTACTCTGTATCTAACCCCGTGCTGTACCTGTCCTGGGAGTGTTTTATGGGACAGTGTAGAGGGAGCTTTACTCTGTATCTAACCCCCTGTACCTGGCATGGGAGTGTTTGATGGGACAGTGTAGAGGGAGCTTTACTCTGTATCTAACCCCGCGCTGTTCCTGTCCTGGTAATGTTTGATGGGAAAGTGTAGAGTGAACTTTACTCTATATCAAACCCATGCTGTCCCTGCCCTGGGAGTGTTTGATGGGACAGTGTAGAGGAGCTTTACTCTGTATATAACCCGTGTTGTACCGGTCGTGGGACTGTTGGATGGGACAGTTTAGAGGGAGCTTAACTGTATATCTAATCCTTGCTGTTCCTGTCTGGGAATGTTTGACAGGACAGTTTAGAGGGATCTTTACTCTGTATGTGAAGCATGTTGTCCCTCGCCTGGGAGTGATTGATGGGCAGTGCAGTGGAAGCTTTGCTCTGCATCTAACCCGTGCTGTATCTGCCCTGGGGGTGATTGTTGGGATAATGTAGAGTGAACTATACTCTGTATTTAACTCATGTTGTACCTGTACTGAGAGAATTCGCTGGGACTGTGTAGAGGGAGCATAACTATGTACGGAAACCTTGCGGTAGGTGCCCTAGGATTGTTTGATGGGCCAGCGTCGAGGGAGCTTTACTCTATATTTAACCAGTGCTGTACCTGGTCTGGGAGTTATTCATCGTAAAGTGTAGACAGAGCTCTGTACAAAACCCGAGCAGTTCCTGCCATGTGAGTGTTTGATGGGATAGTGTAGAGGGAGCTTTACTCTATATCTAACCCCTGCTGTACCTGCCCTGGATGTTTTTGATGAGAAAGTGCAGACGGAGCTTTATCTGTATCTAACCCATGTTGTACCTGTACTGGCAGTATTTGATGGGACAGTGCAGATAGAGCATTACTATGTATGTAACCCATGCATTAGGTGCCCTGGGTGTGTCTAATGGGACAGTATAAAGAGAGCTTTAATCTGTATCTAACCCGTGCTGCATCTGCCTGGGAGTGTTTGATGGGATGGTGTTCAGGGAGCTTTACTCTGTATCTAACTCATGCTGTACCTGCTCTGGGAGTGTTTGATGGGACAGTATAGAGCGAGCTTTATTCTGCATGTAACCTGTGCTGTACATGCCTGGGGGTGTTTGATGGGACAGTGTAGAGGGAACTTTACTCTGTATCGACCCCTTGGTGTACATGGACCGGGAATTGGACTGTGTAGAGGGAGCTTTACTCTGTATCTAACCCCGTGCTGTATTTGCTCCTGGGATTGATTGATGGGAAAGTGTAGAAGGAGCTTTACTCTGTATCTAACTCGAGCTGTACCAGCCGTGGGAGTGATTGATGAAACTTTGCAGAAGGAGCTTTGTTCTGTATCTAACCCAGGCTGCAACTACCCTGGGGTTGTTTGGTTTGACAACATTGATTGAGCTTTCCCCTAAATCTAACCCGTGCTGTCCCTGCCCTGGGGTTGTTTGATGCAACAGTGCAGAGGGAGCTTTATTACGCATTTAACCAATGTTGTACCTGTCCTCGGAATGTTTGATGGGACAGCGTAGAGGGTGCTTCACTGTGTATCGAACCCGTGCTGTTCCTGTGCTGAGAGTATCTAATGGGATACAGTAAACAGAGCTTTAATCTGTATATGACCCGTGCTGTACCTGCCCCGAGAGCGTGCGATGGGACAGTGTAGAGGGAGCTTTAATCTGTATGTAACCCGTGCTGTACCTGCCCTGGGAGTGTTTGATGGGACTGTGTAGAGGGAGCTTTACTCTGTATCTAACATGTGCTGTACCTGCTCTGGTAGTGTTTGATGGGACAGTGTAGAGGGAGCTTTACTCTGTATCTAACATGTGTTGTACCTGTTCTGGGAATGTTTGATGGGAAAGTGTAGAGGCAGTTTTACTCCATACAAAACCCGTGCTGTAACTGCTCTGGGAGTGTTTGATGGGACAGTGCAGAGGGAGTTTTACTCCATATATAACCCTTGCTGTACCTGCTCTGGGAGTGTTTGATGGGACAGTGTAGAGGGAGTTTTACTCCATATATAACCCGTGCTGTAACTGCTCTGGGAGTGTTTGATGGGACAGTGTAGAGGGAGCTAGACTCCGTATATAACCCGTGCTGCAACTGCTCTGGGAGTGTTTGATGAGACAGTGTAGAGGGAGTTTTACTGTGTATATAACCCGTGCTGTACCTGCTCTGGGAGTGTTTGATGAGACAGTGTAGAGGGAGTTTTACTGTGTATATAACCCGTGCTGTACCTGCTATGGGAGTGTTTGATGAGACAGTGTAGAGGGAGTTTTACTCCATATATAACCCGTGCTGTAACTGCTCTGGGAGTGTTTGATGGGACAGTGTAGAGGGAGCTTGACTCCGTATATAACCCGTGCTGCAACTGCTCTGGGAGTGTTTGATGAGGCAGTGTAGAGGGAGTTTTACTGTGTATATAACCCTTGCTGTACCTGCTCTGGGAGTGTTTGATGAGACAGTGTAGAGGGAGTTTTACTGTGTATATAACCCGTGCTGTACCTGCTATGGGAATGTTTGATGGGACAGTGCAGAGGGAGTTTTACTCCATATATAACCTGTGCTGTACCAGCTCTGGGAATGTTTGATGAGACAGTGTCGAGGGAGTTTTACTCCTATATAACCCGTGCTGTACCTGCTCTGGGAATGTTTGATGTGACAGTGCAGAGGGAGATTTACTCCACATATAACCTGTGATGTACCTGCTCTGGAAGTGCTGAAGTGAACCTAGCTGTGTCCATTCTCATTCTTGTTGAAGATGTTGGATTTTCTCACCTGTTTGAACCTTCAGCCATGGCGATGACAGGCATTCCCAGGTTCTGATGCTCTGTAATAAATATAATATTAATAGGAGGGTTAGAGGGAAATATTAAAATGGGAAGGAGGACATTGCCTTGTTAAACATGATACCCAGTCCCTCCTCCTCCACCAGTACAACAGCGGTTAGCTCTGGGATCGAGCATTTCCCGAGTGTTACGATCAACTCTCCACATCAGGTGTGACACAGACAGCTGCCCAGTAAATCCAGTGAATCGCACTGATCACCACAACCCAGTTCCAGACGGGCTCCCGTCGGCCGAGACTCCGCACTGGGAGCGCCCATTGGTGAGATTTACTCACAGTGCAGGCCCAAACCATTATTCCCGAGGTAGGGAATATTCAGCAGGGAAATGTGGAGCGGGTGTTCATTGATGGATTAAATGATCCTTTACTCAGTTTTACATAGTGTGGCATAAGAACATAAGAAATAGGAGGAGTAGGCCATCTGGCCCCTCAAGCCTGCTCCACCATTTAATGGCGGTATTATATTATTTTTATTCACAGATGTGTGTTTAATATTTTTGAGTTGTGATATTAATTTATGGCATTTTCTGAATATTATATCTATCCACATGCACGACATATAGCTGGGTGTAATTCCGCTGGTCTCTATGGGCAGTGATATTGTCCATGTGTTCAGGGAGATGTGACCTAGTTGCTGCTTCTATTTGAATATGTTGACCATATCTCA
Source organism: Pristiophorus japonicus (assembly GCF_044704955.1). Classification (NCBI taxonomy): domain Eukaryota; kingdom Metazoa; phylum Chordata; class Chondrichthyes; family Pristiophoridae; genus Pristiophorus; species Pristiophorus japonicus. Next base: position 17,322,998 of record NC_092004.1, read on the forward strand.
TGGTATCAGCACCTGACTAATGAATTCCATTGGGCGGGCCACATTGTTAACATGCCGGACACAAGACTCCCTAAGCAAGCGCTCGACTCGGAACTCCTTCACGGCAAACGAGCCCAAGGTGGACGGAGGAAACGTTTCAAGGACACCCTCAAAGCGTCGTTGATGAAGTGCAACATCACCACCGACACCTGGGAATCCCTGGCCAAAGACCGCCCTAATTGGAGGAAGTGCATCCGGGAGGGCGTTGAGCGCCTCGGGTCTCGTTGCTAAAAGCATGCAGAAATCAAGCTCAGGTAGCGGAAGGAGCGTGCGGCAAACCAGCGCAACCCACCGCTTCCCTCAACCACTGTCTGTCCCACCTTTGAAAGAGACTGTGGTTCTCATATTGGACTCACTATTCGAGTGGAAGCAAGTTTTCCTCGCTCCTGACGGACTGCCTGCGATGATGAAGAATGAGCACTTTAGGGGGTGAGGACATTTCCCACTGTCCCACTGATAACATAATGTAGAATAAATTGTGTACCTTCACAGTCAGGGGACACATAACATTGATTTGTTTCATTATCTTTAGGTGTCTTACAATCTCAAAATACCATAAATATATAATTGGTAGAGTTAGCTGCTGTTTTACAATCACAATTCTCCACTTGTGCGTGTGCAGACACACGCTCATGCATGTTAACTCTCAGCATCCTTTCCTTTCCCCACAGTGGAAATGCAAGCGATTCAGTCTCGGATCAGGAATTTCTCCAAACAGTTTTTGAAGTTATTCTCTGGCATTAATTTGTGACGAGTTAGGAAATGAACAACATGGTTTTGGAAGAGTGCAAGTTTACGAGGGGGGGGGGTTGTAAGAAGGGACACCGGCCAGGAGAATGATGGAATATTCAAGTCTAGAGGTAGCAAAGGCAGAGATAAGGTTTTCAGCAATAGATGGTTCACCTGCTGTTGTTCCTCAGTCTGCAACCCCTGTTCACTTCCAGCTGTAGACCTTTTTCTATCACTCCATCATTTACCCGAGTTCTAATTATGCGAGACAGAAAATTTAATAAATATTGATAAAGTCACGTGGATTGGGACTCCCTCTGACCTTTCTCCCCAGTCCCCCAGGATCAGTATGTAACTGAGTCAATGGGACTCTCTCTGACCTTTCTCCCCAGACCCACAGGACCAGTGTGTATCTGAGTCAATGGGACTCTCTCTGATCTTTCTCCCCAGTCTATCCCCAGGACCAGTGTGTATCTGAGTCAATGGGACTCTCTCTGAACTTTCTCCCCAGTCCCCCAGGACCAGTGTGTATCTGAGTCAATGGGACTCTCTCTGACCTTTCTCCCCAGTCCCCCAGGACCAGTGTGTATCTGAGTCAATGGGACTATCTCTGAACTTTCTCCCCCGTCCCCCAGGACCAGTGTGTATCTGAGTCAATGGGACTCTCTCTGACCTTTCTCCCCAGTCCCCCAGTACCAGTGTGTATCTGATTCAATGGGACTCACTGTGACCTTTCTCACCAGACCTCCAGGACCAGTGTGTATCTGAATCAATGAGACTCTCTCTCACCTTTCTCCCCAGACCCCCAGGACAGTGTGTATCTGAGTCAAAGGGACTCTCTCTGATCTTTCTCCCCAGACCCCCAGGACCAGTGTGTATCTGAGTCAATGTACTCTCTGACCTTTCTCCCCAGTCTATCCCCAGGACCAGTGTGTATCTGAGTCAATGGGACTCTCTCTGATTTTTCTCCCCAGACTCCCAGCACCAGTGTGTATCTGAGTCAATGGGACTCTCTCTGACCTTTCTCCCCAGTCCCCCTGGACCAGTATGTATCTGAGTCAATGGGACTCTCTCTGATCTTTCTCCCCAGTCTATCCCCAGGACCAGTGTGTATCTGAGTCAATGGGACTCTCTCTGACCTTTCTCCCCAGTCCATCCTCAGGACCAGGTTGTATCTGAATCAATGGGACGCTCTCGTACCTTTCGCCCCGATCGATGTATGGAAGGTCTTTGAATCAATAGTTTTCTCTGTTTGGTGCTCTCACAATCCTGGCCTGGTTCACCTGGTGTTGTTCCTCAGTCTACAATCCCTGTTAATTACTGCTGTGGACCTTTCTCAAGCACTCCTACATTCACTGGGACATCTAATCGAGACAGAAAATGAGAACAATATTATTGGTGTGAAATAGAGTGCGATGTTAACCTACTTTGTAATTATTGGTTGAAACAAAACATTGAAGTAAAAATAATTCCGTATTCTGCGGTTAGAGACTCCTCATATACCGGCCATGCATTTTCCAGGAGTAGGTTAAATATTAAAGATACAAACCCCACCTTTGCCTTCTCTCCATATCACTTGATCCCTTTCGCCCAAAGGGCCACATCTAACTCCCTTTTGAATATATCCAATGAACTGGCCTCAACAACTTTCTGTGGCAGATAATTCCACAGGTTCACAATTCTCTGAGTGAAGAAGTTTCTCTTCCTCTCGGTCCTAATTGGCTTACCCCATATCCTAAGACTATATCCCCTTGTTCTGGACTTCCCCAACATCGGGAACATTCTTCCTGCATCTAACCTCTCCATTCCTGTCAGAATTTTATATGTTTCTATGAGATCGCCTCTCATTCTTCTAAATTCCAGTGAGTATAAGCCTCGCCGATCCAGTCTTTCCTCATATGTCAATCCTGCCATCCCCGGACTCAGTCTGGTGAACCTTCGCTGCACTCCCTCATAGCAAGAATGTCCTTCCTCAGATTAGGAGAATAAAACTGCACACAATACTCCAGGTGTGGTCTCACCAAGGCCCTGTACAATAGCAGTGAGACCTTCCTGCTCCTATACTCAAATCCTCTGGCTATGAAGGCCAGCATGCTTTCTCTGCTATCTACAATCACTGCCCATTCCTTTATATTCCTGATTAAAGCCCATCCAGGACACACCCGCCCAGCCTCCACCTGTCGGACTATCCCTCGTGTTTTGCTTTCTCTCAGTTACACCTCAGACAGAGAGAGAGCTGACAGACAATAGATGCAGCTCAGACAACTCAGCAACTTCCCTGGAGCGTTGGCCAGCTTTAATGACACTGATTAACAAGGGGTTGCTCCCTCCAACTGTCTGGGGCTCACTCTGTGTCCGGAGAGACAACAATGAAGATCCAATTCGCTCTCAATTCCTGTCTGAGTATCCGCCACATCTGGAGAGGGACCACCCACCATGTGTGAGGTCAGGGCCCCGCCCACACAGCCCCTGATCCCAGCAACGGGAATGCTGCAATGTGAGAGAATAAAGAGAGAAGGTGCTGGGAACAGTCAGCCTGAGAGCTCAGGCACTGTGTGTGTGGGGACAGAGAGAGAATGGAGCTGAGGGAAGATCATTGTCATTGGTCTGACATTCAGGGCCACGGGGATTTACCTGCTGCGGGGCAGTGCAGCTGAAAGATTGAGTGACAATACACAGCACTGTTTCCTGACACAACATGTTAATGCAGTAACTGGGGAAAACCAGAGATTGGATTTGATGTTTAGTAGTGAGCCTGACCTCAGATCAGGCCTCCGTGTGGGGAACATCTGGGAAACACTGATCACATTATACCGTCCCCGATTGGCCGGGAGAAGCAAAGGGACTGATAACCTGCGACACGGACCGCATTTCAGGGCAAACTTCTCCAAACTGGCAGAGGACTTTTAACAGGTAAATTGGTCAACCCTCCTCGGTGGTGATGTGACCGATGTTGGATATAAATGGAAAGGTTTTACGAACAAGTTTAAAAACGTGGCAAACAAACGTAGTCAAAATCAAAAGATAGAAATGTGGTAAGAAAAAGCCAAGGTGGGCGACTGGCTCTGCACAAAGATGTAAACAGAAAAGTTTCCATACATTAAATAAATTTAACACTTAAATAAATAGGGTGAATACAAGGAAGAACTAAAGAAAACGAAGGCTGTTATTTGATGAGCAAAAAGTCTCTGGGAATAAAAGGATTGTAGACAACTGGCGGTCATGGGCAGAGCTTTTTCAGTTATATGCTGAGTCCGAGAACTATCAAAGTCTGGATTGGGCCACTGAAGTGTGTTCAAGGACAGATTACACAGGACTCACAGAGTATGTCGGAAATATTAGTGAGTGCTTTGCATCAGTCTTCACCCTTTAACATCATGCTCAAATATTAGAATTTACTAATAATACTAGTTTTATCAGTAATATAAACATCGATAAACATATTGTTTTAGAAAACATTCAGAACTCAAAAAGAGATAGAGCAGCTGGGCAGGAGGATATCCGCCCGCTGGTCCTCCGGGAGATGGGACATGTGCTGTTTGAGGGTCCTCCGGGAGATGGGACATGTGGTGTGTGAGGGTCCTCAGGGAGATGGGACATGTGCTGTGTGAGGGTCCTCTGTGGGATGGGACATGTGCTGTGTGAGAGTCCTCCGGGAGATGGGACATGTGCTGTGTGAGGGCCCTCAGGGAGATGGGATATGTGCTGTGTGAGGGTCCTCCGGGAGATGGGACATGTGCTGTTTGAGGGTCCTCCGGGAGATGGGACATGTGGTGTGTGAGGGTGCTCCGGGAGATGGGACATGTGCTGTGTGAGGGTCCTCTGTGAGATGGGACATGTGGTGTGTGAGGGTCCTCCGGGAGATGGGACATGTGCTGTGTGAGGGTCCTCTGTGAGATGTGACATGTGCTGTGTGAGCCCCTCCGGGAGATGGGACATGTGCTGTGTGAGGGACCTCCGGGAGATGGGACATGTGCTGTGTGAGCTCCTCCGGGAGATGGGACATGTTGTGTGTGAGGGTCCTCCGGGAGATGCGACATGTGCTGTGTGAGGGTCCTCCGGGAGATAGGACACGTGCTGTGTGAGCCCCTCCGTGAGATGGGACATGTGCTGTGTGAGGGTATCCGGGAGATGGGACATGTGCTGTGTGAGCCCCTCCGGGAGATGGGACATGTGCTGTTTGAGCCACTCCGGGAGATGGGACATGTGTTGTGTGAGCTCCTCCGGGAGATGGGACATGTGCTGTGTAAGGGTCCTCCGGGAGATGGGAAATGTGCTGTGTGAGGGTCCTCCGGGAGATGGGAATTGTGCTCTGTGAGCCCCTCCGGGAGATGGGACATGTGCTGTGTGAGCCCCTCCGGGAGATGGGACATGTGCTGTGTGAGCCACTCCGGGAGATGGGACATTTGCTGTGTGAGCCCCTCTGGGAGATGGGTCATGTGCTGTGTGAGGGTCCTCCGGGAGATGGGACATGTACTGTGTGAGGGTGCTCCGGGAGATGGGACATGTGCTGTGTGAGGGTCCTCTGGGAGATGGGACATGTGCTGTGTGAGGGTCGTCCGGGAGATGGGACATGTGCTGTGTGAGGGTCCTCCGGGAGATGGGACATGTGCTGTGTGAGCGTCCTCCGGGAGATGGGACATGTGCTGTGTGAGGGTCCTCCGGGAGTTGGGACATGTGCTGTGTGGGGTGCTCCGGGAGATGGGACATGTGCTGTGTGACGGTCCTCCGGGAGTTGGGACATGTGCTGTGTGGGGTGCTCCGGGAGATGGGACATGTGCTGTGTGAGCCCCTTCAGGAGATGGGACATGTGCTGTGTGACGGTCCTCTGGGAGATGGGACATGTGCTGTGTGAGGGTCCTCTGGACGATGGGACTTGTGTTGTGTGAGGGTCCTCCGGGAGATGGGACATGTACTGTGTAAGCCCCTCCGGGAGATGGGAAATGTGCTGCGTGAGGGTCCTCCGGGAGATTGGACATGTGCTGTGTGAAGGTCCTCTGGGAGATGGGACATGTGCTGTGTGAGGGTCCTCCGGGAGATGGGACATATGCCGTGTGAGGGTCCTCTGGGCGATGGGACTTGTGTTGTGCGAGCCCCATAGGTTTAATAGCTCACTCTGAAATAGTTCCTACAGATTGTAAGGAGGTTAATGAAGTCCCCATTTTAATACAAATGTGACAAGGCAGACCCGGGTAAGCAGAGGCCCATCAGTTTAACATCAGTAACAGGTAAGATGCTTGAAAGAATCATAGAGGATGCAATATATGAATACTTGGATCAGGAGGGACATATTAGGAACTCCACAACCCATAATACAGAGTTCGTCTCACAACTCTAATTGTATTTTTTGAAGAAGTTACAAAGTTTGTGGATGAGGAAAGCCCAGTAGACATTATCTACTTAAATTTCCAAAAACCTTTTGACAAGGTACATCACAAGAGACTTCTCTTTAAATCGGAGCCTCTGGTATTAGTGAAATATATTGAGCTGGATACAGAACTGGCTGGCAGGATGCAGGTAAAGAGCAGTTATAGATGGATTTGGATCTGTTTGGTACCGGTCACCAGTGGTGTCCTGCAGGGATCAGTGTTGGGACCATTCCATTTTACTATTTTTATTAATGATCTGGATTTTGGTGTCGAGGCACAATTTTGAAATGATACCAAGATCTGAGCGAGTGCTCGAACTGTAGAAGATTCTCGTCTGATTCAGGCAGATCTTCATGTGTTGGGACACTGGCCTCATGACTGGAAAATGATGTATAACTTAGATAAGTTCGGTGTTATGTATGTGGGCAGGGCAAATTCTCAACATTCAAACACCCTCCAGGGAAAGGCATTAAAGATGGTGGAGATAGAAAGAGATTTGGGCATTCTAGTGAATACATCCTTAAAGGTACACGAGGAATGCGGTGTAGCGACAGTTAGAGCAAATAGGATGTTGGGGTGTATCCATAGGACAATTGAGTATGAGACGAGGAGTACTGTTTTGTCCTTATACAAGACATTATTCAGGCAGCACTTGGAATACTGTGTCCAGTTTTGGTCTCCTCACATGGTGGGTGATATTGTGGTTGTGGAAAGGGTCACTCGACTAATTCCAAGTCTAAAGCATCTTCGTTACCAAGGTAGGTTTAAAGAGTTGGGACTCTTACCTGAGAGCAGTGTAGACTTGGAGCGATATGATTGCGGTTTATAAGATAATGAAGGTTTATTTCAATTAAGTAGCTTAGGCAGGACCAGGCGGCACACATTTCAGTTGTACAAGGGTAGATCTAGGTTAGACATCAGGAGGTGGTTCTTTTCCCAGAGAACAGTTGACCTCTGGAACAAGCTGCCCTCTCATGTGGTGGATGCAAACTCACTGAATTCCTTCAAGTAAAGGCTGCATTTGTTTCTGGCTGCCGCAGAGATTAACACTTACAGAAGGTAATTTAATGGCCAGAGTGATCTCCTGGACTAGTTTCCATCGCATGGATGGGTCGGAGCTAAATTTCCCAGATTTTATTTTCCAAAATTGTCCTAGTTTTTTTTTTAAATCTGTATTTTTGCCTCTCTCAGGAGATCACATGGATTCGGGTGGTGTGGAGTGTATACGCTTTGATATATCGCAATTTTTTGGGACAGGCTTAATGGATCAGAAGGTCTGTATCTGTCCGTCGTTTTTCTTATGTATTAAAACGTTTCCTCTACACTGTCCGCCGAACAATCGCAGGGCAGGTACAGCACTGATTAGATACGGAATAAATCTCATGCCCCGAATTCGAGCCCAGAGGCCCCGTGGAAACAGGCCCGGGTGAGCTGGGTCACGGGCCGCTTTCTTGCATGTGGCGGGATCAGGGTGCATGCGCGGCCATCTTGGTTCAGGAACAGAGAGTGGGCGGGGCTTCAGGGTCTCTGTTCCCAACTGGGTCCCAGTGCCTGGCAGATGGAGCATCCGGGGCAACACATTTTTCATCATCATAGAATCAGAGACTGGTTACAACATGGAAGGAGGCCATTTGGCCCGTCGAGCCCATGCCGGTTATCTGCAAGAGCTTCTACTCAACCTACTCTAGCTGCTCTGTCCAGATCTCTCATGATTTTGAACACCTCTGTCAAATCTCCTCTCAATCTTCTCTGTTCTGAGAACAATCCCAACTTCTCCAGACTATCCACGTAACTGAAGTCCCTCATCCCTGGAATCATTCTTGCAAATCTTTTCTGCACGCTCTCAAAAGGCCTTCGTATACTTACTAAAATGTGGTAGCCAGAATTGCTCCAGTTCAGTCAACAAGCTCCCCGCTGGAGAGGAACTAAACTATAGAACCAGTGGGAACCTGTTCAACCTTCGTCGTTTCTAGGCTCGGTCCAAGACCACCCCAATCTCTGTCGTGAGCTACCACACACGGACAATAGCTGTGTCTGCGAACAGAAAGAGGCTGAACTTCAAGTCATAGTTGACGTATTTACTGAGGCGCACCAAAGCATAGGCCTTAGACTAAACATCTATAAGACAAAGGTCCTCCACCCACCTGTCCTCGCTGCACAGCACTCCCTCCACCCACACCCCGCCTCGCAGTCAACAAAATCCATGGCGCGGCCCTGGACAATGTGGACCATTTTTCAAAGCTCTGAAACCTCTTATCAACAAGAGCAGACATTGACGACAAGATTCAACACCGCCTCCAGTGCAGCTTTCGGCCTCTTGAGGAAAAGAGTGGTTGAAGAACATGCCCTCAAATCTACCACGAAGCTTATGGTTTTTAGGGCTGTAGTAATACTCATCCTCCTGTGTAGCTCAGAGACATGGACCATGTACCAGGCCAGGCCAACATCCGCAGCATTGAAGCACTGACCACATTTGATCAGCTCCGCTGGGCAGGCCACATTGTTCGCATGCCAGACACGAGACTCCCAAAGCAAGCACTCTACTCAGAACTCCTTCACAGCAAATGAGCCAAAGGTGTGGCAGAGGAAACGTTACAAGAACACCGTCAAAGCCTCCCTGATAAAGTGCAACATCCCCACTTGGGAGCCCCTGACGAAAGATCGCCCTAAGTGGAGGAAGAGCATCTGGGAGGGCGCTGAGCACCTCGAGTTTTATCATCGAGTGCATGCAGAAATCGACCGCAGGCATCAGAAAGAGCGTGCGGCAAACCTGTCCCACCCACCCATTCCCTCAAAGACTATCTGTCCCACCTGTGACATGGACTGTGGCTTCGTATTGGACTGTTCGGCCACCTAAGGACTCATTTTTAGAGTGGAAGCATGTATTCCTCGATCGGAGGGACTGCCTATGATGACGATAACACAAAACTGCACACAATACTCCAGTTGAGACCGAACCAGAGTTTTATGCAGGTTCAACATAATATTCACACTTCTGTACTCTATACCTCTATTCATGAAGCCTAGGATCACGTAAATCTTTGTAAACACTTTGTCAACCTGTGCTGCCACCTTCAGAGATTGGTGCACACATACTCCTGGGTTTCTCTGTTTACACACCCCTTTAAATTGTACCCTTTACTTTATATTTCCTCTCCTCTTTCTTCCTCCCAAAATGTATCACTTTTAAACTTTTATATGTTAAGTTTCATCTGCCACATGTCTGCCCATTCCACCAGTCTGTCTGACTTTCTGAAGTCTATCACTACCTCCTCACTGTTCACTGTACGTCCATGGTTTGTGTGAGCTGTAGATTTACAAATTGTGCCCTGCACATCCAAGTCTAGGTCATTAATATAGATTATAAAAAGCAGTGGCGCCAGTACCGACCCCTGGGGAACACCACTTCCCCCAGTCTGAAAAACAACCGTTCACCACTACTCTCTCTGTATCACTTAGCCACTTTCATATCCATGCTGCCACTGTCCCTGTTATTACATGGGCTTCGATTGTGCTGGTATTGGTAACACGCCTGGGATCAGTAAACACAAAACCCAGTCTGTTAATCACTTTCAGCTACTGGACTTAGCATGTGTCCCACAGCATCTCTTCTACTCTCAATATGTGAATAGAGCATCATGACTGCAAACCTGGTTAAATTTATATCCACTCAGCAAATCTATTTAAGAAAAGCCTGTTAGCCAATGAGACACTGTTAAGGTGCCAGTGTGCTGCTGGCTTAATTCGCATTTTGCATGTAATGGACTCCGTATTTTGGTCTCCGTATTTAAGGAAGGATATACTTGCATGGGAGGCAGTTCAGAGAAGGTTCACTCGGTTGATTCCGGAGATGAGGGGATTTACTTATGAAGATAGCTTCAGTAAGTTGGGCCTAAACACATTGGAGTTCAGAAGAATGAGAGGTGATTTTTCGAAATGTAAGATAATGAGGGGGCTTGACAAGGTGGATGCAGAGAGGATATAGTCCAGTAAAACGGGAAACTAAAATTAGGGAACATAGTCTTAGAATAAGCGGCCACCCAATTAAAACTGAGACGAGGAATTTCTTCTCTGAGGGTTGTAAATCTGTGGAATTCTCTGCCCAGGAGAGCTGTGGAGGCTGGGTCTTTGAATATATTTAAGGCGGAAATAGACAGATCTTTGAGCGATAAGTGAGTAAAGGGTTATGGGGAGCGGGCAGGGAATTGGAACTGAGTCCATGATCAGATCAGCCATGATCTTACTGAATGGCGGAGCAGGCCTGAGGGTTCAAATGACCTACTCCGGCTCCTATTTATTATGTTATAACTGAAACTTTCTCCCAGTGTAACCTTGTCTGTAATGAAATATGTGTCATTTAATTAGCCTCAGGTCCTTGCTCATGTCTGCTGAAGATTCCAGAGTTGATTCCAGAGATGAGGGGATTGACTTATGTTTGAGTAGGTTGGACTAAACTATTGGAGTTCAGAAGAATGAGGTGATCTCTGTGTGGCCCTGAAGGTCAGTGTCCAGGCTGAAGTTCTGTTCCCCCTTAAAGATCCTCCCCACAGAATGTCCTTTCTCAGCTCCAGCCAGGTGATGCTCAACACTCAGGTGAGAAAGACAAAAAGCCACAGCAATGTGTTGAAAGCAACACTAATTTATGTGTCTATATCCCAAATATTAAACTCCCGTCGATTTCAGGAGTTATTACCATCAGTGTTACAGGAGTTATAAATCCCAACTGTCAGAATGAACACGATTCATTCCGGGATGTGAATAACAGCAGAATCCAACCCGTGCAGTCACTTGTGAACTCGCTGATGTCTCAGGAGGTTGCCTGACATAGAGAATCCCTTGTCACACTCAGAGCAGGTGAACGGCCTCTCCCCAGTGTGAACGCGCTGGTGTGTCACAAGGTAGGATGATGTAGTGAATCCCTTCCCACATTCAGAGCAGCTTAACGGCCTCTCCCCAGTGTGAACTCGCTGGTGTGTCAGCAGTTTGGATGATGTAGTGACTCCCTTCCCACATTCAGAACAGGTGAAGGGCCTCTCCCCAGCGTGAACACGCTGGTGTGTCAGCAGGTGGGATAAATTAGTGAATCCCTTCCCACATTCAGAGTAGCTGAACGGCCTCTCCCCAGTGTGAACTCGCTGGTGTGTCAGCAGGTGGGATAACTGAGTGAATACCTTCCCACATTCAGAGCAGCTGAACGGCCTCTCCCCAGTGTGAACTCGCTGGTGTGTCAGCATGTGGGATAACTGAGTGAATACCTTCCCACATTCAGAGCAGCTGAACGGCCTCTCCCCAGTGTGAACTCGCTGGTGTCTCAGAAGATGGGATGATGTAGTCAATCCCTTCACACAGTCGGAGCAGGTGAATGGCCTCTCCCCAGTGTGAACTCGCTGGTGTCTCAGCAGGTCGGATGATGTAGTGAATCCCTTCCCACAGTCAGAGCAGGTGAATGGTCTCTCCCCAGTGTGACTGCACTTGAGTCTCTCCAGGTTGGATAACTGAGTGAATCCCTTCCCACAGTCGGAGCTGGTGAACAGTCTCTCCCCAGTGTGAACTCGCCGATGTATTTCCATCTGGGACGGGTAGTTCAATCGTTTCCCACAGTCCCCACATTTACACGGTTTCTCGCCAGTGTGACTGCACTTGTGTCTCTCCAGTTTGGATGATCGGCTGAAGCCTTGTCCACACACAGAGCACGTGTACCGTTTCTCCCCACTGTGAATGGTGCGTTCTGCTTCCATGGTCAAAAGCTGATGATATTCCAGTCCCGATGTAGCGAGTGACTGTCAGATCTTGAGGTGATGTTTGGTTTCAGCTTCCAGTCTACAAATCCTCCCCTTTTAACACCCTGCAAAGTAAATTTCAAACAGGAAAAGGGAGTGTGAGAGAGAGCTCACAATAACACAAAGGCAGGTTGTGAAATTGAGCTTAATGAGTCTGTTCATGTGTGGGGCCGGCACTAGAAAAAAGTGACCATGAAAGCTGCCGGATTGTCGTAATAAAACATCTGGGTCACTGCTGTCCTTCAGGGAATGGAACCCACCTCCCTCGACAGGCCCACATGGTAAATTGTTGTTCCCACTGGGCCCAGAAGTACTGGGGGTGAAACCCAGCAGCTTCTCCCCCGTCTCCATCCAGCTCAAATTGATGCAACAAACAGACCCACACAGGAGGCCAGTGAGTGACTTCCACATCCAGCGCCCAGCCTGATACAGAGCGGCTGGGAATTGCTGGGCCTGCTGTATAAATGTAAGTTGTTGTATTCCTGGTGTGGGGGAGGTGCTGCCCCCGGGGGTTGCTGGTGCTGGGCCCGGTGGCTCTGACTCAGGGCCTGAGAACCGCACTCGGTGTTGCCCGGGGACTGAGAGCCGCACTCGGTGTTGCCCGGGGACTGAGAGCCGCACTCGGTGTTACCCGGGGACTGAGAGACGCACTCGGTGTTGCCCGGGGACTGAGAGCCGCACTCGGTGTTGCCCGGGGCCCGAGAGCCGCACTCGATGTTGCCCGGGGACTGAGATCCACACTCGGTGTTGCCCGGGGCCCGAGAGCCGCACTCGATGTTGCCCGGGGACTGAGAGCCACACTCGGTGTTGCCCGGTGCCCGAGAGCCGCGCTCAGTGTAGACCGGGGACTTAGAGCCGCACTCGGTGTTGCCCGGGGGCCGAGAGCCGCCCTCGGTGTTGCCGGTGGACTGAGAGCTGCGCTCGGTGTTGCCCGGGGCCCGAGAGCCGCGCCCGGTGTTGCCCGTGGTCTGAGAGCCACACTCGGTGTTGTCCCGGGACGGACAGCCGCACTCGGTGTTGCCCGGAGACGGACAGCCGCACTCGGTGTTGCCCGGGGACCGAGAGCTGCGCTCGTTATTGCCCGGGGCCCGAGAGCCGCGCTCGGTGTTGCCCGGGGACTGAGAACCGCACTCGGTGTTGCCCAGGGACTGAGAGCCGCGCTCGGTGTTGCCCGGGGACAGAGAGCCACACTCGCTGTTGCCCGGGGACTGAGAGCCCCACTCGGTGTTGCCCGGGGCCCGAGAGCTGCAATCACTGTTGCCCGGGGACTGAGAGCCACACTCGGTGTTGCCCGGGGACTGAGAGCCACACTCGCTGTTGCCCGGGGACTGAGAGCCACGCTCTGTTAAAAAGGAGGCAGACAAAAAGCGGCAAACTATAGACCAGTTAGCCTAACATCTGTGGTTGGGAAAATGTTGACGAGTTCATTCTTAAAGAAACATTAGCAGGACATTTGGAAAAACATAATTCGGTCAGGCAGAGTCAGCATGGATTTATGAAGGGGAAGTTAAGTTTGACAAATTTGCTAGAATTCTTTGAGCATGTAACGAACATAGAAACATAGAAAAATAGGAGCAGGTGTAGGCCATTCGGCCCTTCGAGCCTGCACCGCCATTCAAAATCATGGCTGATCATTCCTTCAAAACCCCTTTCCTGCTTTCTCTCCATACCTCTTGATCCCCTTAACCGTAAGAGCCATATCTAACTCCCTCTTGAATATATCCAGTGAACTGGCCTCAACAACTCTCTGCGGCAGGGAATTCCACAGGTTAACAACACTCTGAGTGAAGAAGTTTCTCCTCATCTCAGTCCCAAATGGCCTTCCACTTATCCTAAATGCAATGATTATTTTCATTTTTGGTGTTATTCAAAACAGGTGGAAATACACAGCAAATCAAAACTTTAAAAAATTAGGAGAAAATAAGCAATAGCAGCAAACTAAATCAGTTCTCTATTAGGCAATGGCATACGTCATCAAACTTCTTCTCTGCTTTTACCATGTTGAAAATAATTCTGAAATGAAATATTTTTGTCCTCAAATATCAGTCCATTTTTAAATAGTACGCGAAAGTTATAATTTTATCTCATCTCAAAATCACTAATCCATCATTCAGACCAGGCCTGGACATTTGGAAGAAATGCATTCTTTCTATTTTTAACTTGTACAATACCAAACATTCAGGAATTCATTTTTCACATTTGGTCGGTCAATTTCTCCTGAATACTGTCAGAGGTGCTTTCGATGAATTATGTTCCACTTCACATCATGGGCCAGGGTGGATAAAGTGGGTGTGGTATATTTGGACTTCCAGAAGGTATTTGACAAGGTGCCACATAAAAGGTTACTGCACAAGATAAAAGTTCACGGGGCTGGAGGTAATATATTAGGATGGATAGAGGATTGGCTAACTAACATACAACAGAGAGTCTGGGTAAATGGTTCATTCTCGGGTTGGCAATCAGTAATGAGTGGGGTGCCGCAGGCATCAGTGCTGGGAACCCAACTATTTACAATCTATATTAACGACTTGGAAGAAGGGACCGAGGGGCCACTGTACAGCACAATTCTAAAAGGACAAAGGGTGTTAAAAAAACAAGCCTGAAGGCTTTGTGTCTTAATGCAAGGAGTATGCGTAATAAGGTGGATGAATTAACTGTGGAAATAGATGTGAACAGATATGATTTGATTGGGATTACAGAGACGTGGCTCCAGGATGATCAGGGCTGGGAATTCAAGATTCAGGATGGATAGAATAAAGGAAAAGGAGGTGGGGTAGCATTGCTGGTTAAAGAGGAGATTAATGCAATAGTTAGGAAGGACATTAGCTTGGATGATGTGGAATCTATATGGGTAGAGCTGCAGAACACCAAAGGGCGAAAAACGTTAGTGGGTGTTGTGTACAGACCACCAAACAGTTGTAGTGATGTTGGGGAGGGCATCAAACAGGAAATTAGGGCTGCATGCAATAAATGTGCAGCAGTTATAATAGGTGACTTTAATATGCACATAGATTGGGCAAGCCTAACTGGAAGCAATACGGTGGAGGAGGATTTCATGGAGTGCATAAGGGATGGTTTTCTAGACCAATATGTCGAGGAACCAACTAGGGGGGAGGCGATCTCAGACTGGGTGTTGTGTAATGAGAGAGGATTAATTAGCAATCTCATTGTGCGAGGCCCCTTGGGGAAGAGTGACCATAATATGATGGAATTCTACATTAGGGTGGAGAATGAAACCGTTAATTCAGAGACCATGGTCCAGAACTTAAAGAAGGGTAACTTTGAAGGTATGAGGCATGAATTGACTAGCATAGATTGGTGAATGCTACTTAAGGCATTGACTGTGGATGGGCAATGGCAGACATTTAGAGACCGCAGGGATGAACTACAACAATTGTACATTCCTGTCTGGCGTAAAAATAAAAAAAGGGAAGGTGGCTCAACCGTGGCTATTAAGGGAAATCAGGGATAGTATTAAACCAATGAAGTAGCATACAAATTGGCCAGAAATAGCAGTGAACCTGGGGACTGGGAGAAATTTAGAACTCAGCAGAGGAGGACAAAGGGTTTGATTAGGGCAGGGAAAATGGAGTAAGAGAAGAAGCTTGAAGGGTACATTAAGACGGACTGCAAAAGTTTCTATAGATATGTAAAGAGAAAAAGGTAAGTAAAGACAAACATAGATCCCCTGCAGTCAGAATCAGGGAAAGTCATAACGGGGAACAAAGAAATGGCAGACCAATTGAACACGTATTTTGGTTCGGTATTCATGAAGGAGGATACAAATAACCTTCCGGATATAAAAGGGGTCAGAGGGTCTAGTAAGAAGGAGGAACTTAGGGAAATCCTTATTAGTCGGGAAATTGTGTTTGAGAAATTGATGGGATTAAAGGCCGATAAATCTCCAGGGCCTGATGGACTGCATCCCAGATATTATGGATCAGTTCCTATCGAGTGGAGGGTAGCCAATGTAACCCCACTTTAAAAAAAGGAGGGTGAGAGAAAACAGGGAATTATAGACTGGTCAGCCTGACCTCAGTAGTGGGAAAAATGATGGAATCAATTTTTAAGGATGTCATAGTGTGGATATATGAACGGGATATATGGAATTAAAAACAGTAAAGTGAAGTGGATATGTGAAAATATATAAGCCATGGAAAAATAACGAAGAGAATCGCAGATTGCAAATTATACAACATCAGCACAATGAACAGGCTTTCTCAAGGTTTTAAGTTATAAATCCTGCCAATATAAATTGTAACTTGAAATGGATATATGGATAAATGGAAATACAACATCAGCACAATTAGCAGAATTGCAAGGTTTCAGTTAGTAGTCACGCCAGTAAAATTGTAACATTTAGGGGCAATGCCTGAGCTTTCGTAAAAACAGCCCATATAGATATTGGCTTATGATTGAACAAAGGAAAGGAAGAATCAAAAGGGATAAGCTGAATTAGAATGTCAATCTAATTGTATCTTGTTATCCATTTTCAAAAATGTATAACTGTCGTCGCTTTACGATGTAACTTCGCTTATCCGTAGGAAGTGTGTACGCTCTATCGAGAGAGTATATCTTCTGTCTGATAAGTCTCGCCGGCCGGTGAATAAAGACTGCTTTGTTGAAAGCACAATCGTTATCCGACTCAGTAATTTCACTGAACCAGATTGAGAGAAAATAACTCTTTAAATCAACATTAGCAGCGCATTTGGAAAGAGGTGGCATGATATGTCCAAGTCAGCATCAATTTGTGAAAGGGAAATCATGCTTGTCAAATCTTCTGGAATTTTTGAGGATGTTTCCAGTAGAGTGGACAAGGGAGAACCAGTTGATGTGGTATATTTGGACTTTCAGAAGGCTTTCGACAAGGTCCCACACAAGAGATTAATGTGCAAAGTTAAAGCACATGGGATTGGGGGTAGTGTGCTGACATGGATTGAGAACTGGTTGTCAGACAGGAAGCAAAGAGTAGGAGTAAATGGGTACTTTTCAGAATGGCAGGCAGTGACTAATGGGGTACCGCAAGGTTCTGTGCTGGGGCCCCAGCTATTTACTTTGTATATTAAAGATTTAGACGAGGGGATTAAATGTAGTATCTCCCAATTTGCAGATGACACTAAGTTGGTTGGCAGTGTGAGCTGCGAGGAGGATGCTATGAGGCTGCAGAATGTCGTGGATAGGTTAGGTGAGTGGGCAAATGCATGACAGATGAAGTATAATGTGGATAAATGTGAGGTTATCCACTTTGGTGGTAAAAACAGAGAGACGGACTATTATCTGAATGGTGACCGATTCGGAGAAGGGGAGGTGCAACGAGATCTGGGTGTCATGGTACATGAGTAATTGAAGGTTGGCATGCAGGTACAGCAGGCGGTTAAGAAAGCAAATGGCATGTTGGCCTTCATAGCGTGGGGATTTGAGTACAGGGGCAGGGAGGTGTTGCTACAGTTGTAGAGGGCCTTGATGAGGCCACACCTGGAGTATTGTGTACAGTTTTGGTCTCCTAACTTGAGGAGGGACATTCTTGCTATAGAGGGAGTGCAGCGAAGGTTTACCAGACTGATTCCCAGGATGGCGGGACTGACCTATCAAGAAAGACTGGATCAACTGGGCTTGTATTCACTGGAGTTCAGAAGAATGAGAGGGGACCTCATAGAAATCTTTCAAATTCTGATGGGTTTAGACAGGTTAGATGCAGGAAGAATGTTCCCGATGTTGGGGAAGTCAAGAACCAGGGGTCACAGTCTAAGGATAAGGGGTAACCCATTTAGGACCGAAATGAGGAGAAACTTCTTCATCCAGAGAGTGGTGAACCTGTGGAATTCTCGACCACAGACAGTTGTTGAGGCCAGTTCACTTAATATATTCAAAAAGAAGTGAAATGAAGTCCTTACTACGAGGGGAATCAAGGGGTATGGCGAGAAAGCAAGAATGGGTTACTGAAGTTGCATGTTCAGCCATGAACTCATTGAATGGTGGTGCAGGCTAGAAGGGCCGAATGGTCTACTCCTGCACCTATTTTCTATGTTTCTATGTAACGTAGCCAAGTCTGCTGATGATACAAAGATGGGAGGAAAAGCAATGTGTGAGGAGGATACAAAAAATATGTAAAAGGACACAGATAGGCCAAGTAAGTGGGCAATAATTTGGCTGATAGAGTATAATGTTGGAAAGTGTGAAGTGATGCACTATGGCAGAAAAAAAATCAAAGAGCAAGTTATTATTTGAATGGAGAAAGATTGCAAAGTGCTGCAGTACAACGGGACTTGAGGGTACTTGTGCATGAAACACAAAAGGTTAGTATGCAGGTACAGCAAGTGATCAGGAAGGCCAATGGTATCTTGGCCTTTATTGCAAAGGGGCTGGAGTATAAAAGCAGGGAGATCTTGCTAAAGTTACACAGGGTATCGGTGAGGTCACACCTGGAATACTGCGTGCAGTTTTGGTTCCATATTTATGAAAGGATATACTTGCTTTGGAGGAAGTTGAGAGAAGGTTCACTAGGTTGATTCCAGAGATGAGGGGGTTGACTTATGAAAAAAGGTTGAGGAGGTTGGGCCTCTGCTCATTGAATTCAGAAGAATGAATGAAAGGTGATTTATCGAAACGTATAAGATTATGAGGGGGCTTGACAAGGTAGCCGCAGAGAGGATGTTTTCACTGAAAGGGCAGACTAGAACTAGGGGGCATAAACTTCGAATAAGGGCCCCCCCCATTTTAAACTGAGAGGAGGAGGAATTTCTTCTCTCAGAGGGTTGTTAACTTGTGGAATTCGCTGCCTCAGAGAGCTATGTAAGCTGGAACATTGAATATATTTAAGACAGAGATAGACAGTGTCTTAACCGATAAGGGAATAAGGGGTTATGGGGAACGGGCAGGGAAGTGAAGCTGAGTCCATGATCAGATCAGCCATGATCGTATTAAATGTTGGAACAGGCTCGAGGGGCCGTATGGCCTACTCGTGCTCCTATTTCTTATGTTCTTATTTTCTTATGTAGCGGGTGTCTGGTATGGGAGTGTGGATTTGACGCTATCTGTCCACTTCTGGTATGTGGATGAGGGTTTTACTCTCTATGTTAGTTTCTGATACGAGAGGTGGATTTTATCCTGTACCTGTCAATTTCTGGCAATTGCCTGTGGGTTTCATTCTGTATCAAAAAGGGCCACATTACAACATATTTCTAAAAGAACAAAGAGTGTTAAAAAAACAAACCTGAAGGCTCTGAGTCTCAAAGCGAGAAGCATTTGTAATAAGGTGGACGAATTAACTGCGCAGATAGCTGTTAACGGGTATGATGTAATTGGGATTACAGTTACATGGCTCCAGAGTAACCAAAGCTGGGAACATAACATCCAGGGGTATTCAATATTCACGAAGAATAGACAGAAAGGAAAAGGAGGTGGGGTAGCGCTAATAGTTAAAAAGGAGGTTAATGCAATAATAAGGAAGGACATTGGCTGGGATGATGTGGAACCTATATGTGTGGAGCTGCGAAACATCAAAGGGCAGAAAACGTTAGTTGGGGTTGTGTTTGAATTTGCATCAAACATAAATTAAGGACGCGTGCAATTAGGGTACAGCAGTTATCATGGGTGACTTTAACCTAAATATTGATTGGGCTAACCAAACTTGTAGCAATACTGTGGTGGAAGATTTCCGAGAGTGTATAAGTGATGGTTTTCTCGACCAATATGTCGAGGAACCTACAGGAGAGCAGGCCATCCTAGACTGGCTTTTGTGTAACGAGAGAGGATTAATTAGCAATCTGGTCTTGCATGGCTCCTTGGGGAAAAGTGACCATGACATGGTAGAATTCTTCATTAAGATGGAGAGCGACACAGTTAATTCAGAAACTAGGATCCGGAACTTAAAGGAAACTTCAATGGTATGAGACGTGATTTGGCTGGGATAAACTGGCGAAAGATACTTCAAGGGTTGGTGGTGGATAGGCAATGGCAGACATTTAAAGATCACATGGATGAATTACAACTATTGTACATCCCTGTCTGTCGAAAAAATAAAACAGGAAAGGTGGCTCAACCGTAGCTCACAAGGGAAATTAGGGACAGTCTTAAATCCAAGGAAGAGGCATAAAAATTGTCCTGAAAAAGCAGCAAACCTGAGGACTGGCAGAAATTTAGAATTCAGCGGAGGAGGACTAAGGTTGTAATTAGGAGGGGGAAAATAGAATATGAGAGTAACCTTGCAGGGAACATAAAAACTGACTGCAAAAGCTTCTGTAGATATGTGAAGAGAAAAAGATTAGTGAAGTCTAATATAGTCCCCTTGCAGTCAGAATCAGGCGAATTCATAATGGGGAACAAGGAAATGGCAGACCAACTGAACAAATACTTTGCTTCTGTCTTTAGTAAGGAAGACACGAATAACCTCCCAAAAATACAAGGGAAACGAGGGTCTAGCAGGAAGGAGGAACTGAGGGAAATCCTTATTAGTCAGGAAATGCTTGTAGGGAAACTGAAGGCCGATAAATCCCCAGGGTCTGATAGTCTGCATCCCAGAGTCGTTCAAGAAGTGGCCCTAGAAATACGAGATGCATTGGCGGTTATTTTCCAAAATTTCCATGGATTCTGGATCAGTACCTATGGATTGGAGGGTAGCTAATGTAACCTCACTTTTAAAAAAGGAGGGAGAGAGAAAACAGGGAATTATAGACCGGTTAGCCTGACATCGGTGGTGGAGGAAATGCTGGAATCAATTATTAAAGATGTAATAGCAGAGCATTTGGAAAGCAGTGACAGGATTGGTCCAAGTCAGCATGGATTTATGAAAGGGAAATCATGCTTGACAAATCTCCTAGAGGTTTTTGAGGATGTAACTAGTAGAGTGGATAAGGGAGAACCAGTGGATGTGGTGTATTTGGAATTTCAAAAGGCTTTTGACAAGGTCCCACACCAGAGATTAGTGTGCAAAATTAAAGCACATGGTGTTGGGATAATGTACTGACGTGGATAGAGAACTGGTTGGCAGACAGGAAGCAAAGAGTGGGAATAAACGGATCCTTTTCAGAATGGCAGGCAGTGACTAGTGGGGTGCCACAAATTTCAGTGCTGGGATCCCAGCTATTTACAATTCCATTTAGACGATGGAACTGAAAGTAATATCTCCAAGTTTGCAGATGGCACTAAGTGCTGGGTGGCAGTGTGAGCTGTGAGGAGGATGCGAAGAGGCTGCAGGTTGACTTGGGCAGGTATGGTGAATGGGCAATTGCATGGCAGATGCAATATAATGAGGATAAATGAGAGGTTGTCCACTTTGGTGGCAAAAACAGGAAGACAGATTATTACCTGAATGGTGACAGATTAGTAAAAGGGGAGGTTCAAAGAGACCTGGGTGTCATGGTACATCAGTCACTAAAGGTAAGCATGCAGGTCCAGCAGGCAGTAAAGAAAGCAACTGGCATGCTGGCCTTCATAGCGCGGGTATTTGAGTGTAGGAGCAGGGAGGTGTTACTGCAGATGTAGAGGGCCTTGGTGAGGCCACACCTTGAGTATTGTGTCCAGTTTCGTTCTCTTAATCTGAGCAAGACGTGCTTGCTATTTAGGGACTGCAGCGAAGGTTCACTTGACTAATTTCCGGGATGGCAGGACTGACATATGAAGAAAAACTGGATCGGCTAGGCTTACACTCACTGGAATTTTAGAAGAATCAGGGGGGGTCTCATAGAAATATATAAAATTATGACAGGACTCGACAGGTTAGGTGCAGGAAGAATGTTCCCGATGTTGTGGAAGTCCAGAACCAGGGGTCACAGTCTAAGGATTAGGGGTAAGCCATACCGGACTGAAATGTGGAGAAACGTTTTCACCCAGAGAGTGGTAAACCTGTGCAATTTCCTACCACAGAAAGTTGTGGAGTCCAGTTCGTTGAATATATTCAAGAGGGAGCTAGATGTGGCCCTTTCGGCTAAGGGGATCAAGGGATATGGAGAGAAAGCGGGAGTGGGATATTGAAGTTGCATGATCAACCATGATTATATTGAATGGCGGTGCAGGGTCGAAATGCCTGTTTATTTCCATTCTTGGTGTGTGTTGTGTATTTTGCGCTGTATCTGTCCATCTCTTATGTGAATGTGAGCTCTACTCCATACCCGTCATTCTCCTGTATATTAGTATTGTTTTACTGTGTACCACTAATTCCTGATAGAGTATTCGTTTTACTTTTTAACTGTCAATTTGAGTTATGGAGGTGAGTGTTTATGCTGACTCGGTCGGTCTCTGGTAAATGAGTCTGAGTTTCAATCTGCATCTATCTGTCTCTGGTATGAGTGTGGGCCTTTCTCTGCATTACTTAATTTCTGTTATGGGTGTCTGGGTTTTATTTTGTACCTGTCACGTTCTGACATGTGATTGTGGGCCTCACTCTATACCTGCCAGTTTCTGCTTAATTGTGAGTGGACTTTCCTTTGTACATGTCAGTTTCTGGAATGAAAGAGAGGTCTTTACCCTGTACCTGTCAATTACTGATTTGAGTGTCTGGGCATTTCACTGTATGTCAATTTATGTTATGGGAATCAGGATTGTAATATGTCAGCCTCTGATATGTGAGTGTCGGCTTTATACTGTAGCACTCAGTCTCTGATATGCAAGTGTGTATATTTTTCTGTAACTGTCACGTTTTGGTGTGTGTTGAGGTTTAATCTGTGCTTCTCAGTTTCTGCTCTGTTAGATTGTACCTATTTGTTCCTCCTACTAGATTGTGTGCTTCAGACTGTACCTGTCAGTTCCTGCTATGTTAGTGTGGAATTTACTCAGTATTTGCCAGTCTCTGGTACGTGAACATGAGAATCAATATTACTTTTAACCTGTATTTCTCTGATATGAGAGTGAAGATTTTGACTTCTACCTGTCATTGTTCAGATATGTGTGTGTGGGTTTTACTCTGCCCCGATCAGTTTCTGCGATGCAAGTAACAATTTTACTTACTGCCTTTCAGTTTTCCGATCTGTGCATATGGGATTTACACTTTATCTGTCACTCTCTGATATGCAAGTGGAGATTGTATTCTGTTACTGTAACTTTCATATATGTGGGTGTGTTGTATACTGTATCTGTCAGTCTGTGGTACAGGAATGAGGGTTTTATTCTGCACCTGTCATCTTCTGGTATGTTCGGGGGGGTTAAATACTGAATCCGTCAGATTCTGAAACATGAATATGGCTTTTGCTCTGTACCCATCAGCTTCTGATATGCGAGTGTGGTTTAAACGTTCTATTGGACATTTTTTCTGATAGATGATTGTCTTTTATTCTCTACCTGTCCGTTTCTGGCAAGTGAGTGTGGGTGTTTAATGTACCGTCAGTGTGATCTGTTTCAATGGTGAAACAGCATGTAATTACAGTGCTCCATGTGGCTGTAAGATTCACAATGTAACTCTGCCACTTCGGATTATTGTGGGACTGACAGCTTCTGCTGCCGGTGACAATAGGATTGAGGCCAGTTCTATGTCTCTGCGCTCTGTGAGTGATAATCTACTTACTGTGTGTGAAAAGGAGCTGCCTGCACTGTTCCTTGTGTTCCGGGTGGAGGAAAGCTCACATTTGTTCTGGCTGAAGAATTTTGCTCTGAGAATAATAATACGAGAACATTATTAGTTCTAAGAGATGGATGCGGGGGAGAATATGAGGGAGCGACAATGTATCTCTTGACCACCAGCAACATGGTTCTGGAGAACTCAGCTCACCGAAACAATATAACTGGTCTTTAAAATATCTTCTCCCACACTCCTCTCCTGGTGCCTACAATAGATGCACTTTGTGAAACTCCCCACATCCTCACTGTCAGGCTGTGTTTCTACTGCTCACTGTCCAAGAACAATAGACACGGTCAGATTGGAACTGAATCAGGAACATTCGCTACTGATTTGGGGAAAGAAAGCAGCAATGATTTGAAAAAGCGAGGTGATTTACTTTCTCTGCTGCTTTACACGGTTCACACACAGGCCGAGAATGGCCTCCCCCTTCCCCCACTCACACCATGTCCCGGAACGAGTTCCTGATCCACTCTGCCCCTTACAAACAGCCCCCGAGGGAACTAAACCAGGAACGTTCATGACTGGTTTGGAGAGAGAAAGCAGCAGATTGTAAATAGCAGATTCTGCCCATCTGTCTCCCTTACCTTGGACACACGCTATCCACACGCAGCCCGAGAATGGCCTCTCCCTTCCCCCACTCACAGACACTGATTCTTGGTCCACTCTGCCTCTTACACACAGCCACTGACTCTCCCTGAACTCCCCCCGGACTCAATGCTGATCTCTGAGCCCATCTGCAGAAACGCTCCCAAAGCACTGCGCTGCTGTAAGGAGGCTGCAGCTCGCTGCCTTACCCCGGGGCCGTGGTGTCTCCATTCCCGGCTGTTTCAAACCATCTTCTTCTGCTCACTGAGTGAATGGCGATCACACGCAGGGCTGGGGGAGGGGTGGGTGCATGTGCTCTTCTGCTCACTGGGAATCGACACAGGAGGTGGGGCTGAACCGCGCATGCGCAGCTCTCTGCAATAATTCAATCTTTAAAAATCAAAGTGCACTTTTCCCAATTTACTTTTATCAGAATAAGGAACTGGGCCTGGCGGGAAAGGACAGAGAATGATTAAAGCTGCAAGCCTTGTCCCTTGGAGATGATCAATTTGGGATCATTCCGTGAAGGGTTTTTCTCCGTAGCTATCCTGCAGAAACATCAGAGGACGAGGGAGTAGGACTTTTACAGATTGAATTATTGCAGAGAGCTGCGCATGCGTGGTTCAGCCCCACCTCCTGTGTCGATTCCCAGTGAGCAGAAGAGCACATGCACCCTCCCCTCCCCCAGCCCTGCTGGCACCGTGCAGGCGTTAATATATGACAGAAACAGTCCGAGATCAGTTTAATAAGAGTAAAACACTTGGTCACTGAGAGTAATAACGAATTGGATAATCAAGGGGCTATAATGAGGGAAAAACTTAATTCAATTACTATTCATAATGAAGTAGTACTCGGTAAAATAATGGGACTAAAGGCAAACAAGTCACCTTGCCCTGATGGCTTACATCGTAGGGTCTTAAGAGAAGTGGCTGCAGAGATAGTGGACACATTAGTTGTAATCTACCAAAATTCCCTGGATTCTGGGGCAGTCCCAACAGATTGGAAAACTGCAAATGTAATGCCTCGCTCTAAAAAAGGAGGCAGACAAAAAGCAAAAAACTATAGACCAGTTAGCCTAACATCTGTTGTTGGGAAAATGCTGGAGACCATTATTAAGGAAGCAGTAGCGGGATATTTGGAAAAGCATGATTCAATCAAGCAGAGTCAGTATGACTTTATGAAAGGGAAATCATGTTTGACAAATTTGCTGGAGTTCTTTGAGGATGTAATGAGTAGGATGGATAAGGCGGAACCAGTGGATGTGGTGTATTTGGATTTCCAGAAGGCATTTGATAAAGTGCCACCTAAGAGATTACTGCATTACATAAAATCTCATCGGGTTGGGGGCAGTATATTAGCATGGATAGAGGATTGGTTCACTAACAGAAAACAGAGCGTCGGGATAAATGGGTCTTTTTCCGGTTGACAAATGGTGACTAGTGGGGTGCCGCAGGTATCGGTGCTGGGTCCTCAACTATTTACAATCTATATTAATGACTTGGAAGAAGGGACCGAGTGTAATGTAGCCAAGTTTGCTGATGATACAAGGATGGGTGGGAAAGCAAATTGAGGACACAAAAAATCTGCAAAGGGATATAGACAGGCGAAATGAGTGGGCAAAAATGTGTCAGGTGGAGTATAATATGGGAAAATGCGAGGTTATCCACGTTGGCAGAAATAATAGAAAAGCAAATTATAATTTAAATGGAGAAAAATTGCAAAGTGCTACCCAGGACAGAGAGACCTGAGGGTGTTTGTGCATAAAACACAAAAAGTTAGAATGCAGGTTCAGGAAGTAGTCAGGAAGGCAAATGTAATGTTGGCCTTTATTGTAAGGGGGATAGAATAAAAAGCAGAGAAGTCCTGCTACAAGTGTACAGGGTATTGGTGAGACCACACCTGGAATATGTGTATTTAAGGAAGGATATACTTATATTGGAGGCTGTTCATAGGTTGATTCCGGCGAGGAGGGGGTTCTCTGATGAGGACAGATTGAGAAGGTTGGGACGATACACTTTGGAGTTCAGAACAATGTGAGAAATCCGAGGTGTGAGAATAAAATAACTGAGCTGTTAATTTACCAAGATGGCCGCGCATGCGCTTTGCTGCTCGCTGAATCAAGATGGCGGAGGACTGACCCTTCCTTCCTGTACAAAGATGGCCGCCGTTATGCGGCCTGTGACCGGGAGAAAGCGTCGAGTCTGCAGTCGCCGATATTCCGGGCTTCCGGCGGGAACCAGTTGTTTATGAAGCCTCCGCGGCTACGCGCTGGTCCATTACTCCATTCCGCCCCGCTGAGATTGAGCTGTTTTGCGGAGCACATGTCATCACACCCGCTCCGCCATTACACGCACCGCGCATGCTCCAAATACAGCCAGGTCTCGCGCCTGCGCACTGGGCCTCTGTTGTCTGGGCTCGGCACATTCTCCATCGCGGGGAATGCTGGGTAAATACCCAAGATCACTTCAGTGAATGGAGCAGGAATTACTGGGCTCCCATTGGGCACTGAACCATGTTCATTCTGGTACTCAGCCTTTGTTTCTGCTGCTCAGAATAACCCTGTACCTGAGCTGGAGATTGATGTTCTGTATCAATATTGAATAGATCAGCTTGTTTCAGACACCGTGTGTCGAATATTTGATTTCTCCATAATAAAAGGAGACTAATTAATGTTCCCTTCCCTTCCATGTTGGGCCTTTTCTTACTCTAGATTGTTTCACTTCTCACCCAGTTCACCTTTCACCACATCAAATCCCAAGTTTGTGTATACGGCTTGTGTTGTCATGGACTGAACCAGCGTGTCTCACTTTACACTCATTTGAACTTCTGTTAAACCAACCCATGAAAGAACTATCTTGCTTAAGACTGGAAATCTGTTATTTTCTGTATTGTTGAACGATCTTTGAATCTGTTTAAAACATCTCCACACATACTGCATGTGATCAACTTTGAAATGTCTGATCTTTGTAATTGCCTTGGCTAATTTTGATGGCTTAGTTGATTACATTAATTTGTTACTAACATACCTTGCAGTAACTTTTACATCAAAATAATTGTTTAAATACTTTCTTTATCAGGTCTTTAGCTTCCCCACTGATCTCTGTTTACTCTTGTTGGAGAATCTAGAATTAGGTGGCAGAGTCTCAGCATAAGGGGTCGCCCATTTAAAACGGAAATGAGGAGGAATTTCTTCACTCAGAGGGTCGTGAATCTTTGAAATTCTCTGCCGCAGAGAGAAACGGAGGCTGGATCATTGAATAAAGTTAAGTTGCAGATAGACTGCTTTTTGAAAGATAGGGAAGTCAACGGTTATAGGGAGAGGGCAGGAAAGTGGAATTGAGGCCAAGGTCATATCAGCCATGATCTTATTGAATGGTGGAGTGGACTCAAGGGGCCAGATGGCCTACTTCTGCTGCTATTTCTTAATGTTCTTAGCCTTAGTTAGGGGCTGGGTTTAGATGTAGGTTTAGGGGTTAGTGGGTGTGGTTTGTGGTTATTTGATAGGATTGGGAATAGTGATTGGGATAGTCAATAGGATATTCGGCTTAGGATATAGTGATTAACTTAGAAAGCACTATTGGCAATACAAGTGTCACTGGACGTGCCCTTTTCCATTGCCTGATTTTAACCTCACACAGACAGGTCACAATATAGCCTCACAATGTGTTCATTCAAGGAATCTTCTTTCATGTGCAAGGCTCAATTCCGCCCTTCTTTCACATCTCTACATTTCTCACAGAAAAAATAAATTAGTGAGATTAGATTTGGGGATTTTGGGACAATAACAGATGGATACAGTTGTTCTGCTGGTTACATCTAATCATCAGCCTGTCTGAAAAGGGCTTCTGACAATAATCTGTCACCAGGACCCACTAGTCTCCACGTGATTCCTCCATCATATCTTCATTCATTACCCACATTTCGCCCGAACTAGAGCTGCTTTCACCGGCATGACCACTCCTCATACTGAGGCTCTCTAATTCCCGAGCAGAGCACAAATGCCAGCAGGGACTCGTTAGTCCAAATGGTCCATTTCTGTGCCATATATTCGAAGTAATGTTGTAGTCTCAGTGTAAGTGGACCCCGGATTTGATGTCACGATATTAGAAAATTCTCAATTTGGAGTCACAATGTAAATTATCCTGGATTTGATGTCTCATTGTAAATCATCCCTGGATTTGGTGTCAACAGCAACTCGTCACTGGGACTGAGGGCAAACCCACATCTAGGTTACACACTCTCTGACATCACTGGGCTACCGGGTTACACACTGTCTGATCTCACTGGGATCCCGGATTACACACTGTCTGATCTCACTGGGCCCACACCCGGGTTACTCTCTGTCTGATCTCACTGGGCCCCTGGGTTACATACCGTCTCATCGCATTGGCCCCCCGGGTTACACAATGTTCTCGCTGGGCCCCTGGTTACACACTCTCTGATCTCACTGGGCCCATCCTCCGCAGGTTACGCACTGTGTGACCCCACTGAGTCAGAGCCACACCGATACCCCACTGACCTGTCCCCACACTGACACCCCACTTACCCGGCCTCATACCGACACCCCCCTGACACAGCCCCACACCAATACCCCACTCACCCAGCCTCACACCGATACCCCACTGACCCAGGTCTCACAGCGATACCCCACTGATCCGGCCCGACACCAATACCTCACTGACCCGGCCCCACACCGATACCCCACTCACCCAGCCTCATACCGCTACCCCACTGACCCAGCCCCAGACCACTACCCCACTGACCCAGCCCCACACCGATACCCCACTGATCCAGCCCAACACCGATACTCCACTGATCCGGCCCCACACCGATACCCCACTGACCCAGCCCCATACCGATACCCCACTGACCTGTCCCCAGACCGATACCCCACTGATCCGGCCTCACACCGATACCCCACTGACCCAGCCAAACACCCCCATTGACCCAGCCCCACACCGATTCCCCCCTGACCCAGCCCCTCACCCCACTGACCCAGCCCCACACTGATACAGCACTGACACAGCCCCACACACCAATGACCCAGCCCCACACCGATACCCCACTGACACAGCCCCACACCGATAACGCACTGACCCAGCCCCACACCGATATTCCACTGACCCAGTCCCACACCGATACCCCACTGACCCAGTCCCACACCGATACACCACTGACCCGGCCCACACCAGCACCCCACCGACCCAGCCCCACACCGATACCCCACTGGCCCAGCCCCACAATGATACCCCACTGACCGAGCCCCACACTGATATCCCACTGACCCAGCCCCACACCCCACTGACCCAGCCCCACACTGATACCGCACTGACCCAGCCCCACACCCCACTGACCCAGACCCACACCGATATCCCACTGGCCCAGCCCCACACTGATACCCCACTGACCCAGCCCCACACCGACACCCCCACTGACCCGACCCCACACCGGCAGCCCACTGACCCAGCCGCACACTGATACCCCACTGACCAGCCCCACATCGATACCCCATTGACGCAGTCCCACACCGGCACCCCACTGACCCAGCCCCACACCGATACCCCACTGACCCAGTCCCAAACCGGCACCCCATTGACCCAGCCCCACACTGATACCCCACTGACCTAGCCCCACACCGGTACCCCACTGACCCAGCCCCACACTGATACCCCACTGACCTAGCCCCACACTGATACTCCACTGACCCAGCCCCACACTGATACCCCACTGACCCAGCTCCACACTGATACGCCACTGACCCAGCCCCACACCGATACCCCATTAGCCAGCCCCACAACACAACCTCTGTAATGGTGAGTGTGTTTACACTCCAAGTTTAATACCTGCAGTGTGAAGTTTGATGTGCGACAAGGGACGAGGGCACCAGTAAGTGTGACGCTTACAGAAAATGAGCATTATCAACAAGAGTGTGAGTTCATTACACATGAATCTTGATGGTTTTGCTGATCATTTGACAGATGGACTGGAAAGTATTCTCCCTGCGTTTGTTGAAACAGGCGAGAATGGCAAGCAGACATGGGTGAATGTTCATTACAACACTCCCAGTGCTGGAATACTGAACAAAATCAGAACAATATTCTCCATTAGAAATGAAATGAAACAGGCGTCATCGATATAAGACAAATGTTATTAAACCATCACAATAGGAAATCTGCTGAATTATTTGTATCCATAAAACCTGCTGGGTTATAATATTAATTTTCTGATTCAGCTGAAATTATATAAAATGTATTCCCTGTATCCAGAAGGTGATGCTGCCAATGGACGTCTGGATATAGAGATAGGAATTTGCAGTGAATGAGGGAGAGTTCTGGTAATTGAGGGAAGGGTTGAGTGTGCTGGGGCAAGGCGTGAGAGTAATTATCTAAATGAGTTCGTCGGTTTATTTTAGTATTCTGTGTGAGGGTATTGAACTTCCTGCATTGTAGTCATGTAATGAAGATATATTTTTCGCACTGACGCGTTCTGCCACATCTCCCTACTCACGGGTGGCCTGGGTATATTTATCGCCAACTGAAAGACAGAAGTCATCCCTATTCCTGGAGACCACCTCCTGTAAAACCACAAATCAGTGTCCGGAAACTAGCCGCCTTTGCAGGGTCTGCTGTGCTGACCATTGGCCACACACCTCACTTACAGTTGCTTACAGCCAAAGCGCTCCTTCACTTTGAGCTGCAGGTTTCCATGATTTGGCGCCAGCAATGGTGACATTGACAGCCATCATTCTGCGAGGGGCCAACGCACAGCGCAAGTGGTGCTGACAACCCGTTTATTTATTCAAATTAAAAGGATCGGCGCATTGAAACTTTGCTTGCGGCCACGTGATTTTGTACGTGTCCAAAGGGCGGTGCCCATTCTACACACAAAGCAATCTCTGCCCCATTAACATTTCTGTCAAAAACAGGGCATACTCCTGCTCCTTTTTGTTATGTTTAATAAATCTCCGCTTCACACTTACCGGTTCCTGCCGCCTGATCACTTCCCTAGGAGCAGGTTCTTGAATCTGACTTTGTTTGTTTGATGGATTCTCCATCTCTATTAATTTGTTAACTGTTAAACATTTCA
Organism: Pristiophorus japonicus; assembly: GCF_044704955.1. Lineage (NCBI taxonomy): Eukaryota > Metazoa > Chordata > Chondrichthyes > Pristiophoridae > Pristiophorus > Pristiophorus japonicus. The sequence goes on from NC_092004.1 coordinate 17,354,137, forward strand.
TTCCAGGTGATAGCAGAATGCGAAGTTCCTCATCACAGGTACCTTTCCAGTATTTATCTTCCGCACCCTCTCCAAGGCCTGGACATCCTTCCTAAAGTGTGATGCCCGGAATTGAGCACAACACGCCAGCTGAGTCCTAACCTGTGTTTGTAAAGATTTGAAATAACCTTGATTTTTTTACTCTATTAATAAAGCCAAAGACGCCACACACATTGTTTAAGAGGCTTCTCAAATTTTCCTGCCAACGGAAATGATGTGCGTACATACAAACCCAGACATCTCATTTCCTGTATCCGCGCTTTAAATTGGGCCATTTAGTGCACAGTGCCTGTCCTCATTCTACCTGCCAAAATGCATCACTTCACACTTCTCTGCGTCTGCCCATTTCACCAGTCTGTCTATGTCCTCCTCAAGTCTGGTATCGTACTCCGCACTGTTTTGTTTCATCTGCGAACTGTCAAATTATGCCCAGTATACCCAAGTCTAGGTCATTAATATACATCAAAAAGGGCGGTCTCAATACTGACTTTTGGGGAACACCAGTGTATACTTCCCTTTAGTGTGAAAAAACAGCCGTTCCCCATTACTATCTGCCTTCTGTCCCTTAACCAACGTTCTATCCATCTATCCCTTTAATCCCAGGGCTTTAATTTTGCTAACAAGTCTATAATGTGGTGCATTGTCTAAAGCCTTTTGAAAATCCATGTACACAGCATCAACCGCACAACCCTCATCTACTCTCGACATTACTTCAAAAAACTTACTCAAGTAAGTCAAGCATGATTTGCCTTCCACAAATCCACTGACTTATTAATTAGCCCATACTTTTCCAAATGCGAATTAATGTTGTCCCAATGTTTCCCACCACTGGCATTAGGCTAACTGGCCTGTACTTGCCGGGTTTGACACTCTCCCCTTTTTAACATTTATAATCCTCCAGTCCTCTGCCACCACCCCATATCCAGGTAAGATTTGAAGATTGAGGACAAAGCCTCCGCAATTTCCACCCTCACTTACCCCATGAACTTAAGATTCATCCCATCCGGTCTGGGTGACTGTTCTTCTTTGAGGACTGCCAACCTTTTAACTACCTCCATTTTATCCTATATCTCGCTACTGTCTCCTCCTTTACTGCTACATTGGCAGCATCCTCTTTTCTAGTGAAGACAGATGCAAAGTATCAATTAGTAGCTCAGCCATGCCCTCTGCCTCCACAAGTTCTCCTTTTTAGTCCCCAATCGGCCCCACCCTTCCTAGGACGATCCTTTTACTATTATGTATTAACAACAAAATTTTGAGTTCCCTTTTTGTTTGCAGCTAATCTATTATCATACTCTCTGTGTGGCACTCGTATTCCCTCAAAGATCTCCTCTGTACTTGCTACAGGGAAGTCTTGCTGCAGTGTACAGGGCCTTGGTGAGGCCACACCTTGAATATTGTGTTCAGTTTTGGTCTCCTAATCGGAGGAAGGACGTTCTGGCTATTGAGGGAGTGCAGCGAAGGTTCACCAGACTGATTCCAGGGATGGCTGGAATGACATATGAGGAGAGACTGGATCAACTGGGCCTTTATTCACTGGAGTTTAGAAGGATGAGAGGGGATCTCATAGAAACAAAAGATTCTGATTGGACTAGACAGGTTAGATGCGCGAAGAATGTTCCCGATGTTGGGGAAGTCCAGAACCAGGGCACACAGTCTTCGAATAAGGAGCAGGCCGTTTAGGACCGAGATGAGGAGAAACCTCTTCACTCATTGAGAGTTATTAATCTGTGGAATTTCCTGCCGCAGAGAGTTGTTGATGCCAGTTCATTGGATATATTCAAGAGGGAGTTAGATATGGCCCTTACGGTTCAGAGGATCAAGGGGTATGTTGACAAAGCAGGAACGGGGTACTGAAGGAATGATCAGCCATGATCTTATCGAATGGCGGTGCAGGTTTGAGGGCAGAATGGCCTACTCCTGCACCTATTTTCTATGTTTCTATGTTTCTAAATATTTGTGTATAGTTGGCTTTTTTTAACAGCAACATTTTCATTCGTCTTAATTGTAAATATTTACCAACGTACATGAAATTAATTATTAATGCAGCATCAGAACAGAAAAGTCGAGCAGAAACCTTTATGGTATTACAATAAACTGCATTAAAAATGTTTTGGGCCACATCATCTCCTCACACTGACCACGAGTGATACTGCTAGTTATTGTTCTGTGCCTCGCCCAGATATATAACTATTATGAACAGTACACATTGAGGAAAATTACCTTAAGCGAGAAAGTTCACCCCAGAATTAAGCTCCTGTTTGTTCTGATCTAATCATTGCAAATAACATTTTCTTTCTTCAGCACAGACCATACATCCCTTTCTCTAATCATACGGTTACATTTTGAATGCTGCAACGGATCTTGGATGACACAAAATCCCTTCACGTGACCATAACACCAATCACCGGTCTGTAAAACATTACTCACCTTGCTTATTGTTGGGAAGATTGACGCAAACCAGTGCAGTTAGGGCAGCAATGAGATAAAGTATAAGAATGTTGGCTCTGATCATGGTGGGGTGAATCGGCACTAGAATCAAACAAACATATCCCAGGAATACCACAAGCAATACAGACCCAATCTTTCGCCATGTGCAACATTAACCATACATGTTGGACCTGCAGTGAAATGACTCCCATCAGCCCCACTTAAGACCCTCCATCATAAAACACTGATCCATAGATTTCTCAGCTCGAGATTGAATTTTTCGAATGTCTTAATTTCTGGGCTTTCAACCCAATGCTCTACAAACTCCAACTAATCCAATTATCTGTGTTTTGCATTAAATTCTACTCTCCCATTTTATTTACCATCTGGATCCGTGTCCACCGTTCTGTCAAATGTTAACTTCTGGTATTGTATGCACCTGCTTTCTGAAATATATCCTCCACATATATCCATTTAATTGTGTCATTCATACCTGCATTACTGAGAGCTTTTGGTCAGTTTGTCACGACTCTCCTAATCTGCTTCCCTAATTTCATTCCCAGGAATTAATTCAGTAAGTTCAAGTTCAAATTTAAAGCTCAGATATGCTGTAAAGGCATTTGTGAAAAGACTTCATTCAGAATTGCCTTTTGTATTGTAACATCAGTGAAGTAGATTGTTTTATTCATTCACGGGATGTGGGCGTCGCTGGCAAAACCAGCATTTGTTGCCCATTCCCAAATTCTGTTGAAAAGGTGAATTCCAAACTTCTGAATTCCAGTTCGAACTAAAGTTGCTGGACATGGAGATATAAATCTGTCTTGAACGGAAGCGCAAATTGGACAGCATCGGATTGGGAGCAAGTTAAGTGCTCAGAGGGTAACTTTCATAAGATGGTGTGCAATGCACCATGTACAATTATACATCAGTCATGCATCGGAAAGGTTCAGGCATGATCTTATTGAATGGTGGTGCAGGCTCGAAGGGCCGAATGGCCTCCTTATGTACTTCAAAGATCGATGTTTCTATAAATTGGACATGACCTATGTTGCACCTTCGCCCAGACGTAGAATTAGCTCTTTGAGTGGAGCCTTCAACTGAACTGGAACCTGCAGACTGAGTGTTCCACTGCTGCCAATCGAACACAATGATGGGGCTAGAAACTATCTCTTCTATTTGTGACAAAGTACATTAAGCAACGGCTGTCAGAAATGACAGCCTAAGGTATTAATGTTTTTAGCAAAAACCTCGATAAATACCCTTTATTTGATATTAAAACATCGAGGTCAACATATTTAAACCTAATAATAACTGAATCGCTTTGTAGGATCAATACTTGACACGTTCAGGTGACATTCCTTGTTCTTTTTTGGCATTTAGCTGTTTAATGTCAATGGCGCAGTGCCTCACTTCAAAAATATGGATATCAAAGAAGATGTTAGATCTTCCAAGCTAACAGTGCAAATAGTAATTCACGGGATGATCTGTGTTTGAGTCACTTGTTTCGTTCTACCACAGAGGTATTTATAGGGCTCACGTTTTGGCGTGAGTTGCTCCTAATTTTTTTGGCAAACATTTAGTTTGCTCCAGTTCGAGTGAGGTAGAATAGTTTAATTTTGGAACAGACTTTTTTTTCCAAAAAGGGGCGTGTCCGGCCACTTACGCCTGTTTTGCAAGTTTTGGCAGCGAAAACTTACTCCAAACTAATTTAGAATGGAGTAAGTGTAGATTTTTGTACACTCAGGCAAACCTTGCCTACACTTAGAAGTCAGGCGTAGGGGATGAGAGATGGGGAGGGGGGAGGGACGTTTACAACTATTAAACACTTCACTTTTACAAATAAAGAGCCATCATCAATAATAAATGATAAATAAATCAATAAACAAATCAATAAATCAATCAAAAAAAATTGATTAATAAAAAATGATTTCTACACACCGACTGCTGCCCGGGATCCTTCCAACAGCATGCTGGGATGCCCCCCTTCCCCCAGTGTCTCTCTCTTGGTCCCCATCAATGTCTCTATTGCTCTCTCTCTCTGTCAGTGTCTCGATGTTTCAGACAGCGAGTGAGGGGGGGGTGAGAAGAGAGGAGTGGGGCTGGAGCTAGAGGGGGCGGGGCTGGTGCGAGAGGGGGCGGGGCTGGAGCGAGAGTGGGTGGGGCTGGAGCGAGAGGCTGCGGGGCTGGAGCGAGAGGGGGGCGGGGCTGGAGCGAGGGGGGCGGGGCTTGAGCGAGGAGGGGGCGGGGCTGGAGCGAGGGTTGGGCTGGGCTGGATCGAGGGGGGGCATGGCTTGAGCGAGAGGGTGGGCGGGGCTGGAGCGAGAGGGGGCGGGGCTGGAGCGAGAGGGGGGGCGGGGATGGAGCGAGAGGGGGACGGGGCTGGAGAGAGGGGGGCTGGGCTGGAGCGAGGGGTTGGGCGGGGCTAGAGCGAGGGGGGCGGGGCTCGAGCAAGGAGGCGGCGGGCCTCGAGCAAGAGTGGGGCGGGGCTGGATCGAGAGGGGGCGGGCTGGAGCGAGACGGGGCGGGGCGATGGCGAGAGGGGGGCGGGGCTGGAGCGAGACGGGGCGGGGCGATGGCGAGAGGGGGGGCGAGGCTCTAGCGAGAGGCGGGCGGGGCTTGAGCGAAAGGGGGCGGGGCTGGAGCGAGAGGGGGCGGGGCTGGAGCGAGATGGGGGCGGGGCTGGACCGAGAGGCGGGCGGGGCTGGAGCGAGAGGGGGCGGGGCTGGTGCGAGAGGAGGGCGGGGCAAGAGCGATAGGGGGCGGGGCTGGATCTATAGGGGGCGGGGCTTGGGCGAGAGGTGTGGCTGGGGCTGGAGCGAGGGGGGCGGGGCTGGAGCGAGGGGGAGGGCAGGGCTCGAGCGAGAGGGGGGCGGGGCTCGAGCGTGAGCGGGGGAGGGGCTGATGCGAGAGGGGGGCGGGGCCGGAGCGAGAGTGGGCGGGGCTGGGGCGAGAGGGGGCGGGGCTGGATCGCGAGGGGGCGGGGCTGGAGCGAGAGGGGGGCTGGGCTGGAGCGAATGAGGCGGGGCTGGAGTGAGGGGGTGGGCGGGGCTGGAGCGAGAGGGTGGGCGGGGCTAGAGCGAGGGGGGCGGTGCTCGTGCATGGAGGGGGCGGGGCTGGAGCGAGAGTGTGGGCGGGGCTGGAGCGAGAGGCGCGGGGCTGAAGCGAGGGGTGGGCGGGGCTGGAGCGAGGGGGGCAGGGCTCGAGCGAGAGGGTGGGCGGGGATGGAGCGAGAGGGGGGCGGGGCTGTAGCGAAAGGGGCGGGGCTGGAGCGAGTGGTTGGCCGCGGCTAGTGCGAGGGGGGCGGGGCTCGAACGAGAGTGGGGGCGGGGCTCGAGCGAGAGCGGGGGAGGGGCTGGAGCGGGAGGGGGGCGGGGCAGGAGCGAAAGGGGGCGGGGCTGGAGCGAGCGGGGACGGGGCTGGATCGAGAGGTGACGGGGCTGGTGCGAGAGGGGGCGCGGGGATGGAGCGAGAGGGGGGTTGGGCTGGAGCGAGGGGGGCGGGGCTGGAGCGAGGGGGTGAGCGGGGCTAGTGCGAGGGGGGCGGGGCTCGAGCGAGAGTGGGGGCGGGGCTGGATCGAGAGGGGGCGTGGCTGGAGCGAGAGTGGGCGGGGCTGGTGCGAGACGGGGCGGGGCGGGAGCGAGAGGGGGGGCGGAGCTGGAGCAAGAGGGGGCGGGGCTGGGGGGAGAGGGGGGGCGGGGCTGGAGCGAGAGGGTGGGCGGGGCTGGAGCGAAATGGGGGGCGGGGCTGGAGCTAGAGGGGCGGGGCTTGAGCGAGAGGTGGGGCTGGGGCTGGAGCGAGGGGGGCGGGGCTTGAGCGAGGGGGTGGGCGGGGATGGAGCGAGGGGGTGGTCGGGGCTGGAGTGAGGGGGAGGGCAGGGCTCGAGCGAGAGTGGGCGCGGGGCTCGAGCGAGAGCGGGGGAGGGGCTGGAGCGAGAGGGGGGCGGGGCAGGAGCGAAAGGGGGCGGGGCTGGAGCGAGCGGGGACGGGGCTGGATCGAGAGGGGACGGGGCTGAAGCGAGAGGGGGCGGGGCTGGAGCGAGAGGGGGGCTGGGCTGGAGCGAGGGGGGCGGGGCTGGAGCGAGGGGGTGGGCGGGGCTGGAGCGAGCGGGCGGGGCTGGAGCGAGACGGGGCGGGGATGGAGCGAGAGGGGGGGCGGAGCTGGAGCGAGAGGCGGGGCGGGGCTTGAGCGCGAGGGGGCGGGCCTGGTGCGAGAGGCGGGCTGGGCTGGAGTGAGAGGGGGGCGGGCCTGGAGCGAGGGTGGCGGGGCTAGAGCGAGGAGCCGGGGCTGGAGGCAGGGGGCGGGTCTGGAGCGAGAGGTTCGGTGCTGGAGCAAGGGGGGGCGTGGCTGGAGCGAGCGGGGGGGCTGGGCCGGAGCGAGAGGCGTGGCGGGGCCGAAGCGAAAGGGGAGGGCGGGGCTGGAGCGAGAGGGGGCGAGAGGGGTGCGGGGCTGGGTCGAGGGGGGGCGGGGCCGAGTGAGAGGGGACGGGGCTGGAGCGAGAGGGGGGCGGGGCTGGAGCGAGGAGGCGGGGCTCGAGCAAGGAGGGGGCTGGGCTCGAGCGATAGTGTTGGCGGGGCTGGAGCAAGAGGGGGCGGGGCTGGAGCGAGCGGGTGGGGTTGGAGCGAGACGGGGCGGGCTGGAGCGAGAGGGGGGGCGAAGTTGGAGCGAGAGGGTGGCGGGGCTGGAGCGAGAGGGGGCGGGGCTGTTGCGAGAGGGGTGCGTGGCTGGAGCGAGGGGGGGGCGGGGATGGAGTGATGGGGCGGCGCTAGAGCGAGGGGCGAGGCTGGAGGGATGGGGCAAGGCTGGAGCGTGAGGCGGCGGTGCTGGAGCAAGGGCGGGCGTGGCTGCACCGAGAGGGGGGGCGGGGCCGCAGCGAGAGGGGTGGCGGGGCCAAAGCGAGAGAGGAGGGAGGGGCTGGAGCGAGAGGGGGCGAGAGGGGGGCGGTGCTGGAGCGAGGGGGGAGGGCGAAGCTGGATAGAGAGGGGGCGAGAGGGGGGCGGGGCTGGAGCCAGGGGGGTCGGGGCCGGAGCGAGAGGGGGGGCGGTGCCGGAGCGAGAGGGGTGGTGGGGCCGGAGCGAGAGGGGCGGGGCATGTGCGAGAGGGGGTGGGGCTGGAGCGAAGGCTGGTGCGAGAGGGGGCGGGGCTGGATCGAAAGGGGGCGGGGCTCGAGCGAGAGGGGGCGGGGCTGGAACGAGATGCGGGAGTTGAACGGAGGAGGGGGCGGGAGTTGAACGGAGGAGGGGGCGGGATTTGAACGGAGGAGGGGGCGGGAGTTGAACGGACCCCCCCGAGGACTTCAGCCGTTTCCTCCAGACACAGTAGATGTCGGGCTGCTGCCACCGCTGACTCTTCGGGCGTGGCCCAACCCCAGAGAGATGCCGGGCGGGCGGGCCCCTGAAGTGTTCTCAGAAATTCCCATGAGTCCCTCTCCCTGAAAATTAAAGAAAAGCTCCTCTTGGACTGTTAAAAGATGAGCTTTGGATTTTTCAATTGGAGTTCTAAGTTTTAAAAGGAAAATGGCAAAAGGAGACCAACATCATGGAACCCCCCGCCCCCCGCAGCAGTGTTTGGACTTTTTGAAAAGAGAATTCAAAATGGACCAAAATTACAGAATCCTGAGATCCCCTAAACATCTCTGGGAAGGAGCATATCAATTTTAAGATTCTAAGATGGCTGCAAAAAAGAGTTACCGAATACAGGAGGTGGGGCTAACCTCTGTGAAGCAAATTCGTGTATTAAGGATCCCAGACTGTCTGGGGCAACTATGCAGCACCAATTCACCCCCAAAGAGATAATCAAATTACCGCCATTAACTAAACTACAGAACTCATCCAAAATATGCAAGAAGCCAATTACCCAATCAACCACTGTGGAAATCATGGGCCCAAATAGATGGCCAGGAAACGGGACAATCCTAAAACAATGCAAAACCAGTGATAGCACATTTTCGCACCCTAATCGAGTTACTGCTCACTAGCCCACCAAAACCATTTACAAAGAAGACATTTGAAAATCAATGGACAGAACAGTTTAAACAAAGCCCAAGAACTGATTTGGGGCGAAGATAAGGAAGCCTGTTATAGTATAATTAAAGGCCTGTTCCGGCAGTTCGGTGTGCGTCGAGAGACACTATTAAGCAGCAGTCTCGTTGCATAAGCTTTACACCAGCCTCGAAAAGTGGGACCCCCAAACATCGGCGAAAGGAATCTCTAAATCCCAGAAGGAGAGCACCACGACAGCAAACAAGCTTTCAAAATGACGATCGGATAATTTCGCTCCATCGCAACCAAACAAATAGTCAACGGGAACCAACCCAACAAAACCGAAGAAAAAGCGCAAGAATTTTCCACTCTAGAAGCTGTTTCTACGCTACCAAGGGGTACAGACTACAGAACCTGGACAACTAAGGCAAACCCCAGGGAAAACTAAGGCGAACCCTGGAGTTGGAACTGTCAAAGGGAATTGGTGAGCATGGTCCCTGAAACACCAGAGTTCTAACCTAGCTAGATAGTGGGTCTGGGAGGTTGGGTTTTTCTTGCTGTTCCGACCTGTTGATGTTCTTGTCTGTTTTCCCCTTCCAGGTTTAGTGCAGAATTATTTTGGGAGGTGGGAGGAATGTGTTCTTTTAATCTGTTATATATGTTATGTGTTCTTCCCAAATATAGAGCTTTTGAGTCGCAATTTCTCCCTATTTGTACCTGATTACCGTGATTATTAAACCGTGCATTTTTTCTCTGATTGATCACAGTAGAAGCAGTTTTGCATCCTGTGCAACTGACTCTGTCTCAGTTTCTCACAACCCCCAAATCAGTCCATAGTCTAGAATCCAGGGTGTGGGGCGCCTCGAAAACGGCAAAGAATCAGAGAAACCTGAACAAAACACCACCTCCTACATAATGGCGACCGCGGCAGGACTGTGGCAAAAGGGATGTGAGGAGACAGACTTTGGTTGTGAGCAAAAAAGTAAAATGGAAGAGAGAATTGCCTCCGATGTGGTCAGAAGAGTGAATGTAAAAAAGAAGTGTGTACGCGATCTGTTGCGCGCTGAGCATCCAGGGGACGCTGCAGCCCAATGGACAGAGGGTGAAACTCACAAAAAGGCAGTGGAAAAGGCAATTTGGCTAGTATGTCTGCATAAACAGGTCCAAATCTTAGATTTGACAGTAGCGAAACTAAGGGCTGAACTGAGAGAGGCAGAGGAACAATCTAGTGCACAAACAATCACAGGGGAAAGGTTAATGAGAGAGTTACATGAGCTCAAAGAGGAAAGGCTTTACACAGGGAAGAAGTTCAGGAATAGGTTGGATTATATGCAGTGTCAGGTGACATAGGCTAAGGAAAATGAAAGGGTACTGCAAGAAGAGAATGCTCGCCTTAATAGTCAAATTAAAGAGCGGGAAGAGAGAGTCAAAGACATCCTGGCAGCCTACAGTGTAACCAGCACTCAGGGGGTTGAGTTGGGAGATCACGGACCTTGCCAGCAGCAAATTGAAAGTTTAAACCGCGCTCTGTCCAGGGCAAGAGGCATGGTGTGCTTCATAAGTCCGGGTACGACCCGGGCAGACGTGGACGAGCAGGAGAAAACTGTTTAGTTACCCCCTTTGGCGCCGGGGAACAACCCGGTTGGGCAGCAGGAGGGAGGGACAATTGTTCAGGCAGGCAGGTAGTATGGACCATCACCCCCTGTGGTGCCGGGCTTTAACTCGGTTTGGCAGCAGGGAGAGAAGTGTGAGCCAGAACTGAAAGGGTCAGAGCCGGAACCAATGTGTCTGGTCCGGCAGCAAAAGTTCAGCGTGTGTGGGTGGAGCACCGGGTGTTCTTGAGTGCCAATTCGTTGTTCCCCACACGACCCAACAGTTGAGGGCTAAGCCACCTGGAGTCAGCTTACACACAAGGGAGACCGCTCCGTCCACTTCATGTAAGTGGAACAGACAGCCGAGATTAGCGGATTTGATGACTCAAAGCAGATAAAACTGCTCTCTTTCTCCCTGGACAGCAAGCTGTACCAGTCACTTTCGGCGGAGTGCAGAAAGGGCAGGGTACATATGATGATGACTGGGATGAAGTTCTGGAGGCCATGGGTCTAAATGAGGGAAGTCCCTTCTCCCACATGGAGAGGACAGAGCAGCTCGTGGGAGAAACCCCTCAGGCTTTCGCTGACAGGCTGTGGCCTGTGTGTCAGCGAGAATGCAGTATGACGCTCGACCGGGCAAAGGTTACAGCGGGCGAAGGGGCACAATGGCACCGGAGCATAGTGAACAGCCTGCTCCGGATCACAACCAGAACAGAGTTTTGGTTTGACCCGAGGGACCCCCAAGCCATCGATGAAACAGTGATCAGGCAATTGACCATGGGATATCGGAACTGCAGGGGGAAAAGAGCATCACCCAAGGGAAATGTGCACGAGTTCAAACACAGTCAGGGAAAGAAAGAGTGGCATCAGAAGGGCGTAACCCTTCCGAAACCAAGTGTAACTGCTTTGGGTGCGGGGAGAATGGGCATTGGAGGAAGGACTGTAGGAATCCCTGGAAGGACAAGGTAGGAAAGAATCCCACAGTCCCAGCCAAAAAGACCGAGCCGTCGGTCTCTCCCCAAACATTCCGATACGCAATAATGGGTCCGGGGAAGGTAGCCACGGCCACCAGTACAGTGATAACATCTGCCCCATCTCACCCAGATTTATGACTAGAACCAGCGCAGCCTGTCTACCTGTGTCGCTAATGTACGATGCCTGGAAGCGACCGTATGTCGAGATGGAGGTGGGGAGAGTAAAGGGGACTTATTTTCTGGACACTGGAGTAGCATGCACCATTGTCTATGCAGATGACCCCAAAGCCTCACTATCAAACGGGACCTGGAACAGCCTAGTTGGATTCACGAGCAATGAACAGGCTGGCTCATTCTCCATCCCGCTGTCCATTCAATTAGGAACACTGCACACTCAGTGGACGTGTGTCCTGATGAAGTGGGAACAGGGGAGAAAAGGAATCCTGGGGGCCGACTTTATTATAGGTCACCGGATTCTAGTGGATAGAAGAAACCACTGTCTGTGGGGGCAGCCTGTACCGGTAAAGAAAGTGAGGTAACAGTCATCCCAGAGAAACAAGGAAAGGGGTTCCTGTGTACAATGTAGCCAAAGGAGGGTAACGATCTTGAATTATTGGTCAGTAACACTACAGTGGAGTAGCGGGCTGCTGTGCGAGCGCACCTCGCCGCATTTTCCACTCACAAATGTAATTGTGGGAGAGTAAACGGGGTCGAGGTCAATGAGAGTGGGGATCCCATGACTCCACCACAAAAGCAGTACAATTTCCCCAGGGAAGCAGAGGCAGACATGGAAACGGCCATGGGTTATTTGGTTAAACAGGGGGTATTGAGACCGATAGCCACCCATGTGATCTCTCCACTGTGGCCGGTTAAGTAACCGGAGAATTCCTGGAGAGCCACGGTGGACTACCGGGTACTCAACCGTAACATCCCGGCCTTTCACCCATGGTCGTAGCTGTCGCCGACCTCATTGGAAGTATCCCAGCATCCGCGATCACCTTCACGGTGCTGGATATTTCCAACGGGTTTTGGCCAATTCCTTTGCGAAGGGAGGACCAGTACAAGTTTGTTTTTACATTGGAACTGCCTGCCCCAGGGTTTTCCCATCATCCCCATCATTTATCATCAATGCATGGCTAACTGCTTGAAGGGTTTAGCAGACCCCGGCAGCTGGTCCAGTATGTGAACAATCTGCTCCTATTCACCGATGAGGGTGAGCAGCATGGCCCACTGCTGGCCGAGCTGCTGGAGCTACTTAGGGAGGAAGGTATTAACGTAAACCCCATGGAGGCGCAGATCGGCCAAAATAAAGTAAAGTTCCTGGGACTGACGGTTCGCGCTGGGGAAAGAGCCTTTGATAAGGCTAGAAGGGAGGCAGTACAGGAATTACCATCCCCCAACTAAGTAACGGGAGTGAGATCTTTTCTGGGACTAACAGTACACTGCAGAGAAATCATTGAGGATCATGCTGCTATAGCAGCCCCTCTGCTCCCGCTCCTACACAAGGGAGTGGAGTGGGATTGGGACGAGGGTTGCGAGCTAGCATTTAAACAACTCAAGGAAAGGCCGCAGACCGCACCGGCCCGAGGAGCGATTGATCGCGGGAGAGAGTTTTTCCTGCAGGTGGCAGCCAGCAGAGACAGTCTGAGCGCAGAGCTTTTGCAGGAACTGCACGGCCAGCTTAGACCGGCGGTTTACTCTTCCAGGATACTCACCGATGTGGAAAAGGGTTACTCCAACTGTGAGAGGCACTTACTGGCCATTCACTGGCTGTGAAAAGATCTTTAATCATCACAGGAGGGTCCCCTATCACACTCCTCTCCCACCATACGTCTACGCAGATGCTCCTGAATGGGAGGATTAAGAATGAGACAGTGAGCAGGACTCGCATCGCTCGCTGGACCCTACTCCTCTCCCAGATGGACCGAAGGGTTAAAGGCCTGTGCGAGCCAAGGCTCGCAGCTAACATGATCTAACGGAAACAGCCCACCGGTGCTGTGTAGAAGGGGTATGGGAAGTCAACGTCGGTTTTTGGGTCGGGATACACCCCTCGGGCCGCGAAATCTGTTGGACGGTTCGAGCACAGTAACTGTTGATGAATGACTCACAGGCTGCGGATTCTATGACCCAGATGCGAACATTGCCCTGGCTATTAAACTCCCCAGCACCATGAGCACCCAGCATGCTGAACTGTCCACGGTGGTATATATGTTCACACACCCCGAGAAATTCCTTACACCGTACACGATTTGCTCGGACATTATGTTTACATGCAACTCGTGTATGGCGTACCTGGCCATCTGGTCCCATCAGGAGACCTTTGGCAATCAAGCCGATGGGAGACGTTTGGCAATCAAGCCCCTGCTGGAAAAGATCATGACGGCCTTCGGGGAGGAAAGGGAGATTTACATTCACAAGGTGAAAGCACACTCGACCACTGAACCTCGAGGTCAGGGAAACCAGCAGGCAGACGTGCTGGCTAAGGAGGGTGCTCGCACAGGGAAATTTTGGGATCCTTACACCCTGGACCCCATAGCAGCAGTTAGGGGCAGGGTAGGAACGGCAGACAGGGCAGGGTTAGTATTAGCGCCGGACCTGAAAACAGTTCAAACCCAGGATCCAGTCCTGAGACACGTTTTAAATGCACTAACAAAGGGAGAAAAGGTAGAAGGACGATACGGCGCAGCAGCCATGACCATTAAAGAAGGTATGCTGTTCAGGGGAGAGCAATGGGTAGTGCCACAACAACACAGGAGGGAATTCCTCCAACTGGCCCATGATGGTCCAGGAGCGGGGCACCCCGGACCTGAGACCACCTGGCAACGGGTGGAACAGGCAGGGTGGTGGCCGAGAGTCAGGGAGGATGTCCACGAGTTCTGCGCCGACTGCCTATTGTGTGATGCTAACAAGTCTAACCCGCAGAAAAGGATGGTTTCTATGGGACACATCAGGAGGGTAGAGGGACCATGGCAGTTGATTCAGATCGACTACATCAGGCCCCTACCCACAGCCCAAGGAGGTGATAAATACTGCCTAGTCCTGGTGGATGTGTTCTCCAAATGGTTTGAAGCCTTTCCATGCCGAACAGCCACCGCTTTAGGAACGGCTAGGATCCTTGTGAAAGAGGTATTCCCCGGTGAGGACTACCACAGTATGTGGAGTCTGACCAGGCGAGCCACTTCACAGGTCAGCTAATGCAGGCTACCCTTAATACGCTCGGCATTCAAGGGAAATGGCATGTTGCCCACAATCCACAGTCATCAGGTATTGTAGAGCGTTAAAACCACACCATTAAATGAAGGCTGAGGAAGGAGACGGGAGACTCACCTCAAAAATGGGTAGAGGTCTTACCGCTGATCCTTATGGGGATCTGGCGGAGCCAGTCAAAGTGCACGGGGTATTCCCCACACAAGCCCATGACTGGGAGGGCCATGCGCACCCCCACCCATGTCCTAGCACCGGTGCTCAAGGAAGGTCAGCTCAGAGAGTTGAACCGGGACCGTACTTTCAAGAATCTGTTTGAACACCTCAAGCAGATACACTGGCAAGCTGCTGATAACATGGGGAAGTAGCATCGGAGCAAGCGATTGCTGCTAGAACCCCGCTAGCACCACGAATGGGAGATAGAAGATCAGGTGATGCTTAGGAATTTTGCTCGGGTAGGAACATTTGAAGCCCGAAATATGGGAACATACCACATTGTGGACAAGTCAAGCCCTATGGTCTATGCCATAAAGATGCCCCGCTGCACGAACAGGTTCCATATCAACCAGTGTAAGCTGTTTAAACCAGCGGAGCCCGAAAAACGTAAGAAGCAGCCAGCAGCCGCTGGCTGTGAAAGTCCCAAAGGGGGCGGGGCAGCCAGACAAACAGGCCAGGTTGGAGCGGGGAACTGCGTCACTGGAGGGACGATCCCACCAATTGCTTGGGACTTGGGTGCACCCCCAGTAACAGTAGCCCCAAGAAGGACTACCCACACACCACAGCCAAAAGCCCCGTGGTCACCAGCGCCCCAGTTCCAGTGGCTCGGTCCAGATAAGGCCGCCAGCAGAAAGGGGATACCAAAGGTCAGAAGCGTTGTAAAGATAAGGGCCCTCAGCCTGCAGCTTCAGGCTGCGCAAAACCTACAGAGCAGGACACTGCGGCCACACCAAAAGGGGCAGTGTGCTGCATCATCGAAGGGAACAGTTCCCTGATCATCTGGGACACAGGCCAAACTCCAGTAACATTAGAGAGAGCTCTCCGGATGTTGCGGCTCAGGCCGTCTTACTTGCAGCCTTACAAGATGCCCAGGAGCTGTCCCAAGTGAAGGTAAACAGGAATTAGCCTGGCCACCCGGAGACGGCTGGCAAATGTATATATTATAACGATGTGAATTTAAGGATGTTTAAACTATGAATTAATGTATGTTTAGTGAATGGTTTAGAATAGTGTAAGATTTATCTGTGTAATGATAAGTATATATGTATTAGTTAATTAGGGTAAGGAAAATAATCTACCTGTGCAGCTGGTAAAAGAAGCACAGGCCGGGTAATACCCGGGAGTAAGAGGAATCTACTGGTCTGGCTATTCGGGAAGCACCGATAAGATAAAAAGCAGAACGATTGTGAGACAAAGTTAAAAGCAATCAGTCCACCTGGAACTGAATAAGACAAACAGTCAATTAAAGACTATGAACCCAACTTGGAACTCAGTCACCTTTGTCAAGCCAGAGAGCTTTCTCAGGGCAAGACAATCTGTTGTATGTGCCCCTACAGGAAAGAGGACAGTATGAGAAGGATCCTGTTGCTGCTCGCCCTGGTAAGGATGAGCAGCAGCGACTGAGGAGACGTGGAAAATCCCTCATTTACGGGTGTCCAGTGAGTGAGTGCAGTTGGTGCATTAAATGCGAGGCACCAGTTAAAGTGGCCCAAGAATGGATTGTATCCATTCCTGAGCCCTACACTGTTCCCCTCACAGTCACCGACAATTTCACAAATCTGCAAGCATATGTAACATATTTTGGTTATGCAATTCCTCCTCTACCCGAACATCTTACCTCCTTGCTGAAACTGTGGAAATATTGCAGAAACATTTCTACACTCTAGAACAAAAGACATTTAAGATAGGCAGTGAGATCTTGGCTGCCATAGTTCCACCCTGGTGGGACATTTTCGGAAATCTAGAAGACCGTTCTTGGATCAGGATAGCCTCCCCTCTTTTGGTAGTATGTCAGCTGGGGCAGTGCTTTATCTGTGGTGTTCCAAGTGCAAAGGGGAGAACCGAAGGCACCAATCCCGATATTACAGGGTGGTGGAAAAACCTTAGGAATCCTATTCGCAATTTAAGTTTATAATGTTGTGTGATGTATTTGAAATATGTATTATTCTTGTGAAGTGCAGCGTAACTTGCCTATATGCCTGTAAATGGAAGAGGATGTAACTGAATGCTGTATCATGTAAAGCGGAATGTATGCTTTGGCTGCGGGAAGGTTAGCTCTTGAGAGGCAGGAATTTCTGCTCACCTGTAAAATTATACTATGGTTGGATAGTGTCATAGAGGGTACTGAAGGGTTCCCAAAAATTCCCATGAGCCCTTCTCCCTGAAAATTAAAGAAAAGCTCCTCTTGGAATGTTAAAAATGAGCTTTGGATTTTTCAAGTGGAGATCTAAGTTTTAATTGGAAAAAGGCAAAAGGGGGCAAACCTCATGTAAACCCCCCCAGTGTTTGGCCTTTCTGAAAAGAAAATAAAAAATTGACCTAAATTACAGAAGCCTGAGATCTCCCAAACATCTATTGGAAGGAACATATCAATTTTATGATTCCACAACATTTTTTCTGCTGTGAAACAGAGTTACCGAATACAGGAGGTGGGGCTAACCACTGTGAAGAAAATTCGTGTGTTAAGGATCCCAGACTGCCTGGGGAACTATGCAGCATCAACTCACCCCCTAAGAGATAATCAAATTACCAGCCATTGTCTACACTACAGAACTCATCCAAAATATGCAAGAAGCCAATTACCCAATCAACCACTATGTAAATCATTGGCTCAACTAGGTGGCCAGGAAACTGGGCAATCCTAAAACAATGCCAAACCAAAAATAGCACATTATCAGACCATAATCGAGTTACTGCTGACTCGCCCACCAATAACACTGACAAAGGAGACATTTGAAAAGCAAAGGAGAGAACAGTTTAAACATAGCCCAAGAACTGATGTGGCGTGAAGATAAGGAAGCCTGTTTTAGTATAATTGAAGGCGTGTTGTGACAGTTAAAGGTGCTTCTAGAGACACTATTAATGTAGCAGTCTCGTTGCATAAGTTTAACACCAGCCTTGAAAAGTGGGACCCCGAAACATCCATGAAAGAAATCTCTAAAACACAGAATGATAGCACCACGACCGAAAACAAGCTTTCAAAATCAATATCGGAAAGTTTCGGTTCATTGCAACCAATCAAACAGTCAACCGGAACCTACCCGACAAAACCGAAGAAAATACGAAGATTATTGCACTCTACAAGCTGTTCCTAAGCTATCAAGGAGTAAAGCATTACCTAACGGAACATTGAAGACTATCCTGACCAAGAAAAAGTGAATACTCACTCCACAAGTCCAATACGCACATTACCGCATCAGCGGACTGCCCAATTGAAAATGCGACACATGTTGATGTCCCCAACAAGGTCCGGGTTACAGACTACAGAACCCGGACAACTAAGGCGATCCCCAGAGTTTGGAACAGGACCAGGACAACTAAGCGAATCCCGGAGTTGGAACTGTCAAAAGGGAATTGGTGAGCATGGTCTTGAAACCTCAGAGTTCTAACCGAGCTAGATAGTGGGTCTAGGAGGTTGGCGTTTGTCTTACTTTTCTGGTGTGATTTCCCCTTCCAGGTTTAGTGCATAAGTATTTTGGGAGGTGGGAGGACTGTGTTCTTTTAATCTGTTATATGTGTTATGTGTTCTTCCCAAATATATAGCATTTGACTTGCCATTTCTCCCTATTGGTACCTGATTACTGTGATCATTACAAACTTGCCTTTTTACTCTCTCTGAACACAATAAAATCAGTTTTGCATTCCCAGCTGACTCTGTCTCAGTTTCTCACAGCCGCCAAATCAGTCCACAGTCTAGAATACAGGGTGTGGGGCGCCTCGAAAACGCCAAGGAGTCAGAGAAATCTGATAAAAAACACCCTCTGCACCACGCATTCATTTCTCTATCCTGCTATTTCTGTACCCACCATCACATGGTAACGGTAGCAACCGTGAGATTACAACCTTGGAGATGAAAATTTAGAAACATACAAAATAGGTGCAGGAGTAGGCCATTCGGCCCTTCGAGCCTGCCCCACCATTCGAGAAGATCATGGCTGATCATTCCCTCAGTACCCCTTTCCTGCTTTCACTCCATACCCCTTGATCCCTTTAGCCGTAAAGGCCATATCTAACTCCATCTTGAATATATCCAATGAACTGGCATCAACAACTCTCTGCTGCAGGGAATTCCACAGATGAACAACTCTCTGAGTGAAGAAGTTTCTCCACATCTCAGTCCTAAATGGCCTACTCCTTATCGTAAGACTGTGTCCCCTGGTTCTGGACTTCCCCTACATCGGGAACAATCTATCCGCTTCTAACCTGTCCTGTCCCGTCAGAATCTTGTATGTTTCTACGAGATCCCCTTTCATCCTTCTGAACTCCAGTGTATAAAGGCCCAATCGATCCAGTCTCTCCTCATATGTCAGTCCGGCCATCCCGGGAATCAGTCTAGTGAACCTTCGCTTCACTTCCTCAATAGCGAGAATGTCCTTCCTCAGATTAGGAAATCCAAAACTGAACACAATATTCCAGGTGAGGTCTCACCAAGGCCCTGTACACCTGCAGTAAGACTTCCCTGCTCCTATACTCAAATCCCCGAGCTATGAAGGGCAACGTAACATTTGCCTTCTTTAACGCCTGCTGCACATGTAGGCCTACTTTCAATGACTGATGTACCATGACACCCAGGTCTCGTTGCACCACCCCTTTTCCTAATCTGCCACCATTCAGATAATATTTTGTCTTCGCTATTGTTCCCCCAAAGTAGATAACCTCACATTTATACACGTTATAATGCATTTGCCATGCATTTGCCCACTCGCCTAACCTGTCGGATCACCCTGCAGCATCTTGGCGTCCTCCTCACAGCTGACACCGCCACCCAGTTTAGTCTTATCTGCAAACTTGGAGATATTACACTTAATTCCTTCACCCAAATCATTGATACATATTGTAAAGAGCTGGGGTCCCAGCATTGAGCCCTGCAGCACTCCACCAATCACTGCCTGCCATTCTGAAAAGGACCCGTTAACCTTCTCTCTGCTTTATCTCTGCCAACCAGTTCTATATCCACGTCAGTATATTACCCCCAATACCATGTGCTTTAACTTTGCACACCAAATTCTTGTGTGGGACCTTGTCAAAAGCCTTTTGAAAGTCCAAATACACCACAACCAGTGGTTCTCCCTTGTTCACTCTACTAGTTACATCCTCAAACAATTCCAGATTTGTCAAGCATGATTAACCCTTCATAAATTCATGCTGACTTGGACCGATCCTATCACTGCTTTCCAAATGCGCTGCTATTTAATCCTTAATAATTGAGTCCAACATTTTCCCCACCACTGATGTCAGGCTAACCGGTCGAAAATTACCCGCTTTCTCTCGCCCTCGTTTTTTTTAAAAGTGGTGTGACATTAGCTATCCTCCAGTCCATCGGAACTGATCCCGAGTCGATAGACTGTTTGATAATTAGCATCAATGCATCCACTATTTCAGTGGCTACTTCCTTCAGTACTCTGCAATGCAGACTATCAGGCACCGGAGATTTATCGGCCTTCAATCACATCAATTTCCCGAACACAATATCCCGCATAATGAGGATATCCTTCAGTTCCTCCTTCTCACTAGACCCTCGGTCCCCTAATACTTTCGGAAGATTATTAGTGTCTTCCTTCGTGAAGACAGAACCAAAGTATTTGTTCAATTGGTTTGCCATATCTTTGTTCCCCATTATAAATTCACCGGAATCTGATTGAAAGGGACCTACGTTTGTCTTCACTAATCTTTTTTTCTTCACATATCTGTAGAATCATTTGCAGTCAGTTTTTATCTTCCCAGCAAGCTCCTTCTCGTACTCTATTTTCCCCTTCTTAATTAAAAGCTTTGTCCTCCTCTGCTTAATTCTAAATTTCTCCCAGCGTCAGGTTTGCTGCTTTTTCTTGCCAATTTATGTGACTCTTCCTTAGATATAACATTATCTTTAATTTCCCTTGTAAGCCACGGTTGAGCCACCTTCCCTGTTTTACTTTTACTCCAGACAGGGATGTACAATTGCTGAAGTTCATCCATGTGATCTTTAAATGTTTGCCATTGCCTATCCACTGTTAACCCTTTAAGTATCATTTGCCAGTCTATGCTAGCCAATTCTAGCCTCAAACCATCGAAGTTACCTTTCCTTAAGTTCAGGACCCTAGTTTCTGAATTATCTGTGTCACTCTCCATCCTAATAAAGAACTCTAACATGTTATGGTCTCTGTTTCCCAAGGGGCCTCGCACAACAAGATTGTGAATTAATCCTTTCTCATTACACGTCACCCAGTCCAGGATGGCCAGCTCCCTTGTTGGTTCCTCGACATATTGCTCTAGAAAACCATTCCTAATACACTCCAGGAAATCCTCCTCCACCGCATTGCTACCAGTTTGGCTAGCCCAATCAATATGTAGAATTCAGTCACCCATGATAACTGCTGTACCTTTATTGCATGCATCCATTATTTCTTGTCTGATGCTGTCGCCATAACTTACTACTGCTGTTAGGTGGTCTGTACACAATTCCCACAAGCGTTTTCTGCCCCTTGGTATTCCGCAGCCACCCATACCGATTCCACATCATCCAAGCTAATGTCCATTCTTACTATTGCATTAATTTCCTCTTTAACCATCAATGCCACCCGCCTCCTTTTCCTTCCTGTCTATCCTTCCTAAATGTTGAATACCTCGCGATGTTGAGTTTAATCTCTGTCCTAGCTGCTAAACTCTGCCTGCAGGACCTCCTCCCTCTTTCTAACAATGTTATTGGTACTGAGATGGACCAGGAGATCTGACTGTTTACCGTTGCCCCCCAGAATGTTATGCTGCATCTCAGTGAGATCCTTGATCCTGGCACCAGGTAGGCAACATCCCAGCCTGGAGTGACCTCTACGGCCGCAGAAACTGCTGTCTGCTCGCCTGATTATCAAATCCCCGACCACTAATGCTCCTCCATTCTCCTTCCTCCACCTGTAAAGCTGTGCCATCCATGGTGGCGTGGACTTGTCTCGCTCTTCGGTCCCAGAGTCACCATCGCCCTCACCAGTACTCAGAAAAGAATACTGGTGAAATTCTGAGTGAAATAGACATGGTGAGAGAGGAGATTGGGGTTTTTGCTGCTTTGAAAGTGGAATAGTGCCCAGGCCCAGATGAAATGCATCCTCGGCTCTTTAGCGAATCAAGAGAGGAAATAGCAGAGGGGTTGACCTTAGTTTTCTAATCCTCTTTGGGTTCGGGCTTAGTGACAAAGCACTGGGGGATTGTTGATGTGATACCCTTGTTTAATAAGGGAGAAAGAGATAGCCCGAATAATTACAGGCCTGTCAGCCTATCCACAGTGGTGGGGAAATTATTGGAAAAAATCTTGAAGGACAAGATAGATATAGATTTATAAAGGCAAGGATTATTCATGGACAGTCAGCACGGATTTGTTAAGGGAAGCTCCTGTGTGACTCACCGCATTACATTTTTCAAGGAGGCAACCAGGCGTATCGATGAGGACAGTGCATATGATTTAGTGTATGCAGACTTTAGCCAAGCTTTTGATAAGGTCCAACATGGTAGATTGGTCCACAAGATTAAAGCCCATGGGATCCAGGCCAAAGTGGCAAGTTGGATTCAAAATTGGCTCAGAGTTAGGAAGCAGAGGGTAATGTTTGTTGGATGTTTTTGTGACTGGAAGCTTGATTCCAGTCTGTCTCCGCGGGGCTCAGTTCTGCGTCCCTTGCTTTTTGACGAGATCAGTGATCGAGATTTGAATATGATGGGTGTGATTAAATAGTTCGCAAATGAAACTAAAATTGGCTGTGTGGTTAATAATGAAGAGGAAGGTCATGGACTGCAGCAGGGGGATAACAATCTGCAGGTCAGGCGGGCAGAACAGTAGCAAATTACATTTAATTCAGAGAAGTGAGGTAATGCCCTTGGAAATGGTGTATACATTAAAAGGTAGGTCACATAGAAGTGTAGATGAACAAAGGAAACTTGGAGTGCCTGTCCACAGGTCCTTGAAGTCGCATACCAGGTGGTTAAGTTGTTTAAGAAGACTCACAGATTGTTTGCCCGCATTTGTCGAGGCATAGAATACCAGAGCAGGGAGGTTATGCTTAATTTATAAAATACACTGGTTAGGCCACAGCTGGAATACTGCGTGCAATTCTGTTCGTGTTATAGTAGCAATTACGTGATTTCACTGGAGAGGGTGCATATGAGATTTACGAGGATGCTGCCTGGAATGTAGAATTTTAACTTTAAGGGCAGAGTGGATAGGCTGGGTTTGTTCTCCTTGGAACATAGGACGCTGAGGGAAGATCTCATTGAGGTATATAACATTTTGAATTGCCTGGATATAGTGGATAGCAAGAGATAATTTCCCTTTTCGGACAGATCATTTACGAGGGAGCATAGGTTTAAGGTGGTTAGTTGGAGAATTAGAGGCGATTTGAGGGGAAAATTCTTCACGCTGGGATTGTGTGGGGTTTGTAACTCGCTGCCTGAAAGGGTGCTGAAGGCAGAAACATTCACCACATTTAAAATGTGCTTGCATGGGCACTTGAAGTTACTTAACCTGCAGGATGATGGACCTAGAGCTGGTAAGTGGGACTAAACTGGATAACCTCTTGTTGGCTGGTGAAGACACGATGGTAAGTACATCATGGAAAATATTAAGGCCAGAGTTATCTCCTTGCCTAGTTTCGATCGCCTAGATGGGTCGGAAAGGAATTTTCCCATATTTCTTTCCCCAATTCGCCTGGATTTTGACCTGTTTTTTTGGCCCTCCCATGCGATCACATGGTTCCAGATGGGATGGAGTATAAATTGTTGCAATTCATGGGGCATCACATGAATGTTTGAGCATGGTGCTCTTTACCTGTCCAGCGTTGTTCATTGTTCATAGATTTATATGTAACCTTCAGGACTGCTAACTGAGGGCCGTGTGTCTTTGTCAGCTGGTGGGGACACAATGGGCTGAAGTGACATCTTTCTCCGCTTTAAATGTCTATGTCTTTATGTCCTATGTTTCTATGTTAGTGAGTGAGATGGACTCAGTGGACTCCGTCACTACCTGCCTGGATCTCCTCTGCGTCTGGTCCTCAACCACTGCCTCTCTGCCTGCAAAAGTTTAAGCAGCGGGGTGACCACCTCTAGAATTGTGATATCCCCGATATTCTCAAACTCGCGGATCCACCGCAGTGACTCCAGCCGCCACTCAATCTACGAAACGCGGAGCTCGAGTTGCTGGAGCTGGTAACACTTTCTGCACAAGTGGTCGGCCAAGCTATGTGGAGCATCCAGGACTTCCTAAATGGCACAGGATGTGAACTCCACGGGACTGAGCTGTCCTGCCATGCATCTATTTCATAGACTAGGAACTAACCCAGCAGCAACAAACTTAAAACTTAATATAGAAACAATCACTTGCTACTCACCAAACAGTTCCTTCCCTTGTGTCGACGTCAGTTTTCCAACTCTGACACCACTCTGTCCCATTCACTCTATAGCAGGAAAGGGGTAATGAGGTGAATGATCAGCCATGATCTTATTGAATGGCGGTGCAGGCTCGAAGGGAGGAATGGCCTACTTCTGCATCTATTTTTTTCCGATTTTCTATGTTTCTATGTTTCTATTCTGCCTCTGTTGATTTGCTCCCACTCTCGCTCTGCTCCCGCTCTGGTCTCGACCAGGTCTTATTGCTCCTCCGATCTGGGGCCTGCACGCAGAAACACAACTACTGCCCAATACCGGGACCTGTATATAGAAACTCAACACTTGCACAGAGCGGAACTGAGCAGCAGCAACTGGCCAATTCAGCGCACGCATACTATACACCCTGCATCTGACCACTGTCGGCTGGAGCAAACAGATACTGACCCTCTGTCCACAAATAGACTGAGCACTCACAAATTGACCAATTGTCCGCATTCTGACCAAACAGGGAGAAACTGAGCAATTCATCACAAGCTCATTGAATACCCAGAAACTGACTACTAAGTGACGAATGAATGAAAGGATTAACGTTTCCCCATTGGACATTACATTTGGAAAATTAAAGTTAAACTGAAAGGCAGAAATGAGCTGAAACTTCGAGCAGCTTAGAAATGGCTTTTAGTTCACAAAACAATTTTAGTTGGCAAAGCAACTGTGTTGCAAAAAGTGTGCTGATATCGGCAGAAATACAAAAAATCAACAAAAATACAACATCTTCGTTCTCATGGTCCAGGCTAACTTCCAACATTTTATGAATACAGCCGAGTGGTCAAAATGGGACCTTTCTTGCTTTTATTTCACACCTCAACTGAAAGAAATCGCATAAAAATGTTCATTGTGGATGCCTAATCAAAATGTAATTTATAAGTGCCCAGTTGCCCGCTCCTTAATAATGGAGTCCAGCATTTTGCCGACGACTGATATCAGGCTAACTGGACTATAGTTCCCTGTTTTCTTTTTCCCTCCTTTCTTGAATTTTACAGTTGCTACCTTCCACTCCGCTGGGATCATTTTGGAATCTAGGTACATTTGGAAAATCACTACCAATGCATCCACTATATCCGCAGCCACTTCGTTTCGAATTCTAGGATGTAGACCATCAGGTCCATGGGAATTGTCACTTTTTAGTCTCTTTAGTTTTTCAAGTACTTTTTTAAATTCATCTTAATTATGTTATGTTCCTCATTAATTAGGCCCTTTTCCCCACAATTCTTTACATGTTAATGTATCTCTGACTGCAAAGCAGATACAACAGATTTGTTTAAATCTCTTCATTTCCTCATTCCCCATTATAATATCTACTGACCAAGCCGCTGATTGACCAATTCTTACTTTTGCTACTCTCTTCCGTTTCACATACGTTCAAATGCTCTTACAAACTGTTTTGAAACGTCTTGCTAGTTTTTTCTCATCTTCGATGTTGTCCCATTTTATCAATTATTGGTCATCCTTTGTTGTTATCTGAAACTCTCCGAATCCTCAGGCATACTACTATTCTTGATAACATTATGAGCCTCCCCTTTTAATCTAATACTCTCCCTGCCTTCTTCACTTATCTACGGATAGATCACATATTCCATGCAGTTTTTATTTATCAATGGAATCTATGTTCGGTGAGAATTTTCAAACATTTCTTTAAAAGATTGCAACAATTTATCTACAGTCATAAATTGTAATCACATTTGCCAACCTACAATAGCCAGCTCGCCCCAAAAATTATATAAAAGCAAATTACCGCGAGTACTGGAATATGAAATAAAAAAACAAACTATATCATTGGCTTTATTTATTTTTAAGAATCTCGTTTCAGAATTAATTATTTCACTCTCAAAATCAGCGTGAAATTCTATCATACCATGATCATTCCTCCACAGCGGACCCTTTACTATGAGATGAATAATTAACCCCGTGTTTTCAAACAAAACAACATCTAAAACAGCCTGTTCACATTTTGGTTCCATTTAGTATTGTTCCACTGAACTGTCTCTAACGCATTCCATGAACTCAACCCCCAGACTACACGTGCCAATTTTATTTGCCTAGTCTATCTGTAGATTCATGTTCCTCAAGATTAATGTATTACCTTTGTTACAAGCTCCAATTTTATGTAGATAAATAGTTTGTCCAACGGTATAGTTCCTAAACACATCCCATGAGTGTTTTCTGCCCTATGTAATTCATTATCTTTTTCCTTACTCTTTCTACCTCCTTGTCTTCTGAGCCATAATCCGTTATCACTATTGACCATATGTCATCCGTTATTTTCAGGGCTACCACAGTGCTTTTATGTTCTGCCTGTCTTTTGGAAATATCAAGAACCCTCGATTAATTGGGTCCAAATCTTGGTCGTCTTGCAAACATTTCTCTGTGATGGCTATTAATTCAAAGCCATTCATCTCTATTCTTGTCACGGATTCGTCGATTATGTAACAAACGTGGCTTACTATTATTTCCTATTTTAACTCATTTGCTGATGTACTGCAGCCACTAATCTCTCTGTCGCTGCCTGCCAAGAATATAAACTTGATTCTTAATGCTCTGTTGGGACCAGAAGCACACCTTGACAGATGAAATATGTATTTCCCTCCGTGCCCAACACTGTGAGGCATGTCATTAGCTGAAGACCACTTATTGAATGATCTCGTGGCTCGAAAAGGGAACAGACGGGTGTTTATGTGCAGAGGATATGCGATTGTGTACTGATCCCTGCCTCTTTCTAGATTAAAAAGAATAAAGGATGAATGAGAGAGTGAAGCATAGTGAGTGATGGGTTGATAGAAGAATGTGTGCATGGACCTGATTAAATGTGGCCCAAACACGAAGCAATAGAACAATATCATCAGTAGACTAGCACAACCTCAGCTCGGAGATCTGGGCGGGGCCCATTCTCCTTAAGTGAGGAAGCAGCGGGAGGGACAATTCTACCGTGGGTAACATTGTCCTCCAAGAGCAAGTAACATGATTCGAGTTCTCTGAGGCAGAAATAGTTCATTCGGAGAGCGTTGGATGTAAAGGTCCCTGCTTCTATCCCTAGAAGGAGAGGTTTCGTTTTGTGCCTCCTTCTAAAAGGGGAGAAGCAAAAGGGGTATTTTCTGCTCCTAACCCCGCTTCTCTCTGACTGATGGGAGTAAAACCACATCTGACCCTAACAACGTGTTTACAGTCAATGAATCTTCTCTGGAACGTGTCTTCATGCAAACTTCACCAACTGGAAATGTCTGGTTGACAATCTTTTCGTTTATATTAATGGAGCGGAGGAGGAGTTGCGAGATGCTGTTCAACGAAAAGGTTTGTAGGGGGTGAAGGGGCAAAAGGGCAGAGGGACGGTGGGTGTGAGAGGGAGAGCGAGTCTGCCACGGTCGCTGGAACCGAACGAGTGAAGTCCAGAGGAGTAGAACTGGCTGGAAACAAGGAGCAAATTAGGAGCAGCCAATGTGGAGACAAGTGAGTGAGCGGCTTGTCAGTCTGGTTGTTTTGTGTTGGGTGTTTATAATGGCGGGTTGCAGGGTTCGCTCCCGCTTTGTGTCAGAAGGAATTGTGCTTAGATTCCCAGCCCTGAATTTCACAGCATAGAGCTCAAGGAGTTTTTGATATCAATGAGATTCAACGTCAGTTTCAGGAATTGGTGCCATGCTTCGGGACTACCTCCAGCATCTCGCTGTTAAAGATTGAACATTATCGACTTTCACCTCCTGCTCGGGGTAAGTACGGCTCACTGTGCCTTCAGACACGTCTCCATTGTGAACAAACCAGTGCCGAGAAGACAAAGGTCACATTTAGGGCACAGCTTTGGTGTCATTACCTACGAAAGGAAATATTTGCTTTCGAGATTAAGTATAATAGACATACAGTCTCAGGAAATGAGATGAATGTGAGGTGATCTCATTAAAACGTATAAAACATATATATATGGCGTGAACCTTCTATTTCAGAGGCGGTTGCACTCCCAGTGGAGCCACGGCAGACAGATGGCGGTTCAGACAACATTAAGTCAGCGATGCAACGCGAACCTCAGATTGGCCAATTCATCTGCTTCGGGAGATAGAGAGGTTCATTGCTTGTTGATTTCCTCCTTGGTCTTTTTCTTGCCTCTTTCCGTGTACTGCACCCTGCTTCTCTGTAACCTGTAATGTCTCATGGGCAATGTTCCTCTTGTCACTTTAGACCGCTACTTTGACACCATTACTGCAGAAATAAACAAGCTTTCCTGTAACTTTCAATTCGCTCCCCCATGGGTTACACCGACTGACGCTACCAGACAGTAGCTGGTGTTTAAATCAATTGCCCACAGTTCTTGAGTCCTCCCTATCTGTAGCTTTCCACATGGCCTGAATCACACATTGGGCTTAGGCCAAGCTTCCCAGAATGCAATCATGAACAGTTGATTATTACATCATTTTTTGAATTAATATCTTTAACCAAACTCAGCTCCTTTAGCAGGGCAGTAATGCAGGCTGATAGACTATCATTTAGTATTTTAAATGTAAACGAGAAATGCCTTCTAGAGGAAGGGGATTATAGAATATCAACTATCACAAGCATTGAGTCCAAAAGTGAGCAGATCTGCTGCGAGCAAGATTTGAACCTAGGCGAGAAAGAAAAGCAGCACCCAGTACTTTACATTCCCAAATCATCGAGCCTGCACTGTGTGCTAATTCTCTGAAATATTAAGACAATGAAAAGTGTAGAGGAACAGAGGGATCTTGGAGAGCGGTTCCACCGATGCCTGAATGAAGCAGGCCAGGTAGAAAAGTTCGTTAAGAATGCAAATGGAAAACTTGCCTTTAGTAGTCGAGGGATGGAATAAAAGAATAAGGACGTTATGCATCAACATTATAAATGAATGGTTAGGCAGCAGCTGGAGCACTGCGTGCAGTTCTGGATACCACATTACAGAAAAGCTGTGATTGCACTAGAAAGGGTGATGAGGACATTTACAAGAATGTTGTCTGGACAGGAGAATTCTATCTATGAGGAAATATTGGAGATGCTGGGTCTGTTTCATTGGAACAGAGGAGACAGACGGGAGACCTTATCGAGGTGTATAAAATCATGAGCAGCCTAGACACTGGGTAGGAATGAACTGTTTCCCTTGGCAGAGGAGTCAGTAACCAGGGGACAGAGATGTACATTAATTGGGGGGAGGATTAGAGGAGATATGAGGAGAAATGTCTTCATCCAGATGGTGCCGGGGGTCTGGAACCCACTGCCTGAAAGGTGGGTAAACATAGAAACATAGAAAATAGGTGCAGGAGCAGGCCATTCAGCCCTTCTAGCCTGCACCGCCATTCAATGAGTTCATGGCTGAACATGAAACTTCAGTACCCCCTTCCTGCTTTCTCGCCATAACCTTTGATCCCCCGAGTAGTAAGGACTTCATCTAACTCCCTTTTGAATATATTTAGTGAATTGGCCTCAACTACTTTCTGTGGTAGAGAATTCCACAGGTTCACCACTCTCTGGGTGAAGAAGTTTCTCCTCATCTCGGTCCTAAATGGCTTACCCCTTATCCTCAGACTGTGACCCCTGGTTCTGGACTTCCCCAACATTGGGAACATTCTTTCTGCATCTAACCTGTCTAACCCCGTCAGAATTTTAAACGTTTCTATGAGGTCCCCTCTCATTCTTCTGAACTCCAGTGAATACAAGCCCAGTTGATCCAATCTTTCTTGATAGGTCAGTCCCGCCATCCCGGGAATCAGTCTGGTGAACCTTCGCTGCATTCCCTCAATAGCAAGAATGTCCTTCCTCAAGTTAGGAGACCAAAACTGTACACAATACTCCAGGTGTGGCCTCACCAAGGCCCTGTACAACTGTAGCAACACCTCCCTGCCCCTGTATTCAAATCCCCTCGCTATGAAGGCCAACATGCCATTTGCTTTCTTAACCGCCTGCTGTACCTGCATGCCAACCTTCAATGACTGATGTACCATGACACCCAGGTCTCGTTGCACCTTCCCTTTTCCTAATCTGTCACATTCAGATAATAATCTGTCTCTCTGTTTTTACCACCAAAGTGGATAACCTCACATTTATCCACATTATACTTCATCTGCCATGCATTTGCCCACTCACCTAACCTATCCAAGTCACTCTGCAGCCTAATAGCATCCTCCTCGCAGCTCACACTGCCACCCAACTTAGTATCATCCGCAAATTTGGAGATACTGCATTTAATCCCCTCGTCTAAATCATTAATGTACAATGTAAACAGCTGGGGCCCCAGCACAGAACATTGCGGCACTCCACTAGTCACTGCCTGCCATTCTGAAAAGTACCCGTTTACTCCTACTCTTTGCTTCCTGTCTGACAACCAGTTCTCAATCCACGTCAGCACACTACCCCCAATCCCATGTGCTTTAACTTTGCACATTAATCGCTTGTGTGGGACCTTGACGAAAGCCTTCTGAAAGTCCAAATATACCATGTCACCTCACCACATTCAGGAACTACTTGGATAGACACGTTAACATATTTTCTTTATTTCTATGTAAAGTTCCGTAACCTACAGGGCTACGGAGCAAGGACTAGAAAGTGGGATTAGGCTGGATAGCTCTTGGTCGGCCGGCGGGGACGCGATGGACCAAAATGGCCTCCTTCCGTGCTGTAAATGTGTATGTTTCTATGTTTCTAAGAAAGGACTATTATACTGCTTTTCTGCATAATAATAAAAAGCGAAAGAATTGCAGCGACAGTTAACATACTCTGGACACCTCACATATGTAACAGCGATATAATGTGTGAAAACAGCTGATACCCACGTTTCATTTTATTCACGTTTATTGCGATGTGATTTCCAGGACTGCGATTTGTGGCAACTCTTTAAGCCACAGGTACAAAAATGAGTGTCTAATTCCCTGATCTGCATTAACTGACACTGAACTGGCACTGTTCCAGCAGCTAGGGCACTCCCTGCAGTGCACTGAGTCGTGGATTTAAATGTTTAAATTTTTCAGTCCAACTGAGGTTGCGTTCAATTATCTTACCCTGAAACATTATTGGTAAAAAGGAGTTGTTTGAGAAGCAGAACCACTCGCCCCATTGCTTGGAATTTTATTTGCATTACTGAGCCTGACTGCTGCAGTTGAACAGTTGAGTTTACCTGTCTCCGTGTGATCTACATGCCATAGGGATGTCCACTCAGGGAGTTTTATGATTGAAGTGACATGGACTGTACTGTTGAATGGCTCTGAATGTCCGTGCCCAATATCTCTGGTTAAATATATTATGCTGTGTTGTAACTATCGGTGGGAATATAATCTCACGCTGCTGGGCCCACCTGACTGTCACTAATAAGATAACAATACCTGACAGTCTAAGCGCAGGTTTCCTGAATTAGGTGTGTGAATTAGGTGTCCAGTCAAGTGATCAGCAGGCTCTGCAAAAACGAATGACATCAACGCTTCTCAGACAAAATGCGACAAGATTCACTCACAAATAGGCCCAAAGAATCTTTCTACCTTACGCCAACATGCGGCATGGTTAGTGATTATTTCTTGGCAGTTCCTAATTCTACAAATATGTATGCCACGGTGTAATCGCTTCTTTCCTGCCCTTTTCAATATTCAGCACCTTTGTTCTGAGTTGTTTCTTACACAGGCTGGGTGGGTGGGGTGTGCTGTTTAGTGATGTCAGTGTCGAGAGTATCGTGCTTTTATATTTCATGAATTATTCCTGTGGCCGCCTTATTCAGATTAGAATAATCTTGGAATCTCCGACATAAGTAAGGTGACCAGGTTAATGTCTTCATCCAAACTTTTAACAAACTCTCAATCAGGCTGAGCTCTGGGAACAAGTATGGATGATTGGTAACTTTAAAATTTATGGTTCAGTTAATTGGGTCTGGAACTGTTTCTAGGTGCTGGGTAGGTTTACATTGCGATGGGTTTAGTAATGGTTACTTGCTCAGTTTCTGTGTCCTGGCTCATTTTACAAGCGTGGGTTTTTTGATGGTCAATTGGTCTGTATCCACCATTGTATTAGGCCGGGTTGGCTCAGTCACTGGAGCAGCAAACTCTTATTTACAGTCTCGTAGCTTTTAAGCCCCTCATTGGATAGTTGGAGCTCTTTTGTTTTAGGTTGAATTCACAGGGGTTCCCTAAGAATTCCTGAGCAAAGATGTCAAGGAGTGTTTGATATAATTGAGAACAGTATCAGGAAATATATATCTGATTAGTGACACTCTCCAGCATCTCGCTGCCCAAGATTGAGGTTTATTTAATGTCACGGAGAACTTGATGTCAGTGGACCAACCCACATTCATGATCCTTCGCTTCCGGGAAATCAGCAGGGAAGTTGTACTGTGCACCTTTTTGAACTCCTTCCCGAAGGAACGAAAACGCTGTTTTAGTGGGGATGCAACGAAATATTCCTCGATATATTTCTGGGCCAAAAAGTTTGTCTTAAATGCAGAGATTGATAGAATGGGCTAACATTATCTGGTGTATAGCTTAATTTTTTTTAATTTAAAAATGTTTTTTATTCATGTAAAAATTTGCACAATACATTGGTAGACAGATCAGTACATTTGGATGCTAACAGGAGTTCCGTGCAATAGAGTTGTTTGCTTTACATTTCGAGGTACATTTCAGTACAATCCAGGATACATTGCAACACAGTGATCATATTACTTTACTAGTGGCACTATACGGTACACGGAATGGGTGAGGGTACAGTTACATCTCTTTGCAACATACATTACTAAACAGAACTTGCATTATACATGGCACTGCATAGATTTTTACAAATCCTGGAGCTCTTTGTATTCAAAATGTTTACAAGTACAGCCCGAGGGGAGTTTTATACTTATTCCAGCCCCTGGGTTTATCGTGACGGTGGGCTTTAAACTGTGGTTCTTCCTGACCACTCCTTTGCGGCGACATAACCAATGTTTAGTGTGTCCCTCAGCACGTACTCCTGGACCTTGGATTGCGACAGTGTGCAACACGCAGACGTGGACATCTCCTTGGTCTGGAAGACCAGCAAGTTTCGGCAAGTCCAAAATGCGTCTTTCATTGAGTTGATGGCCCTCCAGCAGCAGATGATGTCTGTCTCGGTGTATGTCCCTGGGAACAGTCCGCGGAGCACAGAGTCCTGTATTACGGAGCTGCTTGGGATGACCCACGACACCAACCACTGTTCTCCATCCAAACCTGCCTTGCAAAGGGGCAATCCCAAAATAGATGGATGACAGTCTCATCCGCACCACAGCCAACTCGGGGGCAGAGTGCCGCATTAAGTGTTTTGCTTAATGAGAGGCAATCTCATTGAAACGTGTAAAATTTATAGCTGAAATGAACCTTCTAACTCAGCGGAGTGCGCTCCCAGCTGAACCTCTGAACTGATGGTGGTTCAGACAATCTTTATCTCAGTGGTGTAAATCGGATCTCAAAGCGGCCAATTCTTCTGATTTGGGAGCCAGAGAAGTTCGTTACTTTTGATGTCCTCCTTCGTGGTGTTATTATCTGTCTTCAAATGCTTATCCCTGATTGTCTGTCACCTGGACTGTCCCATGGAGTGTGTTCTCTTTGTCACTTCAGATTTTCCGCTTTGATACCATTCCTACTGACAAAACTAGCTTTCCAGTGTCTTTTTATTTGTCGCCATGGTTTCACAGACTGAGGCTACCTGACTGCACTTGGTGTTAAAAACGGTTTCCCACAGTGTCATTTATCCTCCTGATCTCTCGCTTTCCAGACAGATTGAATGACACTTTTGGACATTGGCCAAGCTTCCCAGAATGTCGTCGTGTATAGTCAGTTTAATCGTTCCTTTTTTGAGTTATTACAATTAACTAACCTCAGCTCCTTTCGTTGTTCTGTAATACAAACAACCCTAAATTATCCTTAACAGCGTTATTGACATGCCCAACAGCTTTCTGGAGAAAGTGGTTTAAAGAATATAAACCATTACAGGAATTGAGACCAACACTGGGCAGATCCGCTTCGAGCAAGCTCTGAATCTGTGGGTGGAAACAAAGGCAGCGCCCAACAGTTTACATTCTCCAGTCGCTGACCTGCTCTGTCTGTTAAATCGTTGCAATGTTTATTGTGCTGAGCACCTGATGTTCAATTTGCTGCAGTTTCGTGCAATCGAAAAGATTGACAGCAACCATTAAAATCTCTCCTCTCTGAAGTGCAATAGTAATGTCGCATGGTGAGAACAGTTACAAACACACGTTACATTGGATTCATATTTGGTACAATATGATTTCCATTACTGCGATTGTTGTTCCCTCTGTCAGCCACAGATACACAGAGGAGAATCCATGTTGCTATTATCTGTGTACGTGACACTAAGCTGGCGCTGTTCTACCAGAGAGGGCTTTCCCACCAGCTCACTTACTCCAATTGGTAAATCAATCTCCATCCTTCATCTCCATGGAGACTGATGTCGGGAGAACTTTCCCTCTCGTGAGACATTACTTTTTAAAGTAAATTTTAGTGAAAGAGGAATTTGTCCTCCACTGCGGAGAATATAAGATCCATTGCTGTGTCTGTTCCCGCAGTTAAACAGCTCGGTTTTCCTGTCTCTGTGTGATCCACATGTTTTAGGGTTCCCACACGGGGACTTTGAAGATTGAAGTGACATGGAATGTGCTGTTGAATCGCTCTGAGTGTCCATCCTCAATATTTCCGTTTAAATATTTTGTTCTGTTGTAACCATGAGTGGGAATAACGCTGCTGTGTGTAACCGACTGTGATTAATAGGGGAATGTAACCTGAGAATCTCAGTGCAGGTTTCCTTTATGTGTAAATCAGGTATCCTGTCAAGAGCTCAGCAGCCTCTCCAAGAAGCACAGAAATCACCAGTTCTCATAGCAAATGCGAGACGATTCGGAGGTTTTTTCTGTTAAAGATGATTTCTGCGTTTCTGCCTCTACCAGTGAGGTGAGTAAGTTTTCCAGCACAGTTTGTACTGTGTAAATATCTATCTGTTTCTCTCCGGGCGATCTGAGCTGTCAGCCACTTCGTTCCGAGATGATTCTTAAACAGGCGGCTGTTTAGTGAGGCCAGTGCCGAGAATATAGTGATTTACCTTTTATGACTTATTCCATGTGATCGCGTTGTTCAGGCTGGAATAATTATGGAATCTACAACATCAGTAATTACTGTTTTATTTCAACTTTTAACGGTTTCCGACTCAGGTCAAGGTCTGTCATTATTTTCGGGCGATGGGTTATTTAATGTTTCTGCCTCAGTTCATTGATACAGGAGCAGTTTCTGGGTGTTGGGTAAGTTTGCGTGTGTTTGAGCATGTGGTCATTTTTCAATGTTTGTGTGCTGGGTCAGTTTACTTTTGCCGGGTTAGATGATGGTCACTCGCTCAGTTTCTGTGTAATGACTAAACTTACAGATGTTGGTTTAGATGACGCTCAATTGGTCATTGTCCAGGTGATGGCGCTGTTTTTATGCAAGGTTATTTGCTGTTCACGAGTTAACTTTCCGCTGTTGTTTACGTTTGGCTCGCTCAATGGATAGAGCTCGAATCTCTTCATTTCAGCGCCAATGGTTCAAGCCTCCATTGTTCGATTTGAGCTTTCCAATTTTTGTCAGATTTCGCAGGTGGTCCCCAGCTCTAAATTTTTCGGTACAGTTTAAGATATGTTTGCTATAAATTAGTTTTAGCAACAGGATCTGAAAATTATCTCCCTGATCCTGGACCGCTGCTGGAGATTAAACTATATTTATTTTCGCCTGCTGCTGGGGGTCACACTGGCTCAATGCCTCTTGGGTCCCGTCTCTCCCTTTAGGACCCATCGCATCGGTGCCGAGAAAATAATGGGGAATGTGCATTGTGTACTGTTTTAGTCTGCTTACTGAAGAACATGAAAAATCGTCTTCAGAGGTGTAGGTTTACTGGATTAATTCGTCGGATTAATTGTTCTATCTGATGAGTAGAGTGTGAGTAGAATTGGCCTATATTCTCTGGTTGTTGGAAGAATTAAGAAGAAAATCTATTGAGAATTAAAACATTTGTCGTGGGCTTGAACCGTCTAATTCTGATGCGAGCCGCTACCTGCTGAGCCGGGGCAGACAGAAGACGATTCAGACAACCTTTAAGTTAGTGGTGCAATTCATAACTCAGAATTGGCAATTCACCTGCTTCAAGTGACATCATTAATTGTTGACCTCCTCCTTTGTATTAAGTTTAATGCCTCTTCAAGGTGTTCCCCTGTTTGTCTTTCTCCTGGTCGTCCCATGGAATGTGGTATCTTTCTCCATTCAGAATGGCTGCTCTGATAGCATTCCTGCTGACAGAAACATGTGAATTGCATCAAGGCAAGTGACTGTCAATTCTATCTTCCCCATGGCTACACATGCTGAAGCTAACAGACAGTATCTGCTGTTGACAGCGGTGCCCCACAAGCTCGTGAGGCCTCCATATCTGTATCTTTCCAGACATCCTGAGTCACACTTTTGGAATTGGCCAAGCTTCCCAGTCAGCCTTCTTGAACAATTAGTTTCACAGTTCATTTCTTGAATTAATATTTGTAACCGACCTCAGCATCTATAGCAGGTCAGTAATACAACAATCCTTTCATACCCTTAAAAGCGACATTGAAATGACTAAACCCTACTCGAGTAAGTGGATTAAAGAATATAAACTATTACACACATTGAGGCAAACAATGAGAAGATGTGCTGCGAGCAAGGTTTGATCCTATGCGGGGAAACAAAGGCAGCGCCTACGAATTTGAATTCTCAAATTGCTCACACTGCACTGTGTGTTAAATCACTGCAGTGGCTATTGTGCTGTATGCGTGATGTATAATATGATGCAAATTCATGAAATCCAAAAGAATCGGAGAGATCGTTAAAATATTCTAACACCTCCGAAGTAATATATAACTTATTGAGAACATTTGCAAACTCATATTTTTCATGACTGCGATTTTTCATACCTCTTTATGCCAGATGTACACAAACGTGACTCTGTCTCCCCAGTCTCTGTGTACCTTCACGAACCTACACTGTTCTCGCAGAAAGGGAATTTTCCTGCAGCTCACTTGCTCATATTTATAAATCATTGTCGATTCTTCAGCTCATTAAAGACTGATGCGGGGATAAATTTTCAGTGCCTGAGACATTACTCATAAATGTCATTTTATTGAGAAGCAGGAATTCCTCCCCCACTGCCGGGAAACTAAAATCATTACTGACCCTGTTTCCGCAGTTAAACATGTGAGTTTGCCTGTCTCTGTGTGATCTACATGCCTTAGGGTTTGTCCATTCCGGGACTTTCATGTTTGAATTGACATTGGCTGGACTGTTGAATTACTCTGAGTGTCCATCTTCAATATTCCGTTTAAATATATTTTGTTCGGTTGTAACCATGAGTTGGAACAATGCTGCTGTGTGCAACCGACTGGCATTAATTGGCGAATGTAACCTGAGAGTCTCAGTGCAGGTTTCCTTTGTGTGGTGTCAATCAGGCATCCTGTCAAGCGCTCAGCAGCCTCTCCAAGAAGAAAATAAATCACCAGTTCTCACAGAAAATGCGCGAAGCTTCTGTCGTTATTACTGCTAAAGATGATTTATGGATTATGACCTCAACCTGTGCGGTCAGTAAGTTTTTCTGGACAGCTTCGTACAGTGTAAATATATATCTGGTTCTCTCCGGGCGATCTGAGATGTCACACCATTCGTTCCGAGCTGTTTCTTAAAGAGGCGGCTGTTCAGTAAAGTCACTGCCCAGAGTATCCTGCTTTTACCGTTTACTATTTATTCCAAGTGATCGCGTTATTCAAACTGGCAAAGTGTTGGAATCTGCAGCATCGGCAATTTAATGTTTTAGTTCAAGTTGTAAAGATCTCTGACACAGTCCGATGTCTGCCATTATTTCCGAGCTCAGGTTCATTTCATTGTTTCTGGTTAATATTAATATTTAAGAAGAAGTTCAGTTCATTGGAAACACAGCGGCCTCCAGATCCTGGGTCAGTTTTCATGCGCTGATTAGGTATTGGTCCCTTGTACTCTTTCTGCTTCTTTGTTAGTTTTCAAGTGTTGGGTGAGGTGATTGTCACTTGGTCAGTTTAAGGATATTTGGTCGGGTTTGTTCCACTTGGTTAGGCATAGGTCACTTGGTCAGTTTCTCGAAGTTGGGACAGTTAACGTCTGCTTGATTATGTGCAGGTCAAGTGCTCATGTTTCTGGAGGTGGGTCTGTTTACACGCATTCGGTTCGTTGCTCACCTATCAGCTTCTCGGTGATGTATAACTTTACGTGACCTGTGTTAGGTGATGGTTATTTGCTTAGTTCAAGGAAGCTGGTTCAACTTAATGTGTTGTGGTCGGTTGTGATCAAATTATCAGTTTTGTCATGCTGGCCCTGCTTACATTATTGGCTTAGCTGATGGTCACTAACACAAATTCTGAGTGTTGGGATAGTTTTCGTATCCCGGCGTGGTGATGTAAAGTTGATAGTACCTGGATGTTGTGTCAGTTTAAGTCTGGTTGGTTCGGTGATTTACAACTGACCAGTCCACTTGAATTCTTTGAGTTTACATGTACTGCGATGCCTGTGGTTAATATGGTCAGTTTCTGGGCGATGTGTCAGTTGATGCATCTGTAGTAGGAGATGGTCAATTGATCAGTTTATGTGTATTGAGACAGGTGATGTGTGTTTGGTTCGGTGATGATTTCTCGGTCAGTTTCTGGGTGCTGGTTAAGTTGATATGTGCTGTGTTTGATGTTGATCCTTTCGTCAGTTTCTGGTACTGAGTACTGAGTTAGTTTAAATGTGCTCATTTAGGAGATGGTCAATTGGTTAGTTTCTGGGTGTTGGCCAGTTTACCAGCAATGGATGATGTGCTGGTGACGCGGTCATTTTAAACTGTGTGGGTAAGTTTATGTGTGCTTGGTCAGATGATGTTCATGTCTTCATTTCTGCATTCTAGGACAGTTTCCATGTGACTGATTCCGTGACCACCACTTGGTCAATTTTCAGCTGTTGGATCATATAACTTATGTTGCTTTAATTGATGATTATTTTCAGGATATTTGGTCAATTTTCTTTCATTGGATGCGTTGATAGTAACTTGGGTAGTCTTATGGTGCAATTAACTTAAGCAGGGTTATATGATGGTCAATTGATCAGTTTTAGGGCACTCGGTCAATTTACCTGTGTTAATATAAGTTATGATCACTTACA
Source organism: Pristiophorus japonicus (assembly GCF_044704955.1). Lineage (NCBI taxonomy): Eukaryota > Metazoa > Chordata > Chondrichthyes > Pristiophoridae > Pristiophorus > Pristiophorus japonicus. The sequence continues at coordinate 17,393,124 of NC_092004.1, forward strand.
TAAGGAATTGGAGCCGCATTGGGCCAATTGGCCAGTCGAGCCTGCTCTTCCATTCAACACGTGTGTCCACCTCAAATCCACCTTGCTCTACTGTCCCAAATCCCTAAACTCTGTTAGTTTCACAAAATGTATTCTCCTCTTCTTGAATATAGTCAACGACACAGCATCCACAGCCGTCTAGAAAAACAGAAACATAGAAAATAGGTGCAGGTGTGGGCCATTCGTCCCTTTGAGCCTGCACCGCCATTCAATGAGTTCATGGCTGAACATGTAACTTCAGTACCCCAATCCTGCTTTCTCGCCATACCCCTTGATCCCCCTGGCAGTAACATAAGAACATCGTACATAAGAATTAGGAACAGGAGTAGGCCATCTAGCCCCTCGAGCCTGCTCCGCCATTCAGCAAGATCATGCCTGATTTGGCCGTGGACTCAGCTCTACTTACCCGCCCGCTCCCCGTAACCCTTAATTCCTTATTGGTTAAAAATCGATATCTGTGATTTGAATACATTCAATGAGCTAGCCTCAACTGCTTCCTTGGGCAGAGAATCCCACAGACTCACAACCCTCTGGGAGAAAGAAATTCCTTCTCAACTCGGTTTTAAATTGGCTCCCCCGTCTTTTGAGGCTGTGCCCCCTAGTTCTAGTCTTCCCGACCAGTGGAAACAACCTCTCTGCCTCTATCTGTCTATCCCATTCATTATTTTAAATGTTTCTATAAGATCACCCCTCATCCTTCTGAACTCCAACGAGTAAAGACCCAGTCTACTCCATCTATCAATATAAGGTAACACCCTCATCTCCGAATCAGCCTAGTGAATCGTCTCTGTTGCCTCTCCAAAGCTAGTATATCCTTCCTGAAGTAAGGTGACCAAAACTGCACGCAGTCCTCCAGGTGAGGGCTCAGCAATGCTCTGCAAATTTGCAGCAGGACCTCCCTGCTTTTGTACTCCATCCCTCTCGCAATGAAGGTCAACATTCAATTCGCCTTCCTGATTACCTGCTGCATCTTCAAACTAACTTTTTGGGATTCATGCACAAGGATTTACAAGGAACTCATCAGGGTCTGGAACAAAGTCTCCACCAAGCGCAGCTCTCCACCGGCTGGAGCCGCTGCTCGAGAATCCGTACCTCCACGACCGAGGTTTTTTGTGGCGGTCGGACGAGAGGGCTGTGGCTGGTGAGGTGACCAGGGTCAGGGACCTGCTCGATGGCGGAGGAGCGGGCTGGATGGCGCCAGACATGCTGGCGTGGCGCCTAAACTCTGCCAAAGTCCGCCACGCTGCCGATGCCATCGAGTCGCTAAAAAGAGCTTTGGGCCCCGACTCCATTAGGTGCATCGAGGAGGCTCAAGCACGTGGGGAGATCCCGCCCGAACTGACCCCCGTCCGGACGGAATTCCTCATCGGCGCCAAACCCCGGAACCTCCCTCGGGGGCCGGCACCTCACAACTTGAGCCGCCTCGGGGAAATCCCCACCGTGCCATTCAGTTCCACGCGGAGGGGTTTCCTGTACGGGCTGCTCCTGCACACTCTCAACTTTGCCATCCTCGCCTGCCGTCCGGACACGCCATGGCGTGCCATCTTGCCGTCCGGAGGAGGCGGGGGTCCCCGATGGAGGGCACTCTGCGCAGGAGTCCTCCCACTTTTTGCCGGGGACTTGGCCTGGAGGGTGGTGCATGGAGCAGTGCCGTGCAATACATTTTTAAGCCGGTTCACGGGCTCCCAGGCCGCCTGCAATTTCTGCGGTCTGGAAGAGTCCGTGTTCCATGTTTTTATTGAGTGCACGAGGTTGCAGCCCCTGTTTTGTTATCTAAAGGGGCTGCTCCTGAAATTCTGGCTGCACTTCAGTCCCACACTCCTGATCTTCGGGCACCCTGTGCGGAGGGGAGCAGGTAGGTCCGAGGGCCTCCTCGTAGGACTGCTCCTGTGCACGGCCAAGGGTGCCATCAGCCGGTCCAGGCAGCGGGCAGTCGAGGGGGTCGTTCAGCCAGACTGCCTGCCTCTCTTCCGCGCATACATCCGGTCCAGGGTGTCCCAGGAGATGGAGCACGCGGTGTCCACCGGTACGCTCGCAGCCTTCCGCGAGAGGTGGGCACCGGAGGGACTGGAGTGCATCATCACGCCCGGCAACCAAATTTTAATTTTATTTTATGTTTTTAAGTAAATTTGTTTTAACTACCGGTGCTTTTAGTGTCCCCCTCCCCTTTTATAGGGGGCACTTGGAGAAAAAATATGTTTTTGTGCCCAAAAAAAAAGCAAAAAAAAACACAACAAAAATAAAAGGGCCTGTAAATGTTTGGTGTTTCCCCCAGATCGGGGGGGGGCACGGTTTAATGTTTTTTGTTTACTCCCAAAAAGAGTTTCATGCACAAGAACCCCCAGGTGCCTCTGCACCGCAGCATGTTGTAATTTCTCCCCATTCAAATAATATTCCCTTTTACTGTTTTTTTTCCAAGGTGGATGACCTTACATTTTCCGACATTGCATTCCATCTGCCAAAATTAGCCCATTCGCTTAACCTTTCTAAATCTCTTTGCAGCCTCTCTTTGTCCTCTACAGAACCCGCTTCCCCACGAAACTTTGTGACGTCTGCAAATTTTGTTGCACTACACTCTGTCCCCTCTTCCAGATCATCTATGTCTATTGTAAGCAGTTAGCTCCCAGCAACGATCCGTGTGGCACAACAACTTCCAACCCGAAAAGGACCCATTTATCCCGACTTTCTGCTTTCTGTTAGCCAGCCAATTCTCGATCCATGCTAATACATTTCCTCTGACTCCGCGTACATTTATCTTCAGCAGTAACCTTTTGTGATACACCTTATCGAATGCCTTTTGGAAATCTAAATACACCACATCCATCGGTGCACCTCGATGCACCATGCTCGTTATATCCTCAAAGTATTCCACTAAATGAGTTAAACATGATTTCCCCTTCATGAATCCCTGTTGTGTCTGCTTGATTGCACTATTCCTATCTAGATGTCCCGCTATTTCTTCCTTAATGATTGCTTCAAGCATTTTCCCCACTACAGATATTAAACTAACCGTCCGATAGTTGACCGCCTTTTGTCTGCCCGCTTTTTTAAACAGAGGCGTTACATTAGCAGCTTTCCAATTCGCTGGTACCTCCCCAGAGTCCAGAGAATTTTGATAGATTATGACGAATGCATCCGCTTAACTTCCACCATCTCTTTTAATTATCTGGGATGCATTTCATCAGGACCAGGAGACTTGTCTACCTTGAGTCGCATTAGCCTGTCCAGCACTACCCCACTCGTGATAGTGATTGTCTCAAGGTCCTCCCTTCACACATTCCCATGAACAGCAATATTTGGCATGGTTTTTGTGTCTTCCAATGTGAAGACCGAAGCAAAATAATTGTTTAAGGTATCAGCCATTTCCACATTTCCCATTATTAAATCTCACTTCTCATCTTCTAAGGGACCAACATTTACTTTTGTCACTCTTTTCCGTTTTCTATATCGGTAAAAGAGTTTACTATCTGTATTTATGTTTTGTGCAAGTTTATTTTCGTAATCTATCTGTCCTTTCTTTATTGCTTTCATTGGCATTCTTTGCTCTCATTTAAAAATTTCCAATTCGTCTAGTTTCCCACTAAAGTTGGCCACCTTATACGCATTGGTTTTTAATATGATACTCTCCTTTATTTCCTTGGTTTTCCACGGCTGGTTATCCCTTCTCTTACCGCCGTTCTTTTTCACTGGAATATATTTTGTTGAGCACTATGAAAGAGCTCCTAAAAAGTCCTCCACTGTTACTCAATTGTACCACCGTTTAATCTGTGTTCCCAGTATACTTTAGCCAATTCTGCCCTCATCCCACTCTAGGCCCCTTTGTTTAAGCATAGTACGCTCGTTTGAGACATTACTTCCTCACCCTCAATCTGTATTACAAATTCAACCATACTGTGATCACTCATTCCGAGAGGATCTTTTACTTGGATATCGTTTATTTTTCCTGTCTCATTACACATGACCAGATCTAAGATAGCTTGCTCCCTTGTAGGTTCTGTAACATACTGTTCTAAGAAACAATCCCGTGTGCATTCTATGAATTCCTCCTCAAGGCTACCCTGTGCGATTTGATTTGACCAATCGATAAGTCGGTTAAAATCCCCCATGATTACTGCCGTTCCTTTTTCACATGATTCCCTTGATTATTGTCCACCCCACCGTGAAGTTATTATTTGGGGGTCTATAAACTACGCCCACCAGTGACTTTTTCCCCTTACTATCTCTAATCTCCACCCACAATGATTCAACATTTGTTCATCAGCGCTAATATCATCTCTTACAACTGTCCTGATATCACCCTTTATGAACAGAGCTACCCCGACCTCCTTTCCCTTCTTATCTACATTCTAGGGTAGATAATTCCAATTATTCACAACCCTTTGAGTGAAGACATTTCTCCTCATCGCAGTATTAAATGGCCGACCCTTAATCTGAGAGAGTGACCTCCTATTTCATGTTCCACAAAAAGCAGGAACATTTACTCAGCATTAACCCTGTAAACCCACGTTTATATGTTTATATTTTTCTCTGCTTCAATAAGATCACATCTCATTCTTCTAAACTCGACGGAATATAGGGATAGTCTACTCAATATCAACACATAGGGCAATTCGCTCATCCCATGTACCAGTCAAGCGAACCTTCTTTGCACTCCCTCGAAGGCAAATATATCTTTCCTGAGTAAGGAGTAAACTGAAAACGTCCCATTTATTCCTACTCTCAGTTTTCTGTCCATACAACAACCCTCAATCCATGCCAATATATATCCCAATCTCATGTTTATTAATTTTGTGTAATAACCTCTTGTGTAGCACCGATCGCATGCTTCTTTGGAAATCGAAATAAACCACACCACTGAGACCCGCTTGTGCATCCTCCTAGTTACATTTTCAAAAAAAGTTAACAGGTTTGTCAAACACGATTTCCCTTTCAAAATTATGTGTAGACTATGCCTAACCATATTAAGACTTTTTAAATCCATTCAACCATGTCTCTGATAATGGATTCTGTCATTTCCCCTATTATTGATGTCATGCTAACTGGACTATAGTTCCCAGTTTTTTTCTCTTCCTTCTTTCTTCAATAAGCCGTTATTTCCTTCTACATTACAATCCTTAGGAACTATTCCAGAGTCTATGGAATTATATACGGTTAATATCAGTGAACCCAATATGACTGCAGCTCCGTGCTTTAAAACCCTTGGATGTAGGTCGCTTGAAACAGTGGATTTGCTGCCACTTACTCCCATATATTTTTACAGTACTATGTATTTATTACACTAATTTCTTTAAGTTCCACATTCTTACTTATCCCTTGGTTCCCCCTTATTTCTGGAATTTTAACGTAGCTTAAGAAAAAAAGAAAGATAGAAATATAGAAAAAGAGAAAATAGGTGTAGGAATAGGCCATTCCGCACTTCGAGCCTGCACCGCCATTCAATGAGTTCATGGCTGAACATGCAACTTCAATACCCCGTTCCTGCTTTCTCACCATGCCCCTTGATCCCCCTAGCAGTAAGGACTACATCTAACTAATTTTTGAATATATTTTTGAATTGACCTCAACAACTTTCTGTGGTAGAGAATTCAACAGGTTCACCACTCTCTGGGTGAAGATGTTTCTCCTCATCTAGGTCCTAAATGGCTTACCGCTTATCCTTAGACTGTGACTCCTGATTCTGGACTTCCCCAACATTGGGAACATTTTTCCTGCATCGAACCTGTCGAAACCAGTCAGAATTCTAAACGTTTCTATGAGATACCCTCTCATTCTTCTGAACTCCAGTGAATAAAAGCTTAGTTGATTCAGTCTTTCTTGATATGTCAGTCCTGCCATCCCAGGAATCAGTCTGGTGAACCTTCGCTGCACTCCCTCAATAGCAAGAATGTCTTTCCTGAAGTTAGGAGACAAAGACTGTACGCAATACTCCAGGTGTGGCCTCACCAAAGCCCTGTACGACTGTCTGCCACTGTGCTCAAATCCCCTCGCTATGAAGGCCAACATGCCATTTGCCTTCTCAAATGCCTGCTGTACCTGCATGCCAACCTTCAATGACTGGTGCACCATGACACACAGGTCTCGTTGCACCTCCCCTTTTCCTAATTTGTCCCCATTCAGATAATACTCTGTCTCTCTGTTTTTACATCCAAAGTGGATAACCTCACATTTATCCACATTATACTTCATCTGCCATACATTTGCCCACTCACCTAAACTATCCAAGTCACTCTGCAGCCTCGTAGCATCATCCTCGCAGCTCACACTGCCACCCAACTTATTGTCATCCGCAAATTTGGAGATACTACATTTAATCCCCTCTTCTAAATCATAAATGTACAATGTAAACAGCTGGAGCCCCAGACCAGAACCTTGCGGTAACCCACTAGTCACTGCCTGCCATTCTTTAAAGTACCCATTTACTCCTACACTTTGCTTCCTATCTGCCAACCAGTTCTCAATCCATGTCGGCACACTACCCCCAATCCCATGTGCTTTAAGTTTGCACATTAAGCTCTTGTGTGGGAACTTGTCGAAAGCCTTCTGAATGTCCAAATACAGCACATCAACTGATTCTCCCTTGTCCACTCTACTGAAAACATCCTCTAAAAATTCCAGATTTGTCAAGCATGATTTCCCTTTCACAACCCCATGCTGGATGGGATCAATCATGTCATCTTTTTGCAAATGCGCTGCTTTGATATCCTTAATAATTGATTCCATCAATTTACCCACAACCGATGCCAAGCTGAAGGGTCTATAATACCCTGTTTTCTATCTTCCTCCTTTTTTAAAAATTGGGGTTACATTAGCTACCCTCCACTCCATCGGAAATGATACAGAGTCTATGGAATGTTGGAAAATGCCTGTCAATGCATCGGCTACTCCAAGGACACCTCCTTAAGTACTCTGGGATACAGACCATCAGGCTCTGGGAATTTATCGTCCATCATTCCCATTAATTTGCCCAACACAATTTCCCGACTAATAAGAACATCCCTCAGTTCCTCCTTCTTACTGGACACTCTGACCCCTTTTTTATCCGGAAGGTTGTTTTGTACTCCTGAGTGAATACCGAACCAAAATACTTGTTCAATTGATCTGCCAGTTCTTTGTTCCCAGTTATGACTTCCCCTGATTCTGACTGCAGGGGACCTACGTTGGTCTTTACTAACCTTTTTAACTTTAAATATCTGTAGAATCTTTTGCAGTCCATTTTAATGTTCTCTGCAAGCTTCCTCTCGTATTCTATTTTCCCTTCCCTAATCAAACCCTTTGACATCCTCTGCTGAGTTCTAATTTTCTCCCTGTCCCCAGGTTCGCTGCTATTTCTGGCCAATTTGTATGCCACCTCCTTGGCTTTAATACTATCCTTGATTTCCCTTGATAGCCACGGTTGAGCCACCTTCCCTTTTTGTTATTTTTATGCCAGACAGAGGTCTGCAATTTTTGTAGTTCATCCATGCGGTCTCTAAATGTCTGCCATTGCCCATCCACTGTCAACCCCTTAAGTATCATTCGCCAATCTATCCTAGCCAATTCACGCCTCATACCTTCAAAGTTACTCTTCTTTAATTTCTGGACCCTGGTCTCTGAATTAACTGTTTCCTTCTCCATTCTAATGTAGAATTCTACCATATCATGGTCGCTATTCCCCAAGGTGCCTCGCACAACGAGATTGCTAATTAATCCTCTCTCATTACACAACATCCAGTCTAAGATGGCCACCCCCCTAGCTGGTTCCTCGACATATTGGTCTAGAAACCATCACTTATGCACTCCAAGAATTCCTCCTCCACCATATTGTTTCCAGTCTGCTTAGCCCAATCTATATGCATATTAAAGTCAACCATAAGAACATAAGGAATCGGAGTAAGGTACTCCCTATGGCCTATCGACCTTGCCCAGAAATTCAATAAGATCATGGCTGATCATCGACCTCAGCTCCACTTCCTCTCCAGACTTCCATATCCCTCGATTCTCCAAGACTCCAAAAATATATCTATCTCAGCTTGACTATAAGCAGAGATTCAGCATCCACAAACCTCTGGGGCTGATAATTCAAAAGATTTACCACACTCTGTGTGAGGAATTCCTCCTCTTCACTATTTAAATGGCCTTCCCTTTATCCTGAGACTGTGTTCCCTAATTATATAAACTCCAGCTCGGGGAAACAACCTCTCAGCATCTGCAATGTTAAGCCCCATCAGGATATTGCACGTTTCAATGTGATCACCACCTATTCTTCTAAACTGCAGAGAGTATAGGCCCATTCTGAAGAATCTCTCAGCATAAGAAAGCCTCAAATCTCAGGAAATAATCGAGTGAACCTCTGTTGTACCATCTCTAAGGCAAATATATACTTCCTTAGAAAAGGAGACCAAAACTGTGCACAGTCGTCCAGGTGTCGTCTCAGCAATGCCCTGCATAATTTTAGCAACACTTCCATACACGTGTACTCGAATCCCCTTGCAATAAAGCACACAATTCCATTCGCCATCCTTATTCCTTGCTGCAGCTCTATGCTGGCTTTTTGTGTTTCTTTCACAAGGACACACAAATTCCTCTGAAGACCAACAATGAAACGTGTCTTATCATTTAAAAGATATTCAGTTTTTCTTGGCTTTCTACCAAAATGAATAACATCCCATTTCTCTACATTATGCTCCATCTACAAGCATACTGCCCCTCACTAATTCTATCTGTATCCCTTTGCCGACACTTTGTGTTCTCATCACCGCTGACTGTCTCACCTAGCTTTGTATCATTAACAAGATTGGATACATTGCCCATCATCTAGGTCATTAATATAGATTGTACACAGCTGAGGCCCCAGCATTGATACTTGCTGTACCCCACCAGTTACAGCCTACCAATATGGAACACACCCGATTATCTCAATTCCCTGTTTTCTGTCCATTAACCAATCCTCTATCCATGCTAATTCATTACCTCCATTTCCCTGATTACTTATCTTGTGTAATAAACCTTAACGTGAAACTTTCTCGAATGTCTTTTGGAATTTCAAATATATGACATCCTCTGGTTGCCCTTTATAGACAATTGTAGTTACATCCTCAAAAAACGCTGCTAATTTGTCAACACGATGTTCCTTACATGAAACCACGTTGACGCTGCCTAACATTGTTTTGATTATCACAGTGGCCTGTCACCACGTCCTTCTGATTGGATTCCAGCATTTTCCCGATGACTGATGCCAGTCTAACTGGCCTGTAGTTTCCTGTGTTCTCTCTCCCTCCTTTCATTAACAGCGATGTTAAATTTGCTATATTACAACCCACTGGGACCGGTTCAGATTCTAGGGAATTTAAAAAGATTAAAACCAAAGCATCCATTAATTCTGCAGCCACCTCCCTGCTTTTAGCCCCAACAGTTTCTCCAGATATGTTTCCTCAACATATATTAATTACGCTGAGTTCCTCGCCTTTGGGTTCCCACCAATGTAAGTTTGCTTTTTGTGTCTTGTACTCTGAAGACATCTACAGAATATGTGTTTACATTTTCTGCCAATTCTATATCCATGCTAATACATTTTCTCTGACTCTGCGTACCTCTATCATCTGCATTAACCTTTTGTGTGGCACCTTACCGAATGCCTTTTGGAAATCTAAATACACCACATCCATCGGTACACCTCTATCCACCATGCTCATTATATCCTCAAAGAATTCCAGTAAATTAGTTAAACATGATTTCCCCTTCATGAATCCATGCTGTATCTGCTTCATTGCACTATTCCTATCTAGATGTCCCGCTATTTCTTCCTTAATGATAGTTTCAAGCATTTTCCCCGCGACAGATGTTAAACTAACCGGTCTATAGTTACCTGGCTTTTTTCTGACTCCATTTTAAACAAGGGCGTTACATTAGCTGCTTTCCAATCCGCTGGTACCTCCCCAGAGTCCAGATAATTTTGGTAGATTCTAACGAATGCATTTGCTATAACTTCTGCCATCTTTTTAATACCCTGGGATGCATTTCATCACGACCAGGGGACTTGTCTACCTTGAGTCCCATTAGCCTATCCAGCACTACACCCCCAAGTGATAGTGGTTGAATCAAGGTCCTCCCTTACCACATTCATGTGACCAGCAATTTTTGGCATGGTTTTTGTGTCTTCCACTATTAAGGCTGAAGCAAAATAATTGTTTAAGGTCTCAGCCATTTCCACATTTCCCATTATTAAATCCCCCTTCTCATCTTCTATGGGGCCAACATTTACTTTAGTCACTCTTTTCAGTTAGATATATCTGTAAAAGCTTTTACTATCTGTTTTTATGTTTTGCGCAAGTTTGTAATCTATCTTTCCTTTCTTTATTGCTTTCTTAGTCATTCTTTGCTGTTGTTTAAAATTTTCCCAATCATCTAGTTTCCCACTAACCTTGGCCACCTTATACGCATTGGTCTTTAATTTGATACTCACCTTTATTTGGTTATCCACGGCTGGTTATCCCTTCTCTTACCGCCCTTCTTTTTCACTGGAAAATATTTTTGTTGCGCACTATGAAAGAGCTCCTTAAAAATCCTCCACTGTTCCTCAATTGTGCCACCGTTTAATCTCTGTTTCCAGTCTACTTTAGCCAACTCTGCCCTCATCCCACTCTAGGCCCCTTTGTTTAAGCATAGTACGCTCGTTTCTGACACAACTTCCTCATCCTCAATCTGTATTACAAATTTAACCATACTGTGATCACTCATTCCGAGAGGATCTTTTACCTGGAGATCGTTTATTTTTCCTGTTTCATTACACATGACCAGATCTAAGATAGCTTGCTCCCTTGTAGGTTCTGTAACATACTGTTCTAAGAAGCAATCCCGTATGCATTCTATGAATTCCTCCTCCAGGCTAGGTGCAGCTCGGACTCCAGCTCCTCAAGACGGAGCCGAAGTTTGTCGTTTTACAGACACTTACCGTAGATGTAATCAGCCCGGACCAAAACTTCCAGAAGCTCTGACATATTGCAGCAGCTCCTGTTTTACCATTATTTTATTTAATTAATTAGTTTAGTGTTAATCAAAATATTTACCATATGTTCTTTATTCAATTATTTAAACAAATAAAGGTCAGTTTTTAGAATGTAGTTATATGCTGTATGTTAATTTAAAAGGAAAAGTTAGCCCACAATCTCTACCAATCACTTACCTGCCTTACTTGTGATGTCACACAGCAGAGTTCTCCCCATCCGGAGCCATGCGATCTCCTGAGAGAGGTAAAAAAACAGATAAAAACACAGGCTAATTGGGGAATAAACCTGGGAAAATTATTCTCCTTCCCAACCAGGAGATGGAAATAACACCAGGAGATCACACTGGCCGTAGTAAATTCCTTGAATTTTCAGGTCTGCTGTGGCTTTTATCCCCACTCCCGGCCCTCAGTCTACTCCCGCTCAGGTACGCCACCACTCTGCAGAAAAAGTTAGGAAAAACAAGGTAAAGCAACACCTCCTCCACTCAACTTCACCAACCTCTCCCACTTACTAAACTCTCAAGTTTCCCACTCTGAGCTGCTGCACTCCGTCCTACCTGCAAACTAACCTTCGGTTTTTAAACTGCTTGTGGCTCAGATGAGTCATCACTGGCCAACTGTTTAAATAACCGGTTTTAACTAGTTTTAACTAACCGTTTTTTTGCAAACCTGTGGAGGTTTAGCTAGTTTATCTCTGCTTAAGTTTGAAAGAATCCTAAATATTTAACGGTTAACCTTACTCGAAGCTACCAACATTTGTCAGTTGCCACCAAATGGTTTAAAACAGTTTACTCCTTAAAACGCCCCCACTGACCAAAATCTCAGATTTCCCAATCTGAGCTGCTGCACTCCTGGAGACCCGAATAATTGGGCTGCAGAGAGGGCTTTAACCTAAATAGTTGGGAAAGGACTCAGGTGTGCAGACATTTAAAAAAGTCAAAGGCAATAGAGTTGGGTCGCGGTGGGCGAAATTAGAACCAGAGAGGAACGGACAAAATGTACAAAAATACGTGTATCCGAAAGTGGAGTTAAACCAGGGAAAAACGGTAAAAAGGTAAAATTAAAACCTCTTTATCTCAAAGCAAGCAGCATTCGTAACAAGATTGACGAGTTGACAGCACAAGTAGATATACATGGGCATGATCTGATAGCCAATGCAGAGACGTGATGGCAAGCTGACCAAGTTTGCGAATGGAATATTCAGGGGTATTTGATAATACGAATGGGTAGACAGAAAGGAAATGTAGTTGGGGTAGCTCTGTTAAAAAAGGATGAGATCAGTGTATTAATGAGAAATGATATTGGATCAGCAAATCAATAGAATCAGTTTGGTTGGAGATAAGAAATAATAAGCGGAAGAATACACTGTTGGGCGTAGTCGACAGGATCCCAGTAGCTATACTGTTGTATGGAATATAAATCAAGAAATAACCGAGGTTTGTAAGAAAGGTAAGACAATAAAGACTGGAGAAAATAAATTCCTCAAGGTAGCGTTGAAGAAATGTTCAGAGAGTGTATCCGGGGTGTTTTCCTTCAACAGTATGTTGCAGAACCAAACAGGTAATACGCTATCCTGGATCTGGTACTTTGTAATGAGTTAGGATTAATAAATGATCTCGTAGTAAGGGATCCTCGAGGAAAGAGAGATCATGGCAGGGTTGAATTTCAAATTCAGTTGGAGGATGAGCAATTTGAATATCAAACCAATATCCTGAAGTTAAATGAAGGCGATTAGAAAGGTATGAAGGCAGAATTGGAAAAAGTGGACTGGGAAAATAGATTAAAATGTAAGATGGTTGATAAGCAGTGGCAGACATTTAAGGAGATACTTCATAACTCTCAAGAAAAATTTATTCCCGTGAAAAGGAAAGACTTTAAGAGAAGGGGGAAGCATCGTGTCTAACTAAGGAAGTAAAAGACGGTATAAAATTGAAAACAATGGCATACAAAGTCGCCAAGATTAGTGGGAGACGAAAGGATTAGGAATTTCAAATATCCAACAAAGTACGACTAAAAAATTAAGAAAGAAAGGGAAGATAGAGTATGAGAGTAAACTAGCAAGACATTTTAAAACAGAGACTAAGAGAGGCTACAGATACATAAAAAGTAAGAGAGTAGCTAAAATAAACGTTATCCCTCAGACGATGAGACTGGGGAATTAATAATAGGGAACAGGGAAATGGCGGAGATATTGAATATATATTTTGTATCGGTCTTCACTGTAGAAAACAATAAAAACATCACAATAATGAACAATCAGGCGGCTCCGGGGAGGGAGGAAGTTAAAACAATCACTTTCACTAAGGAAAAACTACTTGGTAAAATAATGGGACTAAAGGTGGACAAGTCACCTGGAACTGATGGCTTGTATCCTAGGCTGTTAAAATAAGTGGCTGCAGAGATAGTGGATGCGTTGTTGGTAATCTACGATAATTTGCAGGAATGTGGAGATGTCCCAATGGATTGGAAAACTGCAAATATAACACCACTATTTTAAAAAGGTGGTTGACAGAAAGCAGGAAACTATAGACCAGTTAGTCTAACATCTGTCGTTGGGATACTGGAGTCCATTATTGAGGAAGCACGAGCAGGACATTTGGAACAGCATAATATGGTCATGCAGAGTCAGCATGGTTTCATGAAATGGAAATCACATTTGACAAATGTGTTGGAGCTCTTTGAGGGTGAAACACGCAGGGTAGAAGGGTGGATAAGGGGAAACCAGTGGATGTCATGTATTTGAATTTCCAGAAGGCATTCGACATGTTTACTGCATAAGAGGCTGGGCCAATATATAATCCGCTTGGCAAACGGTACCTAGTGGAGTGCCTCAGGGATCAGTGTTGGGACCTCAAATATTGACAATTTATATTATTGACGTGGATGAAGGGACCGAGTGTAATGTAGCCAAGTTTGCGGATGATACAAAGATGTTTAGAAAATCAAGTTGTGAGGCAGATACAAAAGATCTACAAAGGGACATAGACAGGCTAACTGCGTGGGCAAGCATGTATTGAATGGAGTATAATGTGGGTAAGTGTGAGGCTATCCTCTTTGGCAGGAAAAAAAAAAAAACAAATTATAATTTAAATGGGGAGAAATTACAACATTCTGCAGTAGAGCGGGATCTGGGATCCTTGTGCATGAAACACAAAAGGTAAGTATACAACTGCACAGGTTACTGTGAGGCCACACGTGGAGGACTATATCCAGTTTTATTCTCCTTATTTAATTAAGCATATACTTGTATTGGAGGCAGTTCAGAGAAAGTTCACTCGTTTGATTCCTGAGATGAAGGGGTTGAATTATGAATAAAGATTGAACAGGTTGGGTATTTACTCATTGAAGTTGAGAGGAATGAGAGGTCATCTTAATGAAACATATAGGATTTTGAGGGGGCTCGACTCGGTAAATGCAGAGAGGATGTTTCACCTCGTGGGGAAATCTACAACTAGGTGGCATACTTTCAGAATAAGTGATTGCCCATTTGGAAGTGAGAGGAGAAGTAATTTCTTCTAGCAGAGGGTTGAAAATCTGTTGCATTCTCTGCCCCAGAGAGTTGTGGAGGCTGGATAATTGAAGTTATTTAATGTGGAGACAGACATATTCTTGAGGGACAAGCGAGTGAAGGGTTGTGGGGAGCGAGCAGGGAAGTGGAGCTGAGCCCATGAGCAGATCAGCCAATTATATAATTGAATGGTGGAGCAGGCCCGAGGTGCAAAATGGCCTTCACCTGCTCCTATTTCTTACGCTCTTATGTTCTTATGAACCAAAGTATTCAGGCCCATAATTCTGCGTACGTAATCCAGGTCTCATTTTAAATACATATAATCTGTCTTTGCATTGCATAATAAATCGATTTTTTAATCAGTACTTACAGATAAATAGCTAAACTTACAACAATTTAATAAGCTGCAGCGGTGAACTATTTGGAGCGTAAGATCTTTCTGTACAGCACGGACTGGAGAGCTGGGGGATACAAAAGAGACTCGACAGCGTGAAGCATTGGTGGGTTGGTTTAATTACAATTGACATATGTGCACCACCAGTTTCTATTATTTCATGGGGTCTTTAGACGGAAAAGGTTTGACGAAGAATTGACACATTTAATGAAGTTTTTTTATAGTTCGGAAGTGCACACAGATGAAATTAAAACAATTAATTGATTTAAATCGCCATCGATTTGCGTTTTATAAGCAGAGCTGCTGTGGGTAAGAGAATGGAAAATCAGACTGGACCAGTGAACTGAACTATTTTTCTCGTGTTGCATTCTTTTTTAATGTAGCCATTACTTTGTGCAGCATCAACCGACAGAATCCAACCTTGATCTTCAAATGTAATCACTGCAATGTTTGCAATATTAGAGGGCAGCATCGCTCCAACAATTAAATTAATGTAATACACACAGTCCAATCATCATGGCGATGGTTTCCTTAACCGAGAGCAGTATATTTCCATGTGGCGTTATATGAGTGCAGTTCATGTTGCTGGAGCACCATCAACATAACAATGATTAAAGCACAATCAGACTCTTTTCCATGGGACGCTTTTATATTTCTCTTGTTTTAGTTCAGTTATCTACTGATAGAGTGCTGCACTATCAGAGGCGCCCTGCTTCACTGCAGTTCACTACTGGTGGAGTGCTGCACTATCAGAGGCACCCTACTTCACTCAGTTCACTATTGGTGGAGCGCTGTACTGTCTGAGGCGCCCGACTTCACTCAGTTCAGTACTGGTGGAGTGCTGCACTATCAGAGGCGCCCTGCTTCACTGCAGTTCACTGCTGGTGGAGTGCTGCGCTGTCTGAGGCGCCCTCCTTCACTCAGTACACTACTGGTGGAGCGCTTCATTGCCAGAGGCGCCCAACTTTACTCCAGTTAACCGCTGGTTGAGCGCTGTAATGTAGGAGGCGACCTCCTTCACTGCAGTTCACATTGCGCTACATTGTCGGAATCGTCCTCTTCCCAAGGTGGTGCTTGATCAGAGATTGCCTCGACCTTCTCTTCACATTCATGATCGGTCAAATATAGGGCTATTTCAAGAAGAACATGGTGCTCTCCTTGTCCACACCAGTATTGCCACACCAGCCAACATCAGCAAAACAATTTACCAGCTGCTGCGTGAAAAATTGCGGCTAATTTTCCGACACGTGCTCTTCACTGAAAGTGTGTAAATGTAAAACACTTGCTACATTTCTCACAGATAGGATACAAAGCTGTTTAAATCTAAAGAGATACTTTAATTTAACATGAGTGTTTCCAGTTCAAATATATATTGCAATACATGTGTCCACTCAAACCGGGAAAGGTTGAACGTATCAGTGCTCGGGGCACCGCTCCCACTGAATCAATTGAATTGAGAAATCAAAGGTGCAGCTTATTTATAAGGACATAAGCATATAAGAAATAGGAGCAGGAATAGATAATTTGGCCCCCGACCCTGCTCCGCCATTTAATACCATCATGGATGATCTGATCATGGACTCAGCTCCACTCATTTACCGCTCGCCAAAACCCTGTATTCCCTTATCGCTCAACAATCTGCCTATCTCCACCTTTGATGCATTCATCAACCCAGCCCTCATAGCTCTCTGGGGCAGATAATTCCACAGATATTCAACCTCATCTCAGTTTTTAATGACCGGTCCCTTATTCCGAGACTATGTCGCTTAGTGTTGTACCCCAATGATTGGAAATATTCTCTCTGCATCCTTCTTGTCGAGCTTCTTCATTGTCTTATATATTTCGATAAGATCACATCTCACTGTGGGACCCCAGCTATTTACAATCAATATTAATGATTATGGGGTAACGTGTACCAATTATACCCGACGCTGTGATCACAAGACAAGCAAGATTTTGGATGAACAGAGACACCACCTTCAAACTTCCTGGACCCGAACACAAACCTCACCGACAGTACCCATTAACACGCGAAGCTGAGGTAGCGGTCTGTCAGATAGTGCAGGAATTGGAGGAGCAAAGTGTATTGAAACAAGTAATAGCCTCCACTAATTCAACTGTGTGGCCGGTAAAGAAACCCGACAGGTCTTACCGACTGACTATCGATTATACCGCCCTGAATAAGGTGACGTCTGGAGAACAGCCAATAGTGGCAATGCCGGCCACAATTTTTAATGTCCTGGATCTAGAGCATACGATATTCACCCTGCTGGTATAGCGAATGGAACTTGGGCCATACCCTTAGACAAAGAGTAACAAGGAACATTTGTTTTCACGGTAAAGGGAAAACAATACACATGGACCAGAGTACCACAGGGATTCCATAAAAGCCGCAGCATATTTCATCGAATATTGTCAGGGATTTTGGATCCAGTAGATGTAGAAGAAGGAAGGAGCAAAGTAACATCTCTCGGATACATAATATCACAAGGGAAGGGACAGATGCCCGCGGACAGAAAGGAAGCAATTCAATCAATCCCCAGGCCAGGAACCGTGAAAGGGATCAGGCAGGTACTCGGGCTATTCAACTACTGCAGAAATGTTATTCCCGAATATGCCGAGATGGCCTAACCTATTTAGGACCAGGTCAAACCATCCCAAGGGCCAGTAAACTGGGGCCTAGATCAAGACACGGCATGTGTGCGGTTAAACAAGCTCTCACAAGTGCTCCAGCCCTGGGACTATCATACCAGAATACGTCTTTTCACTTCTATACCTACCATATTAACAATCATTATAACGTGGTAGTGATTCATTTGCATGGGGACAGGCAGAGACCAGTGGCATATTACTCAGATAAACTGCAATCTGCAGCTGCAGCACTTTCCAGGTGCGTTGCTGCACTCGACTGTGCAGCTTGCGCCATCAGAGTTAGCAAACCAATAATAATGTCAGGATGTATTATTCTACATACCCAGCATACCTTTGTAGAATTACTTAACACTGGAAGGCTAAAAACGGGATTCGATGCACAAAGGGCAAGGTGGGAAGCAATCCTCTTACCTCGCCAATGAGAAGGTAACACTAATAAAAGACAACCCTTGCAGGGTGGGTCATTACGGAGGGAGAGGAGCATCAGTGTAGCCCAACAGAAGAAGACGAGGGAAGTAGTCAGGCAAGTGAAACACCGCTTCAGGAGGCAGACATGAATCTATATGTAGATGGGTCTCGGCGCTATAGCATTGGCACACCACGGACAGGATGGGTCATGATAGATAGCAGCGGACAGGTCAAAGGAGAAGAACGGTTAGAAGAAAGTCTATCGGCTAAAGTGGTTGAATTAGTGGCTCTCACTCTGAGGCTGGCTAAAGTAAAAAGAGTAAACATCTATACAGGCAGTCAATATGCTTTTCGAGTATTGCATGATTATATGATAGCCTGGAGCAGATGGAAATACATGGCTTTTGGAGGAGCACCGATTAAAAATGAGATTGTTAAGCACCTAGTGGAAGCCTCCCCCTTTCTCCAGGAGTGTGTGATATTAATGGTCAAAGTGCACATAAAAATTAATGATCAGTATCAACAGGGGAATGCATGGGCAGATGAAGCAGCCAAGCGAGTGGCAGAGGCAGGTACTCTGGCATGGGAATCCCAAGTAGGAGCATGTAAAATCGGACCTGAGGAAGTAAACTTGCTTGAGGTACAGGGAGAAGCCACTCCGCAGGAACAGGAGGGGTGGAAACAGTAATGGGCCCAACAAGGGATCGACGGGATATGGAGGAAAGATAGGAATGTGGTGGCCCGGTATGCATCCAGGGGAGCCTATTAAATTTATACAACGCGTATTTCCATACAGGTAGAAGCAACATGATAAATTTGATGTCCAGATGCTGGTGGTGGAAGGGAATGGGTAGAGATATAGGGGACCACTGTAGAAGGCACGTAATAAGCGCAAAATACAACCCAGGGGGGAATGTAAAGGTCAGAATGGGACATCAACCCCAACCGAAAGAACTTTGGGAAAACTTGAAGATATATTTTACTACACCGTTGCACAGCAACAAGGGGAAGGCATACTTCTTACTTATAATAGACCAGTTCACGAAGTGGGTAGAAGCTTTCGCCACTTGAAACTGTTCAGCAGAAACCATGGCGAGGATCCCAGCTTAACTTCGATCAAGGTACAGAATTCACAGGGAAGATAATGAAACAAGCCTGCGCTTAGGGATTAGGCAAAAATACCCCATATCAAGGAGAATGGAAAGCGTAGATAAACAGCATCCTCCTCGGACTAATGAAGCTCACGGCAACCCCTATTCGGACGATAGGACTGATACACTTTGAATGAAAAAAAAGACAGGACATGGAAATTTGTAATGGAACTCTGTAAGCAGTTACATGATGTAAAGACACAGGCTAGAGATTAGCAAATCAAGGATTTAGAAAACTACACTAAGAAATAGAAGGTCCAACCACCCCAAATAGGCAGTCAGGTGATTACTACAGAGAGGTCCAGTCTGGCACCCAAATGGACCGGAATCTATCAGGTATTAATGGTAAGTTATGGCAGCTATAACGAGTATCGGCAAGTGGAAACACTGGACACAGTTAAATAAACATGGTCAATAACTAACCGGTGACGACCGGGAAATATTGTTTTTTGCAGGAATCCAGTGCTCGTGGAAACAACGTGGGGTAAGGCAGCATCATATAAGGACAACAGACTGAGGGATGGCGAGGTCTGTATTACAGGAACTCAGGCAACGTTAGTTTAATAAAGAATCAAAAACAGTGATGGTGAGGGACGCAGCAACAGTAGACATAAATGATGGGCATAAAACAACGTAACAAGGAAACGAAACAACATTTGGGATGGGCCAGTAATACGGGACCATAATTAGTGGGAATAAGACCGCAGTGTGTTTTATAATCAGGAGAGACAAACATACAGCACCCGGGGAAGAGGATGCTGATTTCACTAACATATATGAATGGTGGTGGAGTGATATCTCCAGAGATAGACGCACCAACACGGCCCCACCCACTACTTTAGCAACAGTGAGCACTACCAGGACCTCGACCATCACACCCCCAGCGCCACAAACGTGTCAAAATCTGAACGCTGGGGCAAAAGAGAAATTGATAAGGCAGACCATGGATAAGTTACACTTCAGGGTATGTCAGCGAATAATTACTGTATTTCTAAATTTAAACAATATAACTACCCCCAACATCTGCGAATTAAACAGTATAAGCCTGTATAGAAACCTGACCCTGCGAGTGCTTCAAGGCCCTGAATCAAAAACCATGAAGTTTAATGTGGTAAGAGAGACAAGTAAAAAACGGGACATTGGAAAAAGAGGGATACTAGAAATGGTACGCGGTGGGATACACTGCAATTACGCGGCGGGGTATGCGGCGGGAGTTGCGACACGATAGACCTACACACGATAAACGTTCGAATAAACGCCTTAACATGAACATGCCAGGGACAGCTGGAAAGGGATGAGGATAATAAAAAGATACAGGCACAACTGGGTAATGGAACAGAAAGGGAATTATTACAGTGGCCCACACATTGCAAGACCACGCCAGAACTATAAATGAATAGAGCAGAACGGAACTTAAGTAACACCATACAGACAGAACTAGCACGTGCAGGATATGGAGCATGGTTGCTCAATGGAATACAACATAACATAGAGCAGCTTCAGAATAGAAAGGTGCAGGATTGGAAACACTCGACATATTAAACAACTGGACCTTAGACAAAAACATGACTCATGCTTGCGAGGTGTAGGAAAACAGTCATGCTTGTGTCCCAAAGGACAGCTGTGTAACCGAACATTTAAATAGATTGTGTATTATCTATACCACAGTGTGATGCGACAACAGGAGATCCTCGATACCAAACAATGTAGGAGAAATAAGGAATCAAACTCGCGTGTGGTACGATGACAAACTAGAAATGTAACTGAGGAGAACAACAGTGCAAAGAGTCTCAGCTGAAATAGATTGTTATAAAAATAACCAAGTTGCTTTATGTCGAGATCCATTACGAATTATCAAAGCTGACTGTGGATGTAACCAAGTGGACGGGTGCACCTTGAGTATCACCCCGCCGAACACAGGACTACTAAATTATCGCTGTTCCACGAGGATATGGAGATTGATGTGTGAGCACCACGGCAACTGAAATGAAGAAAGGAACACCTCATGCATCATTATGGATATTGATTTCTGCTTTACTCCAATTGATGAGACAGATATAAATTGGTTTATTATAACCCCTGAGCTAAAGGAGGAGTGATCGATGGGACAATGATGGACATTACCTGAGGAGGTTATGCGAAGACCAGCGGGCCACAAGGAAAACCGATACTCGAACTGAAAGAGAAACAAACTCGAGTGAATTGGACACCATTCGACAACATAGAGGATACTCCAGACGGGGCAGAAATTCGGCAGAACAGTAAAGTCCCCAATTGGAGGGAAGATAGATGAAACAGCGGATACCCCTGGCGGGGCATAATTCGAACACCGAGAAAATGATGGCTGCAAAGGATTTATACACGAACAAAGCTGGACTCAATGTACTGGTTGCAGTGCAAGGGTGGTCACCTTGCTAGTATTATCCTTTAAAAAGCTGTAACCGACGTAAGAGGCAGGTCCTAGTCCGTACTATAGTTAAACCATTGAAGAAAGTTAAATCAGACAGTCCTGCAGAAAGGACATACATAGTATAACCTTGATGGAAAAGCCAACAGGTAGATCCAGGAGCTCGGGAAGTCGCACTACCAAAGTAAAAGGACAACCCTGGAAGCTCACCCATGTGGAATTAATTGCGAAATGGCCTATCTTGGGCATATAGCCAAGGGCCATTAGGGGGGAATTGTAAGGGATAAATAGTAAGTTTCTAGATAGGGGGTCAGAATTATGCTAAATGTAGTGAACTTATGAATTGTCGATGTATGTAACACTTGCTTATATAGGTATAACACACTTATACGCATTATATCATAGCTTAATCTTAGTAACACGTAAACAGCCAAAGTCAGCAGTTTTGTTTAAAAGTCGCTGATGAAGAGATAAATAAGCCAGGACAACCACAATAGGCGTCGGATAGACTAGGGTAGAGGGCAAAATGGAATAAAACAATGATGAGAGATGGGCAGTTTCATGTACCACTCGGAGCCCGTCTGATAAGAGTCGACAAATCACTGTAACTTCGCTGATGGCAATAGACCTTTCGATGATTTTGGAGGAGGATAGCTTCTCTCCAACACCTGTATAAATTATGCTTGAAAACTCTTCTATTTCGGAGGTTCCAAGACTGAACCTTCCCGTGCATTGCTCGTAATAATACCGGTAAACCTGAGGTTCCGTTTGTTTACTTCCATGTTCGTCATACAGTGGGAAGCTGGGCGAGGTGTCAATTAACTGCAACAGTTAGTCCACCTTGAAGGAGAGAAGCCTCCTTTTTACCCCAACACCTCCCCTCCTCACCCCTCCGCTCTCCTCTCCTCTCTCCTCACGTCTCTCCTATGCTCATCTCCTCTCCTCTCCCCTACCTTCTCCCCTCCTCTACTCAATTCTCCTCTCCTATCTTCGCCCCTACCCTCTCCTCTCCTCTCCCCAGTCCTCTCCTCTAATCCCCTCCCCTCTTCACTCCACTTTCCTCTCCTGTCCTCTCCTCTCCTCTCATAACATCTACTCTCTTTTCCTCTACTCTCCCCTGCTCTGCTTTCTTCTCCCCTTTCCTCCGCTATACTCTCGTCCCCTCCCTGCTCATCTCTACCCTCCTCTCTCCCCTCGTCTCTCTTTTCCTCCCCTCTCCACAACTCTCCTCCTCTCGCCTCCCCTCTCCTCCACAATCCTCTCCTCTCCTCTCCCCTCTGCTCACTTACTTTTCATTTCATCTCCTCTCCTGCTCTCCCCTCTCCTCCCCCATCCTCTCCACTCGGCTCATCCCTTCTCCCATCTCCTCCCCTCTCCTCTCCACTTCTCTCCTCACCTGTCTTCCCGTCCTCTCCCCTCTCCTGTCCCTACTCGTCCCCTCTCGGCAACTCTCCTCCCCTTTCAGCTGTTCTCCACAACTCTCATGTGCCTCATTTTCCCCCCTCTCGCCTACCTTCTCCACACCTCTACTCCATGCTCCCCTCTCCCCTACCCTCTTCTCCTCCCCTTCCTTCTCCTCCATTCTCCTCTCATCTCCTCTCCTCTGCTCTCTCATCTCCACTCATCTCCCCTCCTCCCCGATCCTCCCCTATCCTCACATATCCTCTCCTCTCTGCTGTTTTCAAGTCGCTTCTTTCTTCACTCTCCTCTCTCCTCCCCACTCCTCTCCACTCCAATCATCTCGACATCTCTCCCCTAAATTCTCACCTCCTCTCTTCTCCCCTCCCTTCTCCTCCTCACCTCTTCTCCCCTTTGATTTTAACTCCTCTCCTCACTTGTGTCCTCTGATGTTCTCCCCTCTCCTCTCCTCCCCGCTCCTCTCCTTCGCTCTCCTCTCCTGTACCCCCTCCACTCCTCTCTTCTCCACTCCTCTCCTCCTACTCCTACACTCTGCTCTCCTTTCCTCTACCCTCTTTTCACCTCCTCCTCTCATTCACTGTCTTCTCTCTCCTCTTCTCTCCTATAACTTCACCCCCTCTTCTCCACTCACCTCCACTCACCTCTCCGCTACCCACTCTTCTCCTATCCTCTCCTGCCCTCTCTTCTACTCTCCTCCCTTGTCCCCTCTCTTGTCCTCTCCTCTCCTCTAATCTACTACCTCCTCTCTCCACTCTGCTTTCATCTTTTCTCTCCTATCCTCTCATCTCCTCTACGTTGCTCGACTCTCCACAGCACTTCACTCCTACTCTCCCCTCTCCTTCCCTCCCTTCTCATCTCTTCTCGCCCCTGCTCTCCCCACTCTCTTCCTCTCCTCTCCTCTGATAGTCTTTTCACTGCTCTCCCGCCGCCCTTCGCCTCTCCTCTGTTCTACTCTCCTTCCCTCTCACACTCTCTCACCTCTCCACTTCGCTCCATTCCTCCCTTCTCTGCTCTGCTCCTCTCCTCTTCTCCCCGCTCCTCTCATTTATCTTCTGTACCCTACCTTCTCCCCACCTCTACTCCTTCTCCTCTCCTCCCCTCTCCCCTACATTATCATCTCCACTCCCCTCGCCTCTCCACTCTTCTAATCCCTCTCCTCTCCCCTACCTTCTCCTCACCTCTATTCCACTCTCCTCTCCTTCCATCTCCCCTACACTATTATCTCCATTCCCCTCCTCTCCTCTCTTCCCCTCTCCTATTTTCTCCTCTCCCCTCTTTTCTCCTCTCTTGTCCTCTCCTTTCCTCTTATCAACTCTCCTCTCCGTTCCTCCACTCATCTCTGCTCTGCTCTCCTCTGCTCTCCTCTCTACTTCCCCTCTGATCTATCCTATCCTCCACTAACCTGTCCTCCCCTTCCTGCTCAACTTCTCTCTTTCCTCCTCCAACCCTCTCCTCTCACCTCCTATCCTTTACTCTGCTCTGCTGTCTTCTCCACTCCACTCATCTCCTCCCCTCCCCTCTGCTCTCCTATTCCCCTCCTCTCCTCTCCTCCATACTCATCTCCTATCGTCTAATCCCCTCCCACCTCCTGTCCTCTCTCTTCTCCCCTCCTCACCTCTCTGCTCCTTTCATCTCCATTCCTCACCTCCAGTCTCTCCATTCCCTGCTCTGAGGAAAATAAACGATAGATGACCTGCGACTGTCAGTATGGCATCGGTCGCCATGAATCCTTACTGACCATTGTAATAACAGCACACACGTAACCCTACTGACCAATATGTTATCTGGCCCCATGTGACCTTACTGACCACTGTATTATCTGTCCCCATGAACCGTTGCTGTCCAATATATTATCAGCCACATGTCCCCTTACTGACCACTGTATTATCTGTCCCCATGTACCCTTACTCACCATTATATTAATAGTCACCATGTAACCTTACTGATCATTGTATTATCAGTCCCCATGTACCCTTACTGACAATTGTATTATCAGTCCTCATGTACTCTTACTGACCAATATATTATCTGCCCCATGTATGCTTACTGACCACTGTATTATCTATCTCCATGTAGCCTTACTGACCACTGTATTATCAGTCCACATGTATCCGTTCTCACCATTATAATAACAGTCCTCATGTACCCTTACTGACCATTGTATTATCAGTCCTCATGTATCCTTACTGACCATTGTGTGATCAGTCGTCATATATCTTTATTGACCATTGTATTATCAGTGCCCATGTATCCTTAATTAGCACTGTACTGTTAATCCCCATGTACGTTACTGACCTTTACTTAGCCTGCCTCTATCCTTCCATTTGTTTTATTTCAATTGTGTTACCCCGAGAAGTGAATTGAAAATCTGAAATTACAGAATTATTTTACGTCTCAGAAATAATAGAAACACCCTAAATGAAAGCTGCTCCCTTCACATGCATGTTGTGATTCTGTGGAATTAACTGTTTCTGCTTTCCCAATAGTGCTTGGTTTTGGATAAAGTTATTTTATCTCAAAGCCACGTTGCTTTTAAGATAGTTTGCAATTGAAAGTGATGCAAAGAAAAGGTTTAGACAACTTGTTTATTCAGTGACTGTGATTAATATCCTTCACTGTGCAGTTTAATTGTCTCACTGGAGAGTTTCCTCAGGCTACAAATCGGGGTTTTTTTCAGTCTGTACAGCAATGTTTGACAGAAGTTGCTGTCTAAAACGAACAGCGCTCATTGCAGCTCACAAAAAATTCTGTCAAACATTGCTGTACAGACTGAAAAAAAAATCCCTAAAAAATTCTGGGAGATTCCAACTCAGCTTTGGATCCTGTGGGCATTTTTCAATGTAGAACGTATTTATTACCCGCTCCTCGCTGCTGTTGGTGATCCTGGTGAGTCCTTCATCTGCAATTAATTATGTAACCCATGTTTCTCTGTATTTGCTGTCCTTGTCCTTTAGTTCTAGTTATTAATTGTATTCAATTTAAACCTCTTGTTCTGTGTCTGGCAATGCACTGAAGTTTCTGTCATGTAATGTTTCATAAGGTGCTGATTCGCTGATCCCAGCTCAATGAACAGTATGTTATTTTCACAATTTAAATCTCTTGTTCTGTGCCTGGCAATGCAGAGAAGTTTCTGTCATGTAATGTTTGATCATTTGCTGACTTGCTGCTCCCAGTTCAATAAACAGTGTGTTGTTTCCACAACTTGCTTCCAGTGATAGTGGTTTACAGGATTTGACAGAAATGTGATTTATTGACAAAAGATATGTTAGTGAACGATTATATTATTGAATAGCTTGCAGTCAGCTTTCTGCACTGATGCCCAGTGTTGGATAATAAATATGTGTTCAGTGGTAACAAGTGTTTTAACGACCGCTGGTTATTGATAATGGCACTGATCTGTGGAAATCAGCGTTGAGAGATCCCTCACAAATACACTGAGTTATGAGACATTATTCACTAATGATTCAGCTATAGACAGTTGTCGTAATTTCCACCGCCTCCCGCTCTGCTTCACAGTCACTAATTCCCGATGATCAGGACAGGGTTAAAACTGCAATACTTCTTCCAGTAAAATGTTTATTCAGTTGTGTTTGAATTGATTTATTTTCCTTGTTCAGCCACTGTTCAGGAGATCTCGGTGTGGGCCGCACGGTAGCAACTATTCAAAATGGAGCATTATATTGTGAAATATTTTGATATTTCCAGTCTCAAACTCTCTCTGCCAACTGGAAGTCTTTAACTTTCTCACACCAGGTGAAAGGCAGTTGGTTGACACGGTTCCAGCTGTAAACAGACACGTTTGAAAATCTTCTGTGACATCTTACAACATGGGTCATCATCAGTCTATTGTAAAGTGAAAGTCCCTTCTTTAAGGATTATTTGTAATATTCTTGGAAAGTCAGCTTAAATCAGTTACAAAGTGTACTTTCAATACAATGGTTGGAAAGGTTCTGATTTCGACACATAATACAATTCAATTTGCCTTCTGCAGCCTTCGACACTACCGCAGTAACCTCGCCAAAGACGCCAGTCCCCTCCCTTTCACAGAATCCACTCCTTTCCTTGGCCACAGACTCCATTCCCCTCCCTGTCACAGACTCCATTCCCTCCCTTGGCCCCCAATACCATTCTCCTCGCTGGACACAGTTTCCATTCGCCTCGCTCTCCACATACTACATTCCCATTCCTGGACAAGACTCTATTCCCCTCAATGGACGCAGGCGGTTCAAAAACTCGCGGCTTCTGGTGCTGAATTATTGATCCTCTGAGTAGGATATGGCGTTATATCAGAGTCTCATTCGGAGATTTACTCACCTGCCAAAAGTCCAATACATTAATTCTTTCAGTCATGACCCAGCTCCCACACATCACATCCACCGCTTCACTCAGTCCCTGTCACATCACCCAAACATGCCATCCAATGGTACATGCAGTCCAGAGCCAACACCCACACGTCCCATCCATAGGTACATTCAGTCCCTTTCCCGACACACACACGTCCCATATATTGGTTCTTTCAGTCCCAGTGCAAACACCACACGTCCCATCCGCTGGTGTGATCAGTCCTGACCCAAACACCACAAGTCCCATTGGCTGGTTCATTTAATCCTGACTCATTTCACACATAATTCTTTGAGACAGCTGTTGTTGCTCTCAATCTGAAATATAAATTCCCTGTTTTCTCTTCCTTTCAGTGAACTTCGTAACGATAAAGATCCTGTCTCGAGGAAGGTGCGGTCTATCCAAGGGTGTCAGCCGTTACCTGGTGGCAATGGCAGCGGCGGATCTACTGGTCGTTATCCTCGACCTGATATCCAGGCAGATTCCTATTCTTTATTCAACTGCGTTTGAATTCATGTGGAAGATTAAAGTGTGTAATATCCATGCCATCCTGCTTTACGCAGTCACAGACTGTTCTGTCTGGTTCACAGTTGCTTTTACCTTTGATCGATGTATAGCCATTTGTTGTCAGAAGCTCATAACCAAATATTGTACCGAGAAAACGGAGACTGTGGCTGTGGGAACATTGAGTGCGCTGTTCTGTGTAAAGAACACTTTCTGGTCCTTTATGCTTGGAGGTATGTATCAGATTTCCAATGGTCCCTGGTTTTGTTTTGTTAGATGGGGAGTCTCTGAGTCACTTGCATGGGTAGTAATTGAATTCCTTCATTATATTATAACACCGTTTATTACATTTGTTTTGATCCTTCTCTTCAATGCATTAATTGTCAGACACGTTTTCGTGTCGAGCAGAGCCCGCAGGAGACTCCGTGCCCACAGCAGTGGGGAGAGTCCCAGTGACCCAGAGATGGAGAAGCGAAGGAAATCCATCATTATCCGGCAATTTTATCCTGTTATGGGCAGTGTTTCTGTTGTCTTCTGTGGGGAATCGATTGTATTTGTTAAACGTTATTCCTGTAGATCTACCTCGATATGTACAGGAAATGGGATTTATGCTCCAGCTCCTGAGTTGCTGCACCAACACATGTACTTATGCCGTGACCTAGACGAAATTCAGAGAGGAGTTGAAGAATGTGGTGAAATATCCCATTACTGTAATTGTTAAATGCATTAATAATAAGAATCACACAATGTGTTGGGCGGGTATTCTGCCCAACGCTCATCTTTGTGATACACACACAGTGAGGCCTGTTTTCATCTTTTACCGAGCGGATGCAGCGACTAACAAAAATAATAGAGGTGGGGAAGTCCACGGAGATCAGTCTCGCTGGACTCCTGCAGGTTTTTTCCCCGCTAAGACGTCGGCTGCGGCCTGGGACGGGTTTATAAAGCTCACGACCGCCAGGCTCGTGTCGGATGTTTTTACCCAAGGGGAGCGGCAAGGGGAAGGTGGCTCTGTTACTTTTCAGTCCACAGGCGGAAGGGCCGCTCAGTCCCCAGCATTCCCAGGGAAAGCTGGGGGGAAATGGCCTGGGACCAAACAAAAGCCAGGGAGGGAATGTTTCAAAGGCTCAAAGGTCAGTGCTTTCATCCTGTTGCAGGCTCCTTGTGTTTTTCTCCCAGTGGGGTTTAACCTGAGCAGCCCCGGCGCCTGGTGATAGCGACGGATCCTTGTTTCAGATAATCTACCTTTGGGATTAAAGGATCTCCTGCAGACGGAGTACATCCCAGTGACATTCACCACTATAATGTTCCTTTGTAAGTTTGCCTGAACAATGTGGTGATCTGCAGGATGAAGTGTTCCCCGCACACACTCGACACACATTAAACTCAGCTCCTCCTCACTCTCTGTAAAATATCCGAGCTAAACTTAGCCTCTACTATGCAGCGTTCAGGGAGTGTGGTAACGAGCTTTGTTGCTAGGTATTGCAGTATGTGCGATGTAATAAAGCGGAGAAACTCGCATGACACTGTGCCTGAGTATTGTGACATCACAGACCTGCCCTTCTGACCACGCCCTGGTCTGTGGTTGACCTAGAATCGCATTTCAAACATCCCATCTCCTTCACCCATATATTGACATAGAGCTACTTAATGTTTGCAGCACAGAAATAGGTCTTTTGGTGCTCGCGGCTGCACACTGGTCTGAGGCGGTTCCCCTGAGGTTTCCTTGTGGGTGCTGGGAGTTAGCAGCCCGTCTACCTATGGACTTCAAATTTACAGAGCGACCTTCCCCAC
This sequence comes from Pristiophorus japonicus, assembly GCF_044704955.1. Classification (NCBI taxonomy): domain Eukaryota; kingdom Metazoa; phylum Chordata; class Chondrichthyes; family Pristiophoridae; genus Pristiophorus; species Pristiophorus japonicus. The sequence goes on from NC_092004.1 coordinate 17,422,725, forward strand.
CCTGACCCTTTCGGCTCAGCAGAGCATGCCAGAGTTTACTCTATCAACACATCCTGATCTTAAACGGAGTGCACAAAGAAAGTGGTAAACTTGAGAACGTAGAGAAAGTGAGATTCAATGGTAAGTCTGGGGTGAGTATGGCTGAGTATTAGCTGGAAGAAGGGAAATTTAGATTAACGTTTTGAATTGAACTTAGAACTTTAATAAAAGAAGTTAGCAGAAACTGCCTGTTAGTGGTTGTTAACTATCAGTCAGCTGCAAGTGTTAGTCGTAAATATGTGCTAATTACTGCGAGCAATGGGCATGGAGCTGAGACAGCACTTGTAACTTGTGTGTGGCTCCAAAGGTATAAAACTAAACACTAACTGCTGATTCACAGTGTGTTCTGCACAGTGATATTAAACGGAATTTGGTGAGAGTTTGAATGGGAACAGTGGTTGAAGGAGGTGCTGCTGTGGCCTCCAAAATACAGCAGGTAGATGAACGTTTGGTGAGTATTACCTTTTTTCTCGAAGCTTGTCTACACTAAGACCTGGGAGCAATAGCAATACTTTATTAAATTAATAATATAACTATAATTACTAATTAATTAATATAATTATAAATAACCATTTGAAAAAAACCAACTATTTAAATTAATTCAGTGTATAAATCAGCAAAGAAATTTATAAAAAAATATCTAAAGATGGCAGGGTAGGCAATGAGCCCAGACTGTAATGTGCGTGAGTTTGTGGACATCAAATCAGTCCCACATTCCCACATCTGCAGGAAATGTCTATGCTTTATTCGCTCTGGCTCAGGATAATTGGGCTGGAGTGCGAGTTCGACACACTCTGAAACACACAGGATAAGTGATTTAATCCAGAAAACAGTCACATCCCACAGAAACGCGCAGGTTCAGGAAAGTCCGTGGCTGATTGGGTGCCCTGTAGTGAGAACTGAGGAGAGGCTGAGAATGAGATACTGCTCCTGTCCAACAGGTACGATATACTCGTTACCTTTAACGATAAGGATAAAGATTGCGTGGAGGACATCCACAATACATACCAAGGTATGTGGCTCATAAGGTTGTCCACAGACAGAGATAGGAAGAAATATTAAACAATTACTTTGCATCAGTATTTATCAGGGAGACAACACAGGTGGACATGACATTGGATGATATTAGAAATGAAATAACTTCATTTAAAATAAAAAGAGGAAAATATTATATAAACTAATCAAACCGAAAATGGATAAAATGCCGGCTTCGGACGAATTACATCTTGGGAAGAGATAGCAGAGTCATTAATAAACATATTTAATATTTCGTTAGAACAAGGTCCAGTGCCGGAGGACTGGCAGACACTTAATGTAATACCTATTTTTAAGAAGGTTGGTAGAACATGTCTGAGGAACTATAGTCCAGTCAACTTAATATCGTTGGTAGGAAAAGTAATGGATTCCCTACTAAATGAGAAAGTGGAAGAACAACTAGAAACCAAAAATGAATTCAGCATGAATTATAAAAGGGAAAGTCTTGAATTGACCAAATTCTTTGAATTTTTCGAAGAGGTAACAGATAGCGTAAACTAATGTAATGTCGTAGATCTAATTTATCTATATTTGCAAAGGCCTTCGATAAGATACCCCTTAATAGACTGAAAGGGCAGATCACAAATCGTAATTACAATTAATAATAATAATTGGGATGTTTTAAAATGGAGTTAACAGATTTTTAAAATGGATCGCACAGCCTATTTTTCAGACTGTGGGATGCATGTGTGGGATGCCTTCCGCAGAGGAGCAGATGTTCCAATTCATAGACCAAAGGCCTTGGGAGCTGGGCACAGACACAGATAACATAGAATTTGAATTCTACAACAAGATACAAGTTAAATAAAAAGAACCATAATAACATGTATCCTGAATTACCAATTAAAGCATATAGAGGCCAGAGTGGAGGAAGCAACCTACCAGATAATCATCTATTAATCAATCAGCACGTATTAATTGTAACTTGCGTAATTACGTAAGACTATAATCTGAAACTGTATAAAATAAGATGTCTCTGGCAGTTTCTCTGAGCATTCCTTCAAGGATAGCTCCACTGCCAGCTTGTATCTCTTATTAATAAAAACTGCATTTACTTTAAGGCTAACGGACTCCGAGTGGTGGTTTGAAGTTTACCCGAACAACTTGGCGCAGTCAGCAGGATCTACTCGACGGGCAGATTAGACTCAAAAAGGCCAAACCAACCTAACAACGAGTGAGTAGAGAATTAACTTGATAAATTATCGTCCCAAAGTAACCAGAGATCAAACGATTCTGAGGCAGAGTCCATGCAGCCAGTAAATCCAGTTGAGGGGCGCGTCAGGAGACTGTAAATAAATACTGTAAGTGTCTGTAGAATAAGTACGTACATGGGATATCGGGGATAAAGCCTCGGTGTAAATATTTCCGCATAAGTAAAGGCGGAAAAACAGCACGAGGCAAAAAGCCTTGGTGGAAAAATTTCTGCTTAAGTAAAGATGGTAAAACAGGAACTGGGAAAAAGCCCCAATGTATGAAATGGCAAAGGAATCTGCCAAGGCCCTTGGAGGGCTGAGTTATAAACTACCAGAAGAGTTTCTGAGAGATAAATCTGAAACGGTTAAGAAGATGGTTAACGCAGGATATGATGAAGGGAAAAGATAACTTTAACACCCGGAAAGATGAATAGAAAGATACCCGAAGGCGAGATGGACAGAGAAAGTGACAAAAGACAACAGGATGCAAGTATAAAAATAGGTATAGATGACTGAAGGGAATGGACAGAGGAATTTGGCCCAAATTTGTATCCCCCACTAACAGGGTTATGATTAGATCTGAGGAAAAAAAAGGATTGATTGGGGGCCAGAAGGTTCGCTTAGTAGATATTTTTCGGAAAACCAAAATAAAAACTGTTAGTGACTATCTTCAGTGAAGTATGGATCCAAAATAGAGCCAGCCAAACAATAAGCATTGTTGAATGAAGAGAGACTTTTGTGAATGTCTGTCTTTGAATGGAAGTGCTTGTGTGATTTTTGACTGCGGAATATTTGAGGTGGGGATTAATGAATTTTGCATGTGTCTGAAAGCCTTCTTCAGAAAGTGGTAGAGATGTCTGCTGTTATGGCCCCACCCACTTTTTCAGAAAGAGTGAATTTTTTTAACCCTTTGCAGTGTTGTCCTGTATGAAGGAAGTTTTGAGAAAGTTTGAACCTAGAATTGAATTACATTTTAAGTTAGAAACCCAGGTGTGAATTTATTCAGATGATATGTTATGGAGCTAGGAAATGCACGAAGGACAGGTTTGATGAGCAAAAGATAAAAAATGCGTGGTCCCGATGGTTTTTAAAAAAAAATTTCGACACGCTCACTTGTCAAAAGGAAACATGTAATTATTGATTACATTTGTTTGAAAGACAATATATTTTATCTAGGAATGAGATAACGAACGGAGCAGGGAAATTGTAATGTCTTAAAAAAGGGAACCTGCGTGGGTGTCTCGAGGCTGCGGGCTGGGGAAGTACAACCCCATATTCCTTTGTGTAAAATCTTGATGCGAAAGCTTCTAGCTCAGTTGAAAGATTTTTAAATAAAAGATTGGCAGTACAATATTTGAATTGGGATTTTGAGATATTTATATTGATTCTCCTTGATAAACATTTTGGTTGTGTTGGAAAATCTTGGGTTTGGAAGACCTTTAATAAAAGTAAACATACTGAGTCATAGTACATAGCAACATTGAAAATAGGTGCAGGAGTAGGCCATACAGCCCTTCTAGCCTGCACCGCCATTCAATGAGTTCATGGCTGAACATGAAACTTCAGTACCCCCTTCCTGCTTTCTCGCCATACTCCTTGATCTCCCGAGTAGTAAGAACTTCATCTAACTAACTTTTGAATATATTTAGTGAATTGGCTTCAACTACATTCTGTGGTAGAGAATTCCACAGGTTCACCACTCTCTGGGTGAAGAAGTTTCTCCTCATCTCGGTCCTCAATGGCTTACCCCTTATCGTTAGACTGTGACCCCTGGTTCTGGACTTCGCCAACATTGGGAACATTCTTCCTGCATCTAACCTCTCTAAACCCGTCAGAATTTTAAACGTTTCTATGAGGTCCCCTCTTATTCTTCTGAACTCCAGTTAATACAAGCCCAGTTGATCCAGTCATTCTTGATAGGCCAGTCCCACCATCCCGGGAATCAGTCTGGTAAATCTTCGCTCCCTCAATAGCAAGAATGTCCTTCCTCAAGTTAGGAGACCAAAACTGTACACAATACTCCAGGTGTGGCCTCACCAAGGCCCTGTACAACTGTAGCAAACCTCCCTGCCCCTGTACTCAAATCCCCTCGCTATGAAGGCCAACATGCCATTTGCTTTCTTAACCGCCTACTGTACCTGCATGCCAACATTCAATGACTGATGTACCATGACATCTTGGTCACTTTGCACCTCCCCTTTTCCTAATCTGTCACCATTCAGTTAATAGTCTGCCTCCCTGTTTTTACCACCAAAGTGGAAACCTCACATTTATCAACATTATACTTCATCTGCCATGCATTTGCCCACTCACCTAAACTATCCAAGTCGCTCTGCAGCCTCACAGCATCCTCCTCGCAGCTCACACTGCCAGCCAACATAATGTCATCCGCAAATTTGGAGATACTACATTTAATCCCCTCGTCTAAATCATTAATGTACAATGTAAACAGTTGGGGCCCCAGCATAGAACGTTGCGGTACCCCACTCGTCACTGCCTGCCATTCTGAAAAGTACCCATTTACTCCTACTCTTTGCTTCCTGTCTGACAACCAGTTCTCAATCCACGTCAGCACACTACCCCCAATCCCATGTGCTTTAACTTTGCACATTAATCTCTTGTGTGGGACCTTGTCGAAAGCCTTCTGAAAGTCCAATCATACCACATCAACTGGTACTCCTTTTTCCACTTTACTGGAAACATCCTCAAAAAATTCCAGAAGATTTGACAAGCATGATATGTCAAGCATGATGTCAGAAGCTGAAGCTTAAAAAGATGACATTTATGAGATAATGTATCTCAAATTTGAAGTTACAGCGCAAAAGATTACAGTTTGTGATGTTCAGCTTCTAAAACAGAAGTTAGGCACATAATTATAAAACAAGTACTTTGCATTCTGTGATCTGTGAATCGTTATAAGCATAAATGATAAGTTCGATTATTTAAACAGTATTACCATATTTGATATTTCATAATGCAACAATAAATAGAAATACTACAAAAGGGGAGCAGAAATTAGGATGGGAGCAGTGAAGAGTTAATTTTGTTGTGAAGATTTCAAGTACCACTGTTTAAGAAAATACACAACAAAATGAGATACATGTAAAATAAAAAGTTAAATCTGATCTCTTAAAAAAAAGAAATAAAACTATAATATTTGGAAACAATGCAGAAATGCCTTCAGGGATCAGGTCAAACTCCTGGGCAAGTGGGGAGCTATCTGCGAAAGTGCAAAAGGAATTTTGAAAACAATTAAATGTTGAAACGGCAGGCTTTAGCAGTTTAAAACAAAGGAAAATATAAGTTGAACTTGTGACTTCAGATACAGTGGTTGAAGAACCAGAGAAAGTGAGACACAAAGGCTTTGATACTGGAATATTTGAGATAACGGAAAGCAGCTATCAAAGCTGACGTGCTAGACTCTGTTCTAGTTATGGAAAAGACATTTGAGATAACGGAAAGCAGGATTTAAAGTAAATCCCAAAAAGGCACAAATCGGACAAGCTGTCGTACAGTACCTGGGACACGAAATATCCCAAGGAACTCGGACCATGTCCAATGACAGGAAGGAGGACATTAGCATTAAGCCCCGATCAAAACCAGTCTGAGGGGTGTGTAAAGTACTGTGGTTCTATTGCTATTGCAGGAATTTTGTACCTAACCGCAGCAATTGCAGAACGAATACAGCGGCTAGTGAAAGGAAAATCCGGTTGAAATGGAAATGGTAAGACTCTAACTAAAACCTGGAATATCCAGGATGTGTTTTATCAACAGAATATAAACGTGATCACCACCGTCCTTCCGATTCTACAAGGACAAGCTACAATGCCGCCCCTAGAGGGCCCAGAAGCATTTACCCACACCGGAGGGCAAAACAACTATGTAAAGCAGCCTCTAGGGGGCGGCATCTAAGTGTCAGGAGCGTTTGTCTTGAAGCCACAAGATATGTGTGTAAAAAATGTTCCCTGAATATTGTAAATCAGGGGAATTAACCTTGGGAAATTGCGTGGTAGTTAAACCTGGAACAGAATTAATGTTGTTATTCGACAATGTGCAGCATGAAATGTTACTTGTGAGCATAAATTAATCAGCCCTATACCTGCCAGAAAAAAATAGCCACAAGACTAAAGCGTTGTAAACACGATTGCTAGACACAATCCTGTGAATAGGTAGTGACACATCAGGAGCAAGGGAGTAACACAAGCAGCTGAGACACAAAGAAGAAAGACAGAGGAGTTCTGCAGCGAATGACGTATTAAATTTACAGGGACATCTCTAGTAGATGCATCAGATATACAGGCAATCCAGGCACGTGTAGCTAGTTTGAGGGGAACAACGAAGGTACTAATCAGGAAACAGGCCAGGATTGGGATAGAATCTTCAGAGTTAAGATCGAAAACATCCAAAAAAAATGCTCGAGGGTGTATCCATATTGGAAGGCCATGCACGAACAATTAACGAGCAAACTAAGCAGGAATTGAGAGGACGATGCCGAGGACAGGAAAAGAGACACATGTCATGCCGATGGGAGATGGATGATTGGTCAGGTGAGACACAATATGGATCAGATACAAACCGGGCGAGTTACAGGTTCAATAAATAGCACCCAGTTGAATGAATTGGCACAGCACATTGGGCCATTAGATGCCTGCACCCTGAAATATAGAAACATAGAACAAGGTTGCAGCAATAGGCCATTCGCCCCTTCGAGCCTGCACCAACATTCAATAAGATCATGGCTGATCATTCACCTCAGTACCCTTTTCCTGCTTTCGCTGCATACCCCTTGATCCCATTACCTTAAGGGCCATTTCCAACTCCCTCTTGAATATATCTGATGAACTGGCATCAACAACGTTCTGCGGGAGAGAATTCCACAAGTTAACAACTGTCTGAGAGAAGAAGTTTCTCCTCATCTCGGTCCTAAATGGCTTACTCCTTGTCCTTAGATTGTGACCACTGGTTCTGGACTCCCCCAACATCGGGAACATTCTTCGTGCATCTAACCTGTCCAGTCCCGTCAGAATTGTATATGTTTCTGAGGTCGTCTCTCATTCTTCTATACTCCAGTGAATACAGGCCCAGTCGATCCTATCTCCCTTCATATGTCAGTCCTGCCATCCCGGAAATCAGTCTGGTGAGCCTTCGCTGCACTCCCTCAATAGCAAGAACGTCCTTCCTCAGATTAGAACAAAACTGAACACAGTATTCCAGGTGAGGCCTCACCAAGGCCCTGTACAGCTGCAGCAAACCGCCCTGCTGCTATATTCAAATCCCCAAGATATGGGACCAACATGTTATTTGACTTCTTCCTGTCTGCTGTACCTGCATGCCAACCTTCAATGACTGATGTACTATGATACCCAGGTCTCGTTGCACTTCCCTTTTCCTAATTTGCGCCATTCAGATAATATTCTGCCTTCGTGTTTTTGCCACCAAAGTGCATAACCTCACATTTATCGATATTACACTACATCTCTCACGCAATTGCCCACTCACCTAACCTATCCAAGTCTCCCTGCAGCCTCTTAGCTTCCTCCTCACATTTCACACCGCCATCCAGCATAATGTCATCTGCAAACTTGGAGATATTATACACAATTCCTTCATCTAAGTCATTGATGTATGTTGTAAATTGCTGGGGTCCCGGCACTGAGCTCTGCGGCACCAAACTAGTCACTGCCTGCCATTGTGAAAAGGACCCGTTTATCCCGACTCTCTGCTTCCTGTCTGTCAACCAGTTCTCTATCCACATGAATACATTCCCTCCAATACCATGTGCTTTAATTTTGCAAACCACCCTCTTTTTTGGACCTTGTCAAAAGTCTTTTGAAAGTCCCACTGCACCACATCCACTGGTTCTCCCTTGTCCGCTCTACTAGTTACATCCTCACAAAATTCTAGAAGATTTTTCAAGCATGATTTCCCTTTCATAAATCCATGCTGCTTTGGCCTAATCCTGTAAGTGCTTTCCAATAGCGCTGCTATTTCATCTTTAATAATTGATTCCAACATTTTCCCCACCACTGATGTCAGGCTAACCGGTGTATAATTACCCGTTTTCTCTCTCCCTCCTTTTTCAAAATGTGGTGTTACATTAGTTACCCTCCAGTCCATACGAACTGATCTAGAGTCGATGGACTGTTGGAAAATGATCACCAATGCATCCACTATATCTAGGGCCACTTCCTTAAATACTCTGGAATGCAGACCATCAGGCCCCGGGGATTTATCGGCCTGTAGTCCTATCAATTTCCCGAACATAATTTACCACAAATAAGGATTTCCTTCAGTTCCTCCTTCTCACTAGCCCCTCGGTCACGTACTATTTCCAGAAGGTTATGTGTGTCATTCTTCGTGAATGCAGAACCAAAGTATTTGTTCAACTGGTCCACCATTTCTTTGTTCCCCATTATAAATTCACCTGAATCTGATTGCCTTCACTAATCTTTTTCTCTTTACATATCTATAGAAGTTTTATGTTCCCAGCAAGCTTCCTCTCATACTCTATTTTCCCCCTCCGAATTAAACTCTTTGTCCTCCTCTGCTGAATTCTAAATTTCTCCCTGTCCTCAGGTTTTTCTGACCAATTTATATGCCTCTTCCTTGGATTTAACACTATCCTTAATTTCCCTTGTTAGCCACGGTTGAGCCACCTTTCCCGTTTTATTTTTTACTCCAGACAGGGATGTCCAATTGTTGAAGTTCATCCATGTGATCTTATAGATATTTTCCATTGCCTATCTGCTGTCAACCCTTTAAAGATCATTTCCCAGTCTATTCTAGCCAATCCATGTCGCATACCATCAAAGTTACCTTTCCTTAAGTTCAGGACCCCAGTCTCAGAATTAATTGTTTCACTCGCCACCTTAACAAAGAAATCTACCTTATTATGGTTACTCTTCCCCAAGGGGCCTCGCACAACAAGATTTCTAATTAGTCCTTTCTCATTACACATCAACCAGTCTAGGATGGCCAGCCCTCTGGATGGTTCCTCGACATATTTGTCGAGAAACTATCCCGAATACACTGAAGAAAATCCTCCTCCACCGTACAGCTACCAGTTTGGTTAGCCCAATTTATATGTACATTAAAGTCGCCCATGATAACTTCTGTACCTTTATTGCACACATCCCTCCTTTCTTGTTTGATGCTGTCCCCAAACTCACTACGATTGTTTGGTGGTACACAACTCCCACTAGCGTTTTCTTCCCTTTGATATTCCGCAGCTCCACCCCCACAGAATCCATGCGAATATCCTTCCTTACTATTGCGTTAATTTCCTCTTCAACTAGCAATGCCACCCCACCTCCTTTTCCTTTCTGTCTATCCTACTTGAATGGTGAATATCCCTGGATGTTGCGTTCCCAGCCTTTGTCACCCTGGAGCCATTTCTCCGTGATGCCAATGACATCATATTCATTAATTGCTGCCTGTGCAGTTAATTTGTCCACCTTATTACGAACACTCCTCGCATTGAGGCACAGTGCCTTCAGGCTTGTTATCTTAACACACCTTGTCGCTTTAGAATTTGGCTGCAATGTGGCCCTTTTTGATTTTTGCTTTGGGTTTCTCTGCCCTCCACCTTTACTTTTCAGCCCCCATTTTACTTTCCTCTGTCTCCCTGCATAGGTTCCCATCCCACTGCCATATTAGTTTAACCCCTCCCCAACACCACGAGCAAACTCTCCCCTGTGGACATTGGTTCTGCCCAGGTGCAGAGCGTCCGGTTTGCACTGGTCCCAACTCCCCTAGAACCGGTTCCAATGTCCCAGGAAATTGAATCCCTCCCTACTGCACCACACATTCATTTGAGCTATCCTGCGATTCCTACTCTGACAAGCAGGTGGCAGTGGTAGCTATCCTGAAATTGCTACCTTTGAGGTCCTATTTGTTAATTTAGCTCCCAGCTCCCTAAATTCAGCTTGTAATTCGTCAGACAGAGTGAGTCAGACTCAAACACAAACACATAAAGAGCTCTCTTAAGACAGAGAGTGAGATGCACAGAAACACTGCACAATCCCACTTCTTTCAGTTGAGAAGGTTAAAAAGTTATCGACATGTGCAGATTCAACAGAATACATTCGGGTATAACTGAGCAGGATGGTAAGAAATCGGTTTGAATTTAAAGATTTACGAGGAGTGGGGTTCGAACCCACGCAGCTATACACCCATTGGATTTTATGTCCAACGAATAAACCACTCGGCCATACTGGTTTTGTCAGTGTTTGGATTTGTCTCTGTGATAATATGGGCTGCAGCTCCACTCTCACAGACATAGGTTTTCAATGAGCATTTTCAAATATTTATCGTTATATTGACACAGGGGCAACTCTTCTTTTCTATTTCTAGTAATGCTCTGGGAACTTTCACATCCACCCGAGGGTACAGACGGAGCTTCAATTTAACATTTCATCCGAAAATCAACAGCTTCAACAATGCAAAATTCCCCAAGTACTTCATTTGAGTGTCAGCCAAGATTCTATGCTCAAGTCTCAGTAGTCGGACTTACACACACAACCTTCTGAATCCGTCGAGAATGCTGCCACTGAACCAAAGCCGATACCAAAGGTCACATCCGTATTACTTTCCCAAGTCTTTTTATAAAGTTCCAGGACATATAGAAGTAATATTCAACATTTTGATAAAGCTCCATTCTCGTCGGGAAATTGAAGCCCGACCTCGCGCGTGACAGGGAGGGATACCAACTCCGACACTAACGACGAACTGACGGGTATTTGTTCTGTCATAGCAGGAATCGAGCTGTGAACAGAACTGGACACCATGAGAAGTCGACAGGCACATTAAGAGACAGAGACAAACCGACAAACAGGGAGAGACAGATAGCGAGATAGAGACAACTTGAGACAGAAAGTATGAGACTGAGAAGGAGAGGCAGACTGACTGAGAAAAAGACTCAAACACACACATATACAGAGATGTGTGTGTGTGTGCTCTATAAAGAGAGAGAGAGAAAGAGTGAGAGAAAGACAGTGACAAAGACAGTGACAAAGAGAGCGACAGAGAAAGAGTGAGCGACAGATAGAGAGATAGACAGAGATATAAACAGAAAATGATGGAAATACTCAGCAGGTTAGATACAGGTACTAACAGAGACAGGCAAAGAGAGAGACAGGTAGAGACATGGACAGACAGAGATGATGGGAATGAGAGAGACAGTCAGACAGAGAGACTGAGAGAATCCCATTGGAACAGAACTGGACATCGTGAGAAAGAGACAGATAAGTTGAGAGACAGGGAAGCAGGGAGAGACAGACAGCGAGATAGAGATAAAGAGAGACAGAAACTTTGAGACTGAGACGGAGGGTCAGACTTAACGACAGAACGACTCAAACACATACTTACACAGAGATGTGTTTGTGTGTCCATAAAAAGAGGGAGGAAAATAGTGATGGAATGACAGAGACAAAGACAGGGACAAAGAGAGAGACAAAGAGGGAGACAGATAGAGAGAAAGACAGATATAGAGAGAGATAGAGCCAATAATTCGGTTCTGTCTTTACAAAGGAAGATACAAAAAACCTTCCAAATGTAATAGGGGACTGTGAGTCTAGTGAGAATGAGGAACTGAAAGATATCCTTATTGGCGGGAAAATGTGTTAGGGTCATTGATGAGATTAAAGGCCGATAAATCCCTGGGTCCTGATAGTCTGCATTCCAGAGTACTTAAGGAAGTTGCCGTTGAAATAGTGGATGCATTGGTGATCATTTTCCAACAATCTATCGAATCTGGATCAGTTCCTATGGACTGGAGGGTAGCTAATGTGACGGCACTTTTTTTAAAAAGGAGGGAGAGAGAAAGCGGATAATTCTAGAACGGTTAGCCTGACAAGGAAAATGTTGGAATCAATCATTAAGGATGAAAAAGCAGTCCATTTGGACAGCAGTGACAGGATCGGACCGAGGCAGCATAGATTTATGAAACGGAAATCATGCTTGACGAATCTTCTGGAATTTTTTGAGCATGTAACGAGTAGAGTGGACAAGGGAGAACCAGTGGATGTGGTATATTTGGGCGTTCAATAGGCTTTTGACAAGGTCCCGCACAATTGATTGGTGCACAAAATCCAAGCGCATAGTATTGGGGATAATGTACTGACGTGGATAGAGAACAGGTTGGCAGACAGGAAGCAGAGAATCGGGATAAATAGGTCCTTTTCAGAACGGCAGGCAGTTACTAGTGTGGCGCCGCAGGGCTCAGTGCTGGGGCCCCAGCTCTTTTCAATATACATTAACGATTTGGTTGAAGGAATAGAGTATAATATCTCCAAGTTTGCGGATGACACTAAACTGGGTGGCGGTGTGAGCTTTGAGGAGGATGCTAAGAGGCTGCAGGGTGACTTGGACAGATTAGGTGAGTGGGCAAATATATGGCAGATGCAGTATAATGTGGATAAATGTGAGGTTATCCATTTTGGGGGCAAAAACACGAAGGCAGAATATTATCTGAATGGCGGCAGATTAGAAAAAGGGAAGGTGCAACGAGACCTGGGTGTCATGGTTTATCAGTCACTGAAAGTGGGCACGCCGGTACAGCAGGCGGTATAGAAGGCAAATGGTATGCTGGCCTTCATAGCTTGGGGATTTGAATATAGGAGCAGGGAGACCTTACTGCTGTTGTACAAGGCCTTAGTGAGGCCAGACCTGGTATATTGTGTTCAGTTTTGGTCTGCTATTCTGAGGAAGGACGTTCTTGCTATTGAGGGAGTGCAGCAAACCAGTTGCCAAACAGTTCTCTATTCATGTCAGTACATTCATCCCAATACCATGCGCTTGGACTTTGTGCACCAATCTCTTGTGCGGGACCTTGTCAAAAGCCTATTGAAAGTCCAAATACAACACATCCACTGGTTCTCCCTTGTCCACTCTACTCGTCACATCCTCAAATAATTCCAGAAGATTCATCAAGCATGATTTCCCTTTCATAAATCCATGCTGACTCGGTCCGATATTGTCAACAGACTGATTCCAGGGAAGGCAGGACTGTCATATGAAGAGAGATTGGATCAACTGGGCCTTTATTCACTGGCGTTTAGAATGATGAGAGGGGATCTCATAGAAATCTATAAGATTCTAACGGGACTGTACAGGTTAGATGCGGGAAGAATGTTCTAGATGTTGGGGAAGTCCAGAACCAGGGGACATAGTCTTAGGATAAGGGGTAGGCCATTTCGCACTGAGCTGAGGAGAAACTTCTTCACTCACAGTTGTTGACCTGTGGAATTCCCTGCCGCAGAGAGTTGTTGATGCCAGTTCATTGGATATATTCAAGAGGTAGTTAAATATGGCCCTTACGGATAAGGGGGTGAAGGGGTATGGAGAGAAAGCAGGAAAGGGGAACTGAAGGAATGGTCAGCCATGATCATATTGATTGGCGGTGCAGGCTCGAAGTGCCTAATGGCCTACTCCTGCAGCTATTTTCTATGTTTCTATGTTTCTAAAACACAAAATGATGAAAATACGCATCAGGTTAGAGACAGGGACAAAGTGAGACAGGCAAAGACATGGGCAGAGATGATGGGAAAGAGAGAGACAGTCAGACAGAGTGTCTGAGAGAATGCCATTGGAACAGACGTGTGCACCGTGAGAAAGAGACAGATTGAGAGACAGAGACAAACAGAGAAACAGGCACAAACAGAGTGAGTCAGACTCAGACTCAAGCACACAAACACATGCACAGCTCTCTAAAGACAGAAAGGCAGAGACTGAGATACACAGATACATTTCACAATTTCATTTCATGATCGGCTCAGAGTGTCACAGAGTTACAGAAAATTTTTGATTCAACAGATGAAAATCGGGTATCACTGATCAGCGTCGGAGGAAATCAGTGATAAATTAAAGAGATTCGAGGAGTGGGATACGAACCCGCGTGAGAAAATCCCATGGAATTTTAAGGCCAACGCCTTAACCACTCGGCCATCCTGGTCCTTCCAGTCTTTCGATTCTATCTCTTTGAGAATCTGGGCTTCAACTCCACCCCACAGACAGCCACATAGACATCGGCTTTCAGTGAGCATTTCGGAACATTTTTAGTAATATTGACATGGGGGCAACTCTCCTATTCATTTCGAGTAATGCTGTGGGAACGTTCACATCCACCCGAGGTTGCAGACGGAGCTTTAATTTAACATTTCTTCCGAAAGTCAACAACTTCAACAATGCAAAATCCCCCAAGTACTGCACTTGAGTGGCTGCCAAGATTATCTGCTCAAGTCTCAGGAGTGGGACTTAAACACACAAACTCCTGATTCAGTCGAGAATACCGCCACTGAACCAGAGCCGATACAAAAGTTCACAACCGTATTATTTTCCCCAAATCTTTTGAAAAAATTCCAGGACATTTCAAATTCATGGTGATGATTTCCACAGACAGTTGCACATACACAGGGACATATATACAGATAGACAGTCACAGAGACACATGCACACATTACCAAAAATATACATGCACCAACGGACATGCACAGATGCCTTAGACATATCGAGGGATAGACAGGCTGAATCACTACTTTGGCTGATTTTTGCATTTTGCTGTCTGCATGTATCGTGAATATTGCACACTAATAAAAATGTGAAAAAAATGTCAGTGTTGAAAGGTGTGGGACGTTATTCCATCTACCTCAGGATCAGTTTTGTCGAGACCTGGTTAAATTGTAAAATGGAAGGAAAAATGCTGAGAATCGGAGTCGGCAGGATTCTAACCTACGCACAGAAAACCAAAAGGATTTCTAGTCCATCGCTTTAACCCCTCGGCCACAACTACTGCGTCGCCGGCACATTAAACGTTACTCAGAAACAACTCAGTCGTCCATCTCTGTGCAGCAGACGGCCACAGAATCCTGAAAAAGTCTCCGTTTGCAAAAAATCTGGAAGAGGCAATCTCCTCTTGCTGTAATTTTACTGTTCTATATTGCTCTGGAACATTTTAATAAAATCATTACCAAGAAACAGAAGTAAAATTCGACATTTTGTAAAAACTGCTGCGTTGTCGGGGAATTGAACCCAGTTATCCTTCACAACAAGCGGGGATAATCACCACTATACGGACGAGGGTACAGGCTGTGTGAGAGCTGTAATCAAGCTGTGAACAGAATTCGACAGACACATTGATCGACAGAGACAAACCGACAAACAGGGATAGACAGACACGAGAGAGAGAGAGACCACGACAGACAGAAAGGGTGAGACTGAAAAGTGAGGCAGACTCAATGAGAAAAAGACTCAAACACCGACATATACAGAGATGTGTGTGTGTGATCTGTAAAGAGAGAGAGGGAAAGAGTGAGAGAAAGACAGTGATAAAGACAGTGACAAGGAGAGAGACAGATAGAGATAGAGCAACAGGTAGAGAGAGAGAGACAAAGATATAAACAGAAAATGATGGAAATACTCAGCAGGTTAGAGGTAGGAACTACCAGCGACAGGCAAAGAGAGACAGAAAGGCAGAAACATAGATAGACAGAGATGATGGGAAAGAGTGAGACAGTCAGAAAGAGAGACTGAGTGAATCCCATTCGAACAGAACTGGACACCGTGAGAAAGAAACAAACACACCGAGTACCAGAGACAAACAGGGAAACGGGAAAAGACAGACAGCGAGATCGAGACAAAGAGAGACAGAAAGTTTGAGACTGAAAGGGAGGATCAGACTGAATGAGAAAAAGACTCAAACACATACATACACAGAGATGTATTTGCATGCTCCATGAAGAGAGGTGGCAGATAGTGATGGAATGAGAGAGATAAGGACAGGAACAATGAGAGAGACAAAGAGAGAGACAGATAGAGAGAAAGACAGATAGAGAGAGAGACATAGAGACAAAAACAGAAAATAATGGAAATACTTATCAGGTTAGAGACAGAGACTAACAGAGACAGGCAAGGTCATGGACAGACAGAGATAATGGGACAGAAAGAGACAG
Organism: Pristiophorus japonicus; assembly: GCF_044704955.1. Lineage (NCBI taxonomy): Eukaryota > Metazoa > Chordata > Chondrichthyes > Pristiophoridae > Pristiophorus > Pristiophorus japonicus. The sequence goes on from NC_092004.1 coordinate 17,438,938, forward strand.
TCAGACAGAGAGTCTGAGAGAATACCATTGCAACAGAACTAGACACCGTGAGCAAGAGACAGATTGAGAGACAGCGACAAACAGAGAAATAGGGACAGACAGAGTGGGTCAGAGAGAGACAAAGACTCAAACACACAAACACATACGCAGCTCTCGGTAGCGAGAGAGCGGCAGAGACATTTCACAATTTCATTTCATTATCGGCTCAGAGTGTGACGAAGTTACAGAAAACTGGAGATTCAGCAGATGAAAATCGGGTATCACTGAGCAGGATGGGAAAAATCATTGTTTAATTAAGGAAATACCAGGAGTGTGGTCTAAACCCACGCGGGCATAAACCCATTAGATCTTAAGTCCAACGCATTTACCACTCAGCCATCCTGGTCCTGATCCTGTCTTTGGTTGGACTCTGCCTCTGTGAGAATCTGGGCTTCAGCTCCACCCCCACAGCGACACACAGACACATTGGATTTCAGGGAGCATTTATGAAAATTTTTCGTTATAATGACACGGGCGCAACTCTCCTATTATTTTTCGACTAA